>NW_022589705.1:41254261-41359120 GCF_004348235.1 Phoca vitulina | reverse complement strand
AAGAAAAGAAAAGAAAAGAAAAGAAAAGAAAAGAAAAGAAAAGAAAAAAGAAAAGGAAAGAAAAGAAAAAGAAAAAGGAAAAAAAATTAGGTCCCCACTCTTCTCAACACAGCACCCAAGGAGATTCTTTCTTAAAACAGAGGTCAGATTTTATCATTTCTCTGTTCAAGCCCTAAAATCATTTTTTTTCCTCTCAGAATAAAAGGCAGTCTTAAGTGGGCCCCATTTCCCTGTCTCACTTTACCTCCTACCATTTACCTACAAATTTCCTCAGGTTTGCCACACGTGTCTCCAACCTGCCAGGCATGCTTCCATATTGGTACTTTGCAGGGACTACTTCCAAGCTCTTACCTCCTTTAACGTCTTCTCAACTGTTACCTTTCTAAGGAGGTCTGTTCTTATTTAATAATGAAATCTTCATTATACCCATCATATTCCACCTTATCTTTTTTTTCCTTAGATTTTAGTCCTTCTAATATTACAGATTACACATTTATACATTATAATATTGTTTATTATCTGCCTCAAGAATCAGAATGTGAGCTCCAATTGGTCAGGGAGCTTTTTATGGGATACTGTTATATCCTAGATTCTCAGAGCAGTTTCTAGCAATCCTGCAGGCAGGCAGAGAATATTTCTTAGAGATTTCTGTTTCTATGAGAGTCTGAGAATGAATTAACAAAAATTCTTATGAAATTAGACAAATGAAAAAAGTCTCAGTTATTAATTCCAAAAAACCCCCAAAGTTTGCCTGAGAAATAAAATAAAATCTTAATCTATACCTGACTCAGCTGTGAAAATACGTACATATTATTAATAATGTAAATTTTGTATATTGCTAGGAACAAAATTGGTGATATAAACAATACGAAAAAAGGTGAAGGTATAATGTGGATGTAATTGTATCAGTGTGTGTGTGTATGTCTGTAATAAGTAAAAAACCTCAATCTTTCTATTTCATTGTAGGAAGTAAAAGATAATAAATACTGAACTAAAAAATGAGTATTTCAAAAATTCTAAAATAATTGTTTTGATAAAAATTGTCAGAGATTTATTCTGGGGAGTGAAAACTAGGGAAGTTGAGGCAGGAAACCATTGTTTTCTCACAATGATATTTAGAGATAATTTTTTTAAACTGTATATGTGAATTACCTCACACCCATTAGGATGGTTACCATCAAGAAAACTAAAAATAACAATGTCAGTGACAGTGTGGAGAAATTAGAACCTTTCTGCACTGTTTGTAGGAATGTAAATGGTACAGCCACTGTGGAAAACAGTATGGTGGTTTCTCAAAAATTTTAATAAAGATTTACCATGTGATCTAGGAATTCCACTTCTGAGTATATATATATATATATATATATATATATATATATATAAAATGATCTACCCTAGAAGTAATTTGTTTCCCATCACCAGAAGTGTCACACATTGGCTAGATGACTAATTTTCACAATCATAGGTGACTAATTTTTCTGTGTCATAATATATGGGAGAGAAGAATCAAAGACAGAATGAGGTATATATAACCTACACACACACACACACACACACACACACACACACACACACATAAAAGAACTGAAAGTAGAGTCCTGAAGAGATATTTGTACAACTATGTTCATGGCAGCATTATTCACAATACATAAAATATGGAAGCAATACAAATGTCCACCCACAGATGAATGGAAAAGTAAAATGTGGTATATACATGCAATGGAATATTATTCAGCCTTAAAGATGAAGAATTTTCTGACAAATGCTACAACATGAATGAACCTTGAGGGATATTATGCTATGTGAAATGAGCCAGTCATAAAAAGGCAAATACTATATGGTTCCACTCATACAAAGTACCTAGAATACTCAAAATCATAGAGACAGAAAGCAGAATGGTGGTTGCCAGGGGCTGAAGTGAGGGCAGAGGGGAGTTCATGTTTAATGAGAACAGAGTTTCAGTTTTGCAAGAGAGGAAAGGGTTCTAGAGATGAGTGGTGGGGATTATTGCACAACAATAAATGTGTTTAATACCACTGCACTATACACTTAAAAATGGTTAAGTTGGTAAATTTTGTTATGCACTTTTTACCACAGTAGAAATTCAAGGGAAAAAACTGTATACATGAATATCTTCAATTTTTTAAAATAAATGAATAAATATTTTTAAATATAATTCATTATTTTGCTATTTTTCCTAGTCATGACCATAAACTGTGTTTAGTCGACACATGTGGATCAAAATCACAGTTATTTTAAATGTCTTCTTTATTTTGTGATCCAAAGCAATGACAAACTAGTAGTCATTGTGCAATATAAAATCTGATCCAGTTATTTAATCATACCTAAAATTTAAAGCTATATATATATATATATGAGGCTACAAAAAAGTAAAGTAAAATCAGTTTATTCCTTTGATTAATGATTTAAATTATAGTTCAATAAACATATAAATATAATCTTACATGTCTAACTTACATGAAATTTGTCTTGGTTTTTATCCAACTAATTCATATGTCTCTTGCATGGGACAAGTAGGTTTATAATTCTTTTTTTTTAAGATTTTATTTATTTATTTGACAGAGAGAAACACAGCGAGAGAGGGAACACAAGCAGGGGGAGTGGGAGAGGGAGAAGCAGGCTTCCCGCCGAGCGGAGAGCCCGATGCGGGGCTCGATCCCAGGACCCTGGGACCATGACCTGAGCCGAAGGCAGACCTTAATGACTGAGTCACCCAGGCACCCAGGTTTATAATTCTTTAGCAGCATAAGGAGATGATTCACATGTAGGATCCTGATGAGCATAATTTAGATTGATTTAGAATGAGCTCCAAACTTACTCAAAAGACAAAGAATTAAAACATGACAATTCCAAGACTAGGATTCAGGACATTAAAAATCTGGAACAAATGTAGTTTCTGAAAAGTAATGGAAATGAGGAAAACTCAAAAACAAATAATCAGTGTAATGTCGGAATCTTCCTGCAAGTGTCTTGTAAATGTACGGCTTAGCTTCAAATCTGAATCTTTAACTAAGTGAACTGAAGTGGGAAAATGAAGTGCAGTGCACAAGTTACTCGCGGTCCAATTACAACTTTATCATCTCAATGCTCAAAATGCCTTATAGCTTTTCAAATGGCCTGTGGGTAGAGGTGAATGTATTAGTTATGGTAAAGATTTTTTATAATCTCAATTTTATTTTCTTTGAATTAGGTTCACAGAGAAATTTTATTTTCAGTTAACTTTAATCATAAATCAAGGTACCAGTAAGAAGAAATACATTATCTTTCCCTTATATTTGAAAGGTCAGCTATCCATCATACACTCTTCTCTGCCTTAAAGGCAACATGAGATCACACAATCTTATTTTATTTGACTTGCTCCTGATTTATCACTTCTCTGCTATCAGTGGAACACAGCTTATAGCATGTTGTTCACGTCAGCCATGATATCCACCTGCCAAAGAAATCCCTACTTCCATTACGATTTCTCCTTCTTACTAAGAGAAGCTCTTCCATTCCTCATTTGCTTATTTCAGAGAACATCCCTTTTTAACTCACTTTCCTGTTGTACCTGTTTAGTTACAGTCACATGTGAAATTTGGCTCTGGTTCACAGTACAGCAAAAATGCAATGTGCATCCTCATTCAGTTAGCATAATCTTACTTAGTTATTATTACATTCAATGCTCTGTGATAGATACAAAAAGATGAGCATCATATGTTATACGAAGTCTCAATATAAGTAATAATATATTTTCCAAAAATGAAATGATCTACCCTAGAAGTAGTTTCCCATCACCAGAAGTGTCACACATTGGCTAGATGACTAATTTTCACAATCATAGATGACTAATTTTTCTGAGTCATAATATATGGGAGAGAAGAATCAAAGAATGAGGTGGAATACTGTAAAGAATTTAACCTTGGCTTCTTGGAGGCAGTCAGTCTCTAAGCCCTTGGAGTGTCTTGTCTGATAGACTGTTTTCATATGCCTGGAAGCCTTGGATCATGCCAGATGGTCCAACAATGTGATTTTGGGTGGGGTATGGCCACAGTCTAGTGAATTTTCTGTGAGTGCCATAATCCAGCAGCCACTTGGAGTAATCAGACAAACAGAGGCTGGAATCAAAC
This sequence comes from Phoca vitulina, assembly GCF_004348235.1. Taxonomy (NCBI): domain Eukaryota; kingdom Metazoa; phylum Chordata; class Mammalia; order Carnivora; family Phocidae; genus Phoca; species Phoca vitulina. The sequence goes on along the minus strand of NW_022589705.1, from coordinate 41,354,990 downwards.
CTGTTCAGTTTATCTCATAGACCATTTAATGAATGCTAAAAACAACAGTGCTCCAAGCATCAGGATGAGGCCAACCTATCTTACTAAACTCAAACGTGCCTCCCAAGTTCCCAGACCCCACCAACTTAAACAATCCATCAGAGTTTAGCTTAGAAAAACAAGTGGGGGCGGTGCCTGGGTGTCTCAGTCATTAAGCATCTGCCTTCGGCTCAGGTCATGGTCCCAGAGTCCTGGGATCGAGCCCCACATGGGGCTCCCTGCTCAGCAGGAAGCCTGCTTCTCCCTCTCCCCCTCCCCCTGCCTGTGTTCCCTCTCTCGCTGTGTCTCTCTCTGTCAAATAAATAAATAAAATCTTTAAAAAAAAAAAAAAAGAAAAAGAAAAACAAGTGGGGTTTCCCTCAAGTTAGTGCATTAACCTTTCTAAAGTTTGTATATTAACCTCTTCACTTGGCCCAAAGTGTCAATTCAGGTACACCGTAATGTGTTAGCAGTTGCAGACTTTACACTAATCAGAAAGAAAGACATCTAAACCACCTCTATCAACCATAATAACCCTAGCCAGTGATTTGATGCTGACTTGAATATCATATCAGCTGAGGTGATATAAAATAGTCATGTCAGCTAAACTCAGGGACAAATTTCATCACAATTTTCCTAATTAGAGGACCCACATTATATGGATAAATAATTGTAATGTATACCTAAATAATGAATTACTTATCCCTCTACAAAGCTCCCATAGTAATCAAGGATATACTTGCCAGAAAATTAAAGGGGAATGGGAATCAAACAGTGGTCAAGTCAGAATCATCTGGTGGAGGTTTGTCATCCCAGAGGTTGGTTAAGTTTAAAGTGCTTGCAATAGTTTGAAAGAGCTAACAAGACATTTTACTTCATTACAAAGGTTGAGGGTGAATGCACTTCTGAAAGTCAAACAAGCATTAATATTCCTCCCTCCATCATGCTTCCCATGGTCTAAGACCCTCCCTCCTTAGATGCTGAGGTTACTGTCATACCACAAAATCAGTATCTTCCTTTCCAGTAGCTATAACTTCATTATTTTTCCAATAGTTCCCTACTGACACCAAAAACTTTTGTCCAGAAGAATCAGGTGCCAGAGAGGCAAGGGCATTTTTAGAAAATTCAACCAAAATTAAGTTTGAATCCCCTATTCTTATTTTAACAGGCTGCCACCTAGAAAGTAGGGTTTCCATTTGGGTAAAAAAAAAAAAAAAAAAAGCAAATATGCCCAGAAATAATGAGTGAAATCCTGAATGTTCACCACCTTAATAAATGCTTTTTTACTCTTATTAGATTATTTTCTTCTAACCCAACCTCACTTGGCTAACTTTGTTTCAAATTTTATCTCTACCTGAATTCTTTTATTCCTCAGACTAGTTTAGGTGGTTTTCTTCTCCTTCCATGAAGTGTTTGCCACAATGTGTAAAATTGCTACATAGATCTCAAGTTCTGCACTCCAGTCTTTTCAGGCTTACATTGTATCTGATTCAACAGCATATGTGCAGCATTAGAACCTGACACATAAATGAATGTCAATAAACAAGTATAAAATAAATAGAGAATAAACAATAGAAAAAATAAAATGTTTGTAAGATAATTTCAAAATTTTAATGAAAATGTTCAAAGGGGAGCAGCTATGTTTTAGCAGTCTCACTAATTCTGGAAACGTCCATAAAGTTGTATATGCATTTGTATAATAATTACTTCCTTTTTGTAATAACAGGCATTAGGAACTAGATGTTTGATGGTAGGAGAATTGTTGAATAAATTGTGAGACATCCATGTCATAGAACATCATGTAGCTACTGCAAAGAATAAGTTGTATCTCTCTATATTGAAATAATGTATCGCCAATATATTAAAGAAAAAATAAAGTTACAGATTATTATGTACAGCATAATCTCACTATTATTTTTTTAAGATTTTATTTATTTATTTGAGAGAGAGAGAGAAAGAAAGAGAGCACAAGTGGGGGTTGGGGGAGGGGCAGAGGGAGAGGGAGAAGCAGGCTTCCCGCTGAATAGGGAGCCCAAGGCTGAGCTCAGTTCCAGGACCCTGAGATCGTGACCTGAGCTGAAGACAGACTCTTTTTTTTTTTTTTTTTTAAGATTTTATTTATTTATTTGACAGAGAGAGACACAGCCAGAGAGGGAACACAAGCAGAGGGAGTAGGAGAGGGAGAAGCAGGCTTCCCTGAGGAGCAGGGAGCCTGATGCGGGGCTCGATCCCAGGACCCTGGGATCATGACCTGAGCTGAAGGCAGACGCTTAACGACTGAGCCACCCAGGCGCCCCTGAAGACAGACTCTTAACCAATTGAGCCATCCAGGCGCCCCTGATCCCACCATTATTAAAAAACAAAATGCACACTTGCAGATAGGTAAATAGATGAAGACAGAATGAGAGCAACAGGAAGATAGAGGGAGATGGGTAAATCTAGGGAAAAGGCAGGAATGCTACAAACATCTCTACAGAGGGATAATTTCTGAGGATTGTGAAAGGGGAAATAAAATGGGGTCACTTATGTCAAGGGCTTTTATTTTTTTTTTTTAAAGATTTTATTTATTTTTTTGACAGAGAGAGACACAGCGAGAGAGGGAACACAAGCAGGGGGAGTGGGAGAGGGAGAGAGAGAAGCAGGCTTCCCGCTGAGCAGGGAGCCCGATGAGGGGCTCCATCCCAGGACCCTGGGATCATGACCTGAGCCGAAGGCAGAGGCTTAATGACTGAGCCACCCAGGTGCCCCTCAGTTCCATTTTAAAAGCCCTTGACATAGGGGCGCCTGGGTGGCTCAGTCATTAAGCCTCTGCCTTCGGCTCAGGTCATGATCCCAGGGTCCTGGGATGGAGCCCCTCATCGGGCTCCCTGCTCAGCGGGAAGCCTGCTTCTCTCTCTCCCTCTCCCACTCCCCCTGCTTGTGTTCCCTCTCTCGCTGTGTCTCTCTCTGTCAAAAAAATAAATAAAATCTTTAAAAAAAATTAAAAAATAAAAATAAAATGGAGCTGAGAGGCCAGCAAGGAGATGGGCCTTATGCACCTGCTCAGTGGGTGAAACCATTAACTTTTGAAGTAGGACAACCACAAATATTCCAAGAACTCTACACAAGCAACTGCAACTTCCTACAGTACAGATTTAGGCTTAGTGAGAGACTTAGCAACCAATTATATTTAGCTAAAATTTGTTTTCTGCCACCAACACCAATTAAAATTCTTTGTAAACAAGGTATAAAAGCATCTCCCTTTGTCTTTAAAAACCTCTGACTTTTGTTCCTTAGTGGGACATAATTTTGTTCCCTAGTGGGCTGCCACCTAAATCTGTGCTTCCTAAATTGCAATTCTAAGACCCCAAATAAATGCTTTTGTTTTACTTTAGCTCTGCTTCTTTTCTCTGTGGACAGGATGAATTGGAGTTTGTGGGGAAGGCCTGAACTTCTTTATGTCATGAAAAGTAAGTGTTATATTCATCTGTATTTTTTTTAACTTGCCCTACAATAAGCTTTTATATTAAATAAATATTGTATAAGAAGTTTTCTTGGCAAAACCTGGGAAAGTAATGAAGATTATGTGGTATGACTATATCTTCCACCTCGTTCATCTTTAAAGTAAATGGATTGTGATGAAGGTCATAATTTTGCATTTAATTGCCACTTATGCATGTTTCTGGCACTGGAATCAAAATGGACATAACAAAGAACATTTTTATATCTTCTGTATAAGTAATTAGAAACCGTCTCTCTTGAGTTCATCTGCCATCAAGGGTAGTTGTAATGTTTTTATTTTAGGTATCGATTTGAATAGTGTGAAAACTCATCTTCTTTATCCCCACAGTGGCTGGGCTTGTGTTAGGCACACATAGGTTTAATAAAAGTTTATTGAACATCTGAATAATTGAATAACTATAAAACTCAAATCAATTAAAAAGAAAAGGGAAGTTTAATTCCCCTAGGGAGTTTTTCTGAAACAAAATTTTACAGCCCAAGGGTAATATTCATTTTGGAGTTGAACTCTCTATGGCTGGAACTGCATGGGGTGTCATGATAAATATGTTTCCTTAAGGCTGCCTTTGTCTAACTGTTAGCAACTCACCAGGTGTCTGCAACTGTGGAAAAATATTTAGTTCTTTAAACATTTCAGTCAATGCAGTAGTTATTTAAACAGTGACAAATAGCAAACATTTCTCCATAGTTTATAGCCTTTTTCTTAATAGGTTTTCCAGTGGGAGCAAGAGCTCCTGTTTAGTCAACACTTAGTCAATGCTATTTTTCTAATTATCCTATATGACTAATTTAAAATGTCTTAACTTTTAATCAAGTTATCTTTTCACCACAGCATGACTATTTTTTCAAAGGTAGTTTCCGATTTTTCAGTATACTCAACTGTTCAAAACCAGTTTTCCTTTAGATTGTGAATTTAGTCAACATTACTGATTACCATGTTCGGGCCAAAATCCTATATTAAAACAACCTTGTCTTCTAAAGCTATCCAATTATATACTCTTCTTTTTCTTTTTTTTTTTTTATCATGTTATGTTAATCACCATACATTACATCATTAGTTTTTGATGTAGTGTTCCATGATTCATTGTTTGCGTATAACATCCAGTGCTCCATGCAGTAAGTGCCCTCTTTCCAATTATATAATCAATACCAGCAGAACAAGGGGGTATAGCTCAGTGGTAGAGCATTTGACTGCAATACCAGCAGAACATTAGCATATTTGTGTTTGCCAACCCTTTTTGACCTTTGCTTTCCTCACTCCTCCATTCTAAAAATAAATAAATCTGAATCTCTACTTGTTAAAATCTACCCAGTCTGTAAAGTCCAGTCAAATGCCACTTCTCTATGGAACTTCATCATTGCTCTTTACTCAGAAGTGCATTTTCTGTGCTAAAAAATTCCTAATACTGTCTTGTATTTATATTTGAATATGCTTTTATATTTTGTAACCTATTTCCACCTACTTATTTCTTATAATTCCTCTACCATTTTATTTATTCAATAAGCATTAACTGAGGGCATTCTATATAGCAAGTACCGTTTCTGAGTACTGAAGAAATCACAGTGAACATGAAGGTGCCTCTCTTTTTAAGTTTTGCATCTTGATTTATTCCAATTTCTGTTAAAATTACTCTGGTCTTCCAGTACTAGAATGAAAACATCTTACTTAGTCATATTTATTTTTGGATACTTCTTTACTCATCAGAGTGTGCTCTACATAATATGCATTGCAATATGTGATTGATGAATGGATAATTTACACATATAATTTTTTATTCTTTACCAAATACATTGGAATACATTATCTCTTTTAACCTCATTATAACTATATAATATATATATAATTAACTCTATTTTAATGATCTTACTCAAATTCCAGTGCTCATTCATTTTTACCTCAAAGTATAAAGAAAATTTCCTCAGATTTCTACATAGTGAGAACTATAAAACTCTGTAATTCAATGGTCAAGAAATCAGAAGTAGTATAGGCCAAATATCATGACCATTTTTTCTAAGTAGAAAAGGTAAGAAGGCTAAGATAATCAAAATCATTTGGAAAGAGGCATCAGTGCCAAATAACTAGGCATGTTCAAAGCATTTATCACAAAGATGGTCATGAAGAAACATGGAAATAGGAACTGTTGAGATAGATGTCTAGTGTGATAAGGCACTCAAATACAAATACTTGACCTTGTAATTACAGAAAATAAAGAGTGGTAATAGTCTATCTTTTATACCTATATTTAAAAACTTCTGTGATTGAAGAATACATCCAGTGCAAAAATATGAAATTCATTCACTGAGTTAGTTCACAGATATAAGAATCTACTATAGCTTCTTGAGGTTAGAAAATAAGTCTCAATCTCCTATATAACCCCTAGCTCTCATGACCTACACTCTCTCGATACTTTTCTTGATGCTCAGCATTTACTTCTCTATCTCCTGAGCCAGTCTTCAACCTTCACATGACCATCAAGAGTTGGAAGTTCCTCAAAGTTCTGTGCCAAACCTTTTACCTTCTGACTTATTTTTCTACAAAGGTAACTATGGCTACTCCCATAACTATAAATACAAGGTGGTATGGCCATAATTGCCAGGCTACAAACTCTAGCACTGGTTCATTTTCTGAGCTCCAACTTGCAGAATGACTTAGGAACTAGCTTACAAAAAATTTTCCAAAGACTACTTTCCAAAAAACTCTCTATGGCCCATGCTGATAGACAGTCTGGATACATCAAGTCATAGAGTGCCATGTAGGAAATGAAAAGAATTCGTGTTTTTTTTTTCTTCAAGTGAAATGATAAAAGCAGAGGAATGATATGATATGGCTTATGTTTTGAATCACTAATTTTGGTGGCTTTGGTGAGAAGAGAAGGTATATGTGGCCAGGGGTGGAGGGGTAGAGGGGGTGGGTTCAAGAAAGCAAATAGAGACCATTTAAAGTACTCTAGCCATTATCCAGGAAAGAGCTAATAGTTGATGATGACCAGGGTGATTAGTAGTAGAGGTGAAAGAAGTGCTCTAATTCTAAATATACCAGAGGTTGAATGGACATGGTTTGCTGATGTGAGCTTTACAAAAGGAGAGTAATTAAGAATGAATCTAAAATTCTTGGCTTATGTATCTAGAAATTTGGGGTTGTCATTTACTGAGATGGGAAATCTGTAGAAAAGTAGCTGGTGGGGGCAAAAATGGGGTTCCACTTTGGACTTGTTAAGTTTTAGGTGCCTATTAGATATTAAAGAAAGAGATGTATAATAGACAGTTGGATGTATGACTCTAGAGTTGAAGTGAGACGTTCAAAGTGGAGATACAGATTTGGGAGTCATCAGATGGGTTTTAAAGCAATGAGATTTGATGAACTACCCTTTCAAGTGGCAGTAGACAAGAAAAGTGGATCTGAATTCTTTGTGACTCAGCCCTTGATATCTCTCAGAACAAACAAAGTCTAAACATAGATTAGACTATGATCATAGTCTGAAAATCAGATCATAGTTCAAAATTTGAGTTCATATTTGTCTCATTTATCAGACTAGGAGCTCCTTGAGGCTAGAAAGCATACATTTATTTACTACTGTCCACATCACTACACCTATTTCTTGAAAATATTAAATGCCCAATGACTGTTGAATTAAACTGAGTTGGAAAATGTTCCTACAGGAAATTCAGTTGGTGCATAGCCCAATCACATGGTTCCTCCATGCCTTAGCTTTTGCAGTGTTGGTTGCTAATGGTTCACATCTGCACTCTTCTTTGGAGGCTTGTCCTTGGCTAAAGGGAACTACTTTTCAGGGAGATGCCTAGGAGACTATGCCCCACTCCCTCCCAAGGGCTACCAGTAGCCAATGATTGACTGATGGAGCCCATAACAGCTCAGCACTTCTGACTCTGTGATGGAATTCATGTGCCAGAGCTCCCATTAGGATCAGGCCAGGGTACATTACTCCTGAAGTCACATCTTTGCATAGTTTCTTCCCCTACCCTATCACTCAGGTTTCTCTTGAATCACCTTCTGTAAATCACTTTCACAGAGATTTCTGCCACAAACCCTACTTATAAGTAGCTGAATCTAAGATAATAGCCACAAATGCAGACATCTTGACTCCCCAGAACATCTCTCTAAGTACATTTGTCTACAATCCTTAAGTTACTCAACCTTTCTAGTTTTGGGGGTAGAATGGGGAAGGGTTTCCATTCTGTATATTCTCAGGTTTGCATATATAAATGGGGCACTGAGTCATCACTTTTTCTTACCATCTGCCACCCTACCAAAATTCTATGCACTTTTCTTTTTTTCCAAGGTAGGCAGCTACACTTAGTTGAGTGTACAGATTCATGTATACTGTCTAAATTATAGTAAGGATACTACACAGATTTCAGGAAGTTTTTGTAATATTTTAAAACTCTGGTGTTTAAAAATTTAATGGGCTGTTTTAATAATATTTTAGTAGACAAAGCCAGTATCTTATGTTTCAACCCCATGATTTCTTTTAAAGATTTATTTATTTTAGGAGGGTCTGGGAGAGAGAGAGAATCTCAAGCAGACTCCCCACTAAGCACGGAGCCTGAGCAAGGGCTTGATTTCAAGACCGTGAGATCATGACCTGAGCTGACATCATGAGTCGGTCTCTTAACTGACTGACCCACCCAGGTGCCCCCCAATCCCATGATTTTATCTTTTCTCCTAGTAAAGCATGGATCAATATGCTCTGTCCACCTGCCCATCTGTTCACATGTATGTAATATACATGTGCCTCAAACTACTTATAGGATCACAGAAAATATTGGGCCAGGCTTCTCTTTTTGGGGAGGGCAGTAGGGAAGAAGAGAAAGTAAGAGAAAGAGAGAGATGAAGGAGGAGACAAAAATGTCTGAGGGAGGGAGGATGGCTGAGAATGAAAGGTGCCTGGAAAACTGACATCTGAGGAAATGGAGGCATGACATCTAACTGGTGGACTATAGGAAACTGCTTTCCTTTATGCAGGGAATTCCTCTTTGGTCAGGAGAATTGTAAGAACTGGAATGTATCTCCTTTGGCGATGTGCACATAACATAACTTGAATGGAAGAAAACTAGAAGAGAGGGCTCACATTGTTAGAAGACTGTGGATGGTGACTTAGTGAGGATGGAATGTAAATGCTTTCCTACTGTTAAAAGTTGGATGTAAAGAAAGACCTTACTGGCAAATCTAACTGTGTCAATGATTTTGCAGAGACAGCTTGTCTGGCCCTGCCCCTTGCACGGCATCGTGCTGTGGCTGGTTGGAGCAGGAAGCTCTTTTTCATTAGTGTTTTTATTTTCTGCTCTGCTAATGTAAAGGTAAATCTATTTTTATCTTCTCAGCTGTATCTATTGATATTCCATGACACACAGCTCACCCTTCAGCACAACTAAAGATATTACTGTTCTCAAGATCATTGATTTTCTTTTATTTTTCATCTACACTGAACAATGGCATCATCACAATAATCATATGCTATTTTAATGATGGTGTAAATTTATTGGCATTTTCCCCTTCAGGTGGGAGAACTCAAAGTGAAGCTCTCTGCCCAGAAGATAAAATAACAAGCTTTTCTCTCTATTGCTGTGCATGTTGGTATTCTGAAGGTGGCATGCTGAGAGAACCTGCCCTTTCCTAAAGCAAATGCTAGACATTTCAGGAAAAGGTCCCAGGTCCTTAGAAATCTCAGCTTCTCTAATAAGGGAGGTGAGGGATGTACATAGAAGGGCACTAGCAGCTCCCTGGGAACAGTGTTTCCTCATAGAGAACTAGTAGTTTGTACTGGGATTCTTTGCCTTCTTTTAACACCGTGACACACTCAGGTTTCCAAGAAATGCAACATATGGCATACTTCATAAAAATACCCATTACTATTTCTGTACAAAGTTCTGTCCTGGGAACTCCTCTAGGAACTGGGATGACAATCTAGATTATAAAGAAGAGTTCATAATATTTTCTCTTATGATTCTGGGTGTCAGAGTCACAGAAGGAGATAGATGGCACAGTCAAATTGAGTAATTTTAGAAGAACTTAATAAAGGTACTGTTTACAAAAGTGTGTTTATAATCACAAAGTAGGGCTAGTGCAGTACTCTGGTGATATAACAGTGGAGCACCAAGAGGGAAAGATTACCAGAACCTGCAGAAAGAGAGAGATGTGAGGAGAGATCCACATGACCACCAAGGGATTCAACCTACTCATAGAATATCCACAGAGTGTGGGTTTACTCATTTCACTCTCTTCCTCTAGTCTCCAGCCAGTGCTCCTGTATGGCCACATATGACTAGAATCCAAGAGAGAGAACCAGGAAAGTCATTGAGCTAGTTCTTATAGATCTGCCTCCTGGATAGAGAGCAGGTCAGAGAAGGCAGGAGAGTAGATCTGAAAGGCCAAACAGAAGTTCAGCAACGCACTCTAGTTTCCAGTTGAGTGCCTAACCTACTACTGCTAAGCAACCTTTAAATTCATAGGAAAAGATCATAATGATCTCAGGCTAACATTCCACGCACCCAGCTCCAGGACCTTTTACTGAATTCAGTGACTCTGCCACTATGTTAGAGGCAGTCACTGTATATCTTCTAAGGTTGACATCTCCCACCACTTATTTTCAAATGCCCCCTACTGCCACCCTACCACTACTTTCTACTTACTACACAGCTTTTTAGGGTTGAAGAAGATTTGTGGTTTCACCATCAACTAGAATTTTTATGTGATTTCAGTCCTAACTCCTCACTCTATTATATGGTCCCATGAATATCTGATTTCCCCAAGAGATGGATTTTCTTTTCAGGAAACCCTAATTTTAACATCTGGTCACTAGACTGAAAGTTCCATGAGGGAAGGATTAATATTAGATACATTTTTGCATGTTTAACCTCCTCTCTCGCTCAATAAGGAGTAAGGAGTCAATAAATCTTTTAAAAATAATAATGAATATGAAATTCCCACACTCCATTTTTTTTCATCTTTAACAATGAGAAGAATTCACCCTAATAAAATATATTTGCATTTGTTCAAGTGTGGCCAAATCTCTTTTCACCTCACTATCAAGGCCTCTATATTAACAGATATTTCTTATAAATAGAATTGGAGATAAAGTTTACATGCTGAGGAGGCACCTGTGTGGCTCAGTCATTAAGCGTCTGCCTTCGGCTCAGGTCATGGTCCCAGGGTCCAGGTCCTCAGCAGGAAGCCTGCTTCTCCCTCTCCCTCTGCTGCTCCCCCTGCTTGTGTTCCCTCTCTCGCTGTGTCTCTCTCAGTCAAATAAATAAATAAAATCTTTAAAAGAAAAAAAAAATTACATGCTGAGAACCTATTGCAAGGCGTAATCCCAGGGCAGCAGGGGTGAGGGAGGGAAGAAGATAAATCAAATAACAGATATGTATTTCCAAATTATCCAAAGTTCTGCTAGAAAGCATAGGCATGATGCAGTCATTTAGAAAGTGTAGCCAACCAAGGTTGTTCAGAGCCTTGGGGCCTTGCAACAGTTGCAAGAGAATTTATCTTCAGGCTTCTTGATTTTGTCCCTTTTTTCTCAGGGGCCCACAATTAATCACAGCATATTAACTCTTCCACAAACTTCCAGGTTGTGTCAACTAGACACTTTAGAAAGCTGCTAGGGAAGCCAGGTCTCATGTCCTACAATATGATCCTTTATCTAAGTCCAGAGTGGTGGGGAAAGCCAGAGACTCTTTAGATCTATTTATGTTTGGCCTGGGTTCTTTCACTGCTGAAGGTCTCATTGTGTAGGAGCCAAGGGAAGTGAAGGTAGAAACTGACCTTCATCCTGGGGGCCACTTTGCCATAAAGATGGGTGGCAGTGTTGGCAGATGGGGTGACATGGTTTTCCATTGAGCAAGTGGTTCAGGGCCCAGAGATGAGCTCTTTATCAATTAACTGTGGAAAAAACTTAATCTGAGGAACATCATACATTGGGCCACTCAGATCCACACACATACTCTCCTGGTTTCTGGCTCTATAGTAAAATGAAAGGACTAGTTAAATGCTTTACTTCTTCCTGAACAGAGAGGTACAAGTCCAATCCTTTAAGTATTAAAAGAAGATACCAAATTTTAAAGCCATTTGTAATCACAACCTTAATGCTCTTTCCTTGAAATTCTCTTTTCCAGGGCAGGCTATCCCAACCTCCCCCAGAATCATTCATTCTAATATCTATGTGTAAATTTGGCCTATTTTGAGCTGGAATAAGGATTAATCTACAAAATAAGTACTGTTTTCATGAGTAAGATCTAGAGATGAAGTATATTTTAATTTCTCTTATTCTTACAAGAGAAAAATAACAAAGGATAGAACATCTCTGTGAAAGATTCTCCAATGGCAAATGCTCTAAATGGAGTGGTACTACTAAAGTAATCTTTGTTGGTTTCCTTACAGAATTCTCCCAGCGTTACAGGAAAACTCGACACTGAGCTCAGTAACAATTATGCTGATAGCTGTGTCCATGAAACACTTATCTTCCTGAATGATAGCATCATCAAGGAAATAAAAAGCAATTTTGAAATTCACCTTTTTCCTAAGATTCCTGACTTAATTATTTTTTAAAATTCCTTTTCTATAAGCTCATCAAAATATTTTATTATTTATATATTTTTTATTTTATGCATTGGTTTAGTTCTACTTTTTCAGCATATGTGGTGTGCCATAAAATTTTTTTCTAGAAAAAGAAGTATTCCTTTCTTCCTCTATCTTTTTACTGTACTCTGTCTTGAAACGAATTCAATTCAATCCAAATGGAGGTAATTCCAAAACTCCATTAAAACTGCTATTGCAGTGATGACCTATGTCTTCACTGATGGTCTCACCTCATCTTACCTGGAAATATCAGATGCAGGTAATGGAACGGATTGTTTCTTCCTTTTTAAAATATTTTCTTCACTTGACTTCTAGGACACAACACATTCCTGGCTTTATTTTTACTTCAAGAGCACTTATGTTCAGCACCATTGACAGTTCCTGCTCCCCTGACAAACTTCTAATAGAATGTTTCATTTTTGTCAGCTCTTCCCTTTTCTTTCTCTTCACTCATATACCTACGCTAACTCATTCAATCCCGTTTTAAAAGAAAAAGTACTATTCATAGTCTGATGACTTCTAAATTTATATCCCTAGTCTGGATCTTTATCCTGAACTGCATACCCATATATCCAATTGCCTTCCCACATTTCCACTTCATATCGAAAAGGCATCTCACACTTTATCTGCCCCCCAAAACAATTTTTTTTCTCTCCATCTAAAGCTTTACTTCCTCACTTTCCTCAGTAAATTCCACTGCTCCTTCGGGTAGACTGGCTAAAAAAAAATAACAATCCTCTTTAATTCTTCTTTTCCTTCTAAACATAGTATTCAATCCACAAGCAAATATTCTTATATTAACCTTCAAAAATACCCTAAATCACCATTTCCTGATGCTACTATTGCCGCTATACTGATCCAGGGCACCATCCTGTCTTCCTTGGACTACTGCATTGAGCTCATAATGTTGCCTCAATAAAGTACATCCTCTACACAGGAGTCAGTGATCCTCTTAAACCCAAAGCAGATTATGTTGCCCTCCTGCTCTCAACATTTCAATAGCTCCCGTGATACTTAGAACAATTCCAAAGCCCCTAGCTCCTCCTCAACTCATTGCTTTCCACATCCCTCTCACAATGCTCAGGACACATGGGCCTCTTTACTCTTGCAGTGCATGCCAAGGTAACTCCTACTTCATGCCTTCACTCTTGCCATCCACTTGAAAGTTCTTCCCTTACATGGCCCTATCCTCTCATAACTGAAATATCCATTTCTCAGATAACCATTCCCTCAATACCCTGTCATTATCCTCAGTTGCTTTCTATTTCCTTTTACTGCTTTTTTGTCCTAATGGCTTAATATGCTTAAGAAGATTTATGATTACCTCACCTTTAGTATTTTTTAATGGTTCATTTTCTCTCTCTTTCACTATAAGTTGTGAAAAGATCAACTGTTCCTGACACATAGAAATGCTTGGTAAACATTCGTTAGATGGATAAATAACTTTCATTTGCTGAGTTCACTGATAGCATGGCACCCTAAGATACTGTTCAAAGAACTTGATTATTGTCACTTCTGCTTGAGTTATGTCTTATAAGAGCAAAGTCTCACCAAAGAAATCCTATTAGTCATTGCTAGCATGGTGACCTTTCTCTACCCATTAAATCTCTTAAAAAAAAATAGTATGCCAAATTTCCGTTTAGGAAAAAGGCAGGAACCCCCCTTTTACTCATCCATATCATTCTTTATCAGAACAGAATACAGAAACATGACTCATGCCACCGGCTTCTTTCCTAAGATGTTGGCAAATAAATAAAAGTTGAATTTTTTCTTACTGTTCTTGTCTTACTAAATTTTCTAGGCTACCCCTCTCTTCCAGGGCCTTTAAATGATATGGAAGGAATTTAATTGACTACATTTTGCATTTTAAAAGTAATACATGACTATAGGATCAACCATAAATTAGCTTCTAACAAGAAAATTTTCTTATAGATACCCGAAGTGTTTTCTTACTGAACATTTTAAGCACAAAAGTAAGCACATTTTAAACCTAGTGTTTTTGTCACACTTTATTAACACTCCATGGAAGTTCCAGACAATTTTCATTTTAGTCAAATATGTGTAAATCAATTCAAATCAATGCAGTAGAGATCTTTATTTAAAGAAATGGTACAGTGAATCCCTTTTAAAGACATATTTTATTAAGTGAATCATCACTCCCTCAAACGTCTTATTTTAAATTCCAGATTTTCATTTATTAGGTTTACTTATCATAGGTTCTCCTGCTTCTCCTATTTTAGCCAAATTTCTCTAGTCTCACATATATATAATATTTTTTGGCTTGAATCTTCTCTAAGAAATAAAGACATTTTTTACAGTTTGATTAGTATATCATCTTAAATTGATTCCATAACTGGTGCATTTCTCTGACTGAATTCTCCTGAGGGGTAATCCTTTGGTCACATCTGAATATCTTCTCAATCATCATTGTCTCACCTAATTAAAACCCCTCAAAACTCGTGTCCTTTTAATTTTGCTTTTATGTTTTATTATGTTAAAGTTTAAGCATATGCAAAAGTAAACTAAAGTTTTTATCTATAACCTGTGGTTTCTCAACATTAGTGGTACTGACATTTTAGACTTAATAATTCTTTATGTGTGGGTGGGAGGGGAGAAGACCATCCTGTGCATTTTAGCATGTTTAATAGGTTCCTTGGCCTCTACCCTTTGATGCTAGTAGTCCTTGCTTCCCAGTCATGACAATTAAAAATATCTCCAGACCTTGCCATATGTCCACTGGGAGACAAAATCAACACCAGATAAAAACTGCTGCAAAGCCCATTCACTCCCCTACTTCCCTAACACCATATTATTCAATCCATAAATTCTCCTGTCTGTCATTCTATTTATCTATCTATCTATCTATCTATCTATCTATCTATCTATCTATCTTTTATCTATCTGATAATGACTTTTTAAAGTCAAAACACCATTACTACACCTAAAAATCTGGAAGAGTAATTCCTCCTTATCATTATAAAACCAGCCTCTTTTTCAAATCCAATTATGTCATAAATGCCATGTTTCTCTTTCTGTATTCTTCATATTCTCTCTCTTTTCTCTCTTTCTCACCCTCCAGATAGAGAGATGATAGATGATGATAAACAGATACATAGATAGAAGATATATCTCTACACACACGCCACACACACAGGATACATACATTTATATAATACATACACACACATATGTGTGTGTGTGAGTGTGGGTATGGGTGGGGTGGATATAGTTAGTTTAAATTATAGTACAAATAAGGTAAACATAATTGATTTCAAGACTTTTTTTAAAGTATAATTGATGTACAATATCTTCTTAGTTTCAGATGTACATCAGAATGATTCAATATTTTTATGCATTACAAAATGATCCCCACAATAGGTCTAGTTATCATCTGTCACCATACAACATTATTATAATAATATTGACCATATTCCCTTTGCAGTAAATTATAATTTTAAGATGTTTTAAATTTCTAGTTTTAACATTCATCATTCTCTTGGTTTTCCTGGTAAGTTATATATTGAAGAAATTGCTTCATTTTTTCCCTGTAGAATTTCCCAAAGACTGGATTTGCTAATTGTATCTCCACAGTGTAGGCAATTCTGTTGTCTTTGGTATTTCCTGGTAGTTGAATATAGAGTATGATGAAATTCAAGTTCAAAAAAATTTTTTTAATATTTTTAAATTTTATTGTATTATGTTAATCACCATACATTACATCATTAGTTTTTGATGTATTGTTCCATGATTCATTGTTTGCATATAACACCCAGTTATTTTATTTATTTATTTGAGAGAGAGAGCATGAGCAGGGGGAAAGGCAGAGGGAGAGGGAGAAGCAGACTTCCCGCTGACAGGGAGCCCAATGCAGGGCTCCATCCCAGGACCCTGGGATCATGACCTGAGCCAAAGGCAGTCACTTAACCAACTGAGCCACGCAGGTGCCCCTCAAATTCAAAATTTTATGATAAGATGATTTTCAGGGTTTTGTGTCCCTCCAATACAAGGTGCAGGATGCTTGAATGTTTCTCTTTATGGAATGTTAGGAGTTATTAATGTTCAATGCCTAGATCCTTTAGTTCATGAGGGTGGCAAAATAATGATATTCTTTCCATTATTCCTCTATCAGTTTATTAGCTGGAAAACTTCTATAAATAGAAACTTCCCTCATCTGCTATTGAACTGCTCAGGGGTGGAGATCATATAAAAAAGGCAGGATAAATGATCAATTTTTCTAGTTTATTGACTAGTTTTCACAATAATAACTAAATTCACTAAAATAGTCCAATAGTGACAGATTAGGTTTTTATGTTGTTATTTTTATGTAGTCATAGATTTAAACATATTTGATGCACTTTAATCTATTGTACTTATTACTGTTTTTAATACTTACAATTTTCCTTATTTTTTTCCAGTAGATTCTCTTCAAACTGATCCCTGAATACTTTTTACATGATCCAAGAGTCTTTGAAAACTTCTTTATTTTTTTAGATTGCACATATAAGTGAGGTCATATGGGTTTGTCTTGTCTATTTCTAATGTCTCAGCCATTTTTCCAAGGATAAAAGAGCATAAATTCTTACTGTCAACTAAAAGAATGGTTTGGTACCAATTCAGTTTTCCTCATCTATGAAATGCATGTGGTGTATAACATTTACAAGTCATTGTTTACTTTTAAAAATCTCAAAATATGCTGATGAAAATTACTAGTCTGTAAATCTGCCACACTACTTAATCTCTTTGAGCTCTTTTTTGTCTCCAAAATGAGCATATTATGTTGACCTGTTTTAGATATAATGATATTTAACCTTTTCAGTGTATTTTATCATTCCGTGTATCGGTGTATTTTCTAATGCATGGACACAATAAATAATCTTATCTAGCATTATTCTCTAATTGATCTCCATCTGTAAGGCAAACCTACCTCTTTCCTCTCAAAACTATATAAGGTATAATTATTTTGGTGGTGGACATCGTATTACCTGTCTGCCCCATGGCAATTTTTGTCTGCAACACAGAAACTACAGATCTATGAGGTAACTATGGAAAGGATGATAAGCTGCAGTATAAAGGAATGATATCTGATCATTCTTTTCTCTTGTTACTAACATCACCTATTATCTTGTTTACTTTCTTTTCTACTGCTTTGCACTAATAGTTTCAATGATTCCTTCATGATAACTTTCCAAACCCTCTTCCTGGTCAGTGTGCTGAATAATTCTTCCATTTAGCACCTACTCCCTTGGCTTTATTTCCATCTCCTAGAGAAATGAAAATTTGTCTTGAACTCTAGCAGCCATCTGCCTGTCTGGATTATAAACCAGATGACTTGTCACAAGAATCTTTGGGGAGGAATGGAGTGGTTGTGATTTTTGAGGCTAAAACTATTACGCCAATTTAAATGGGTGAGACCACTTGCCCTGTATTCTTACTTATTCCATCAATAAGAGTACTTTGAATTTTTGCAGACTGAGAAACACTCTCTGGTTGAGTGACACCTTTAGGAAAACCAATATCTCAGTTCAGAGATTCCATTGCCAAGAGAGAATAGTAAAAAAAAAAAAAAAAAAAAAAAAAAGCTTTTAAAAATAAAACAAAAAAAACCTAATACCTGTCTTTATGGGGACTCAGCGCATGCCTTGTTCTCAGCCATGCACAAGCTAAACAGATTTAATTGCCTTTTCCTATGTCAAAAACCAGCCTGTCCAGAGGGACGCAATACGAGAAGCTTGTACAGGAACATTTTACGCTGTATCTGTTCCTGGAGCAATGGTGCTTGTGTTTCCAGGGCTGTCAATTAAGCATATTTTTTCCCCAGCACATATTCATTAAGACACAGTTGCCAACTTCATTGCCATTGCATTTTTTATTATATATATTAGTTCTGGTTGAAGGACAATTTAGGAATGTTTTTATGGGGAATAAAGAAGACCTCTGGTTGGAAGATTTTTCTATCATTTATTACATTATACTAACAAGACATAATGGCTTTGTGCCCCTAATGAACACTCTTATCTGCATTTAACTTAGTCTGATCCTTTGAATATCTTTTTTGAGTAATGTTCTATTAATATAGAAACTGTTCATACACATATAAAATTATATTTATTGACCTTGCCTTGATGATATATTGCTAATTATTAAACAATGAGGGTGGGAATATGCAGCAAATGACCAAAGGGATTTTATAACAAAAGGAGATACAGATCCATTGAAAAAGTCAATCAAAGTTCTCTGTCCAGATGGTCACAGGGGTGGAAACAGAGAAAGCCAAAGAAAGAGAAAAAGTGACAAAAAATAGGAAAGACAATGTTTAAGAACAAAATAAGTGTTGTATGAGGATATCTTTAAATACAGTTGATAGTCTTCCAGTCCTGTCTCTATGAACTCTGTCCTAGTCCCAAGAGAATAGAGGAAAAATATACTGCTCAGTGATGGATTGTGACCTAAATTTGGGTACAAGACAGCATCCAACCTTAAACCAGTGAATAATGATGCACACGAGTGATCATGTGTCAAAAATTACAGAGCATACATACAGGTTTAATCCCCTGAGTGGTGAATCACATGATATATTCAGAATTTGTTAGTTACTGTATGACTGTGACCGGGAACTTCCACAGAACTACCATTGGAAAGGGCAAAGGAAAAGCACAGTACTGGGACGTTTGGTTTTTGAGAATATGTGAAAATTTCTGTAGCTCCTAGGATGTTTTCTCCTCTCTCATCTGAGTCATGCTATTGCAGAACAGATGCCAAAACAGCTATAAGCATGAAGGTGGTTTATTAGGGAGTGTTCTTGGCATCAGTATGTGTGAAAGAGAAGGAAAGGAAGCAGCAGTGGGCAGAAAGAGGAATTCAGCTGTGATATAATATCCACAGACACCTCAGCTGACACTATGGTAGGTTCCGAACACAGTGTGATGTTTGATAGTTATATGGAGTTGGTGTGAGAGATATGGCTGTTGATAATCCCAAACTGATGTCATTTGATGTGAGCAGTGAAGGGCTTGCAACCTTGGATGAGGCAACTCTCTTCATCTGAGGCAGTGCCCTAAGGAGTCTGGCAGCTGCGGGGTTTAGTTCTGGACAGCATTTCAAGCAGATGGGGAGATTCTGGGCACTGCATCACATCTTATGCAACAGTGGAAATGATGATAGTTTTCTCAAAGTGTTGTTGTGATAATTAAATTTAACCAACCAACTTCAGGGCATATGGCATGGGCTCAGTAAATAATATTTTTAAATTCTTCTTTCTTAAAAAATCAAGTAGCAGTTTTGAAATCTTTTGGTATGTATAAAGATTTGTGAAAGGGATTTCTGCTGTCTTTCACTTCTAGCCTCTTCGAGTTAGAACAAAAATTTTGATTAATAATTTTTTCACCTAACCTTTGCAACAACTGTAATGTAGGTATTATGTGATTCCATTTTATAGGAATCTGAGACTTAGATTAATTTAGAAATATTTACAAAAAGTATTTGTACAAAATATTTGTCAAAAAAATAGTTGCACAAATCAACTACAAAGAACCAAAGATTTTATATAACGGCTTGTTTTGTTTTGTTTTGTTTTTTTCTATGCTTGAATGACAAAAAGACTTGTGATCAGAAGATCTGGGTTAATCTCGGACCTTATGAGCTTTATGATCTTGGCACACTTAACATTTTTGATTCTTATTCCTTATTTATAGGTATAACTTGCATTTCCAGGCTCTACGAGCCACGTTTATCAGGTGTGCCTCTTATTACAAATGAGGTATGAACAGATACTTTAAAGGCAAAGTAAAGAAACATAGGAAATGCATTCAGTGGTAAGAGTGTTCAGATACTATCTGAAAATAGCATACTATGCCTAGAGCAAACAATGTCAGAACATGAAGTTCCAGAGAGAAGTAAGAAGGAATAGGAAAGAAATAGAACCTTTTATGCTCAGACATGAAACTTGGACTTGGAGTTATAGACAATGAAGACCCACTGAAGGTTAAACAGGAGAGTAGTTATATGAAGGTTGACTTTTAGGACTATCAGTCTAGAAACGCGTGGGATGCTAGAGAAGAAGAGAAAAACCTGGAGGTAGACACTCTATTCAGAATCCTAGGTTAGAAGTACTGAGAGATGAAAAGGGGAAAAATATGATAGTGCATATAAAGAGAAGGGTTTAAGTTCAAGAAATACTAGAGATAAAATAAATATGAACTTAGTAAAACTCACCATTTATTGGTTTACTTAACAAAGTGTTTTCTGGTACTCTATAACAATAACTTTATGAATCTCTGAAAATTACTCCATGGTTGGATAGAGAAAAATGTATAAAATAATTTCTAAACATTACTAATATTTTGAAGGAAACAAAAAGCATGTATGCATTAAACCCTTATTCTACTACTTTGCTGTCCTTTATTGTCTGCCTTAAAAAGAACCTCTATTAGTCCCCATTTTTCCTCTTTTTTGACTTTCTCACTTACTTTGATATATTTTATCCAGAATTAATATGTGTATTAATTCTAGTTTCAAAGTAATGCTAGGGGCTAAAAGAAATTAATCCCATAATTTCTATGGTTTAACTCAATAAGATTTTAATACTTATTCGCATAATAATCCAATGTGGGTATTCCTGGTGGATAAAAGCATTCTATGTGGACTCTCCTCAGGATACTTCCACCCCTCTGGCTATATTCGGTTCTAGGCTCTCAGTTCTATGCCCTCAGCTATAAACTGAGAAAATAATGGGAAGATTAGAAAAGGCAGGTTGTTATAGGGTGTGATGGAAATAGCACATATCATTTCTATTCATACACTGTTAGCTATAAATCAATCAGATAGCCATACCAAAATGCAAGTGAAGCTGAGAAAAGTTAGACTTGTGGCAAAAACATAAGGAGATGGGTTTGATAAAAAAATTAATCTCTGAGATTTTTGCCTCTGGTCATGATAGATTAACCAGTGTCTTAATTAACTAGCACCTCAAATTCATTAACTAGAACCTCAACTATTCTTCTTTGACAGAGACCCTAGGGAACATGGTAAAAAGCAGGAATTGGAATATCAAAGAAGTACAAGGATGATTTACCTGCTGATAACTGAAGGGGAGTCAGAGTTTGGAGTTTGAGTACGGTCAAACTAGATTAAAGAAAAATCACTCTTTAGCAGATCTTAACACAATCCAGAAACTCTGCAGTTTATTTTTATGTTGCCCAGATCCAATCACAGTCAATAGACATATAAAAAAATGACAAAATATAATCTAAATTCAAGGAAAAATGTCATCAGCAAAATGCAAATCAAAACCAGCATGATGTAGTGTTCCATGATTCATTGTTTGCATATAACACTACATCAAAAACTAATGATGTAATATATGGTGATTAACATAACATAATAAAATTAAAAAAAAAAAACTAGCATGAGATATCATCTCACACCTGCTAGAATAGTTATTATCAAAAAGACAAGAGACATGTGTTGGCAAAGATTTGGAGAAAAGGAAACACTATACACTGTTGGCAGGTATGCAAATTGGTATAGCCATTGTGAAAAACACTATGGAGGTTCCTCAAAAAATATAACTAAAAATTTAAAGATATCTTCAATAGATATCTGTATTCATATGTTCACTGCAGTGCTGTTCACAATTGCTAAGATATGAAAACAATGTGACTAGTTGACAGATAGATGGATAAAGAAAATGTGATATTTATAAAATGGACTATCATTCAACCATTAGAAAGAAAGAAATCCTGCCACTTGCAAAAACATGGATGAGCCTGGAGGATATTATGCTAAATGAAATAAGCCAGACACAGAAAGACAAATACTGTATGATCTCACTTACATGTGAAATATAAAAACGTTAAACTCAAAGAGGCAGAGAGTAGAATGGAAATTGTCAAGGGCCAGGGGAAGGGGAAATAAGAAGCTGATGGTCAAAGAGTACAAACTTTCAGTTATAAGATAATTAAGTTCTGGGGAAAAATATTTGAAATTCTAATGGCTGAAAACTACCCCAAATTGATGAAAAACACAAATAAATATCCAAAAAGCTTACTACCACAGAAAGAAAACTTACTGAGCAAAGTTCAAGATGACTTTGAAGTTCTTTTTGATTTTAGATTATATATCAATAAGTGTATACAATTAAAGGAATGTGTTCAAAATTTTCTTGAAAAAGTTTTGTTTCATTATGTTTCTTAATTTCATGTGGAGTTATGTTCTTATGTGTGCCTTTGCACTTAATTTTTAAAGTTTAGTTCTCTAATGTTCTTTATTTAATTTTATTTTTGAATATATAAAATACTGGTATGCTTCACAAATCACAGCCTATGCCTGTACCAACTCATTCTTCCCATGACAATAGTAACCTAGAATCTGTGCATCTTACAGCACGTGAATTTTTAAAAAGCAAAGTTCTTCATACATTCAGAGAAAGAAGAGGCTGGAAATTCTATTTTAACTAAGATTTGTATTATTTTTATTAAAAAGACATTAATAGGATAATAAATGGACATTAAAAAGATAATAAAGGAATATTATAAATAACTCCATGTCCACAAATTTGATAGCCTAGATTAATGGACCAATTCCTTGAAAGACACATTCGACTAAAATTCACACATACAAAAAAACTTACAGCTAACATCATACTTAATAGTGAAAAATTAGATGCTTTCTCACTAAGATGAGAAACAAAGCAAAGGTGTCCTCTCTCACTGCTCTTATTCAAAATTGTACTGAAAGTTTTAATTAATGTAATAAAATGAGAAATATAAATAAAAGGTAAACAGGGAAGGCAGGGAGAGGTTTCTATATTATTTATATAGGAAATCATAGTCAACAATAACAAGTCAATAACTGATAAACAATTAAGAGTTGCAGGATACAAGATTAATATGCAAAAATCACCTGCTTTCTTATATACAAGCAATAATTGGAATTAGAAATTTAAAATACAATACCGTTTACATTAGCACCCCAAAATTAAATATTTAAGTATAAATCGAACAAAATATGTACGAGACCTAGGTGAGGAAAACTACAAGACTCTGATAAAAGAAATCAAAGAACTAAATAAATGGAGAGATTTCCACGTACATGGATAGGAAGACTCAATATTTCTAAGATGTCAGTTCTTCACAACTTGATCTATATCAAGGGCCCAGAATAACTAACACAATATTGAAGGAGTACAGTGAAAAGACCAGTGGTTCCAGGGGTTCAGGTAAATGGGGAGGAAGAATAGGTGGAACACAGCAGATTCTAAGGCAGTGAAACTATTTCATAGGATACTGTAATAGTGAATACATGTTGCTTTACCCTGAAGGTTTGTGTTCCCCCAAAATTAATATATTGAAACTTAATCTAATGTGATAGTATTTGGAGGTGAGCCTTTCAGAGATGCTTAGGGCGTGAGGGTCATGAATGGGATTAGTGCCTTATAAATAAAAATGAAGGGGGGGAAATCGGAGGGGGAGACAAACCATGAGAGACTATGGACTCTGAGAAACAAACTGAGGGTTCTAGAGGGGAGGGGGATGGGAGGAAGTGTTAGCCCGGTGATGGGTATTAAGGAGGGCATGTTCTGCATGGAGCACTGGGTGTTTATATGCAAAAAATGAATTATGGAACACTACATCAAAAACTAATGATCTACTGTATGGTGATTAACATAATAAAATAAAAATAAAAATAAAGAAAAAGAATACAGTTGGCATATAGTGTAAAAAAAAAAAAAGTCCCAGAGAGCTCCCTTACCCCTTCTGCCGTGTGATGCGAGAAGGCATCCACCTATGTATCAGGAAGCGGGTCTTGACCAGACACAAATGTACTCGCACCTTGATTTTGGAATTTCTCAGCCTCTAGAACTGAACTGTGGGAAATACGTTTCTTTTGTTTGTAAACCATCCCGTGTACAGCAGCCTGAGTGAATCAAGACACATCATTATACATTTTTCAAAAATGTATAGAATGCACACGAAATGTATAACACAGATGGTGAAACCTTAGGTACACTACAGATCTTTGTTAATAATATCGTATCAATATTGCCTCATTAATTGTAACAAATGTACTACACTAATGCAAGATGTTAAGAAGAGGGGAAACTGGGAGTGGGGAGAAGTGAGGAACTCTATGGGAACTCAGTAATTTCTGCTCAGTTCTGTAAATATATGACTACTAAAAAAAAATAAAACCTATTAAATTAAAAAAAAGAACTTTGCATTTTTAGGAATTTTAGGCTTTTGTGTTTCTGTGATGACTTTTTTAAGGTATAAAATGCTGGACTCCTTTAGCAAAACTAAAAACACTGTTAGCACTATTTTACACATGTGGAAGATTATGTTTTTTTGTTTTTTGTTTTTTGTTTTGGTTCTGAGTGTTTTCATGTTTAATTCAATATTTGGGCACTGGGCCTTCAGAGAATTCTTTTCTGTAAAAGCAGGGATTCAGTATTGGTGAATACGATAGTGTGACTTTCTTTTAATCGACCCACTTCTTTATTCTATGAAAAAGAATAGTATTTTACTTCCACAGTTTGGTGTATGGCTTGGGGATGGTCCGGCCATGTTTGTGCCCCGATGCTCTGAAAAACAGTCGTCTTATGGGATGGCTACTGCAGGTATATGAATGGAAATAGCCCAGAGTACAAACACAATTGGCAATTCCTTACTCATTTGTCATTGTATAGCCGATTTTACACATGTGCCAAGACTTCTCAGGGCAGGCTGATAGGGAATATTTTGTCAATCACTCAGAAAATATTACAGGATGGTTTGGGGCATTGATTTCTTTCTCCTGCTGAGCTGTTGCTAACTTGCCTTTTATGCTATTTTGTTAAATGCTTTGTTCCTGTTGATTCACTCATATTAGAAATATGAACATGATTTTTTGCTTCCTAAAGATACTTGAAAAGTAAAGGAAAATAAATCACAATGTATAGAAAAAATAGATACATTCCCAGAGTCATAAGCTACTTTAAAGTGGTGGGTTCCTTTGAAGAGATAAAATATGAATTTTGTTTAGCTACTGACCTGGAAGAAAAATTGGGGGATAAATAAATAACTTCTCTTCTCCTTGAGAGCAGAATACCTAACACACTAGGAGTATAATTGTATCCATACAATGAGATGAATTATTGAAGTTATAATGAAGATATTATTGTTATAATTTGTAAAACACTTATTTTATGACAAATAAGTGTTCTACATGACCTGTGTCTCTTAAAAACTTATCACTTACCCTTGAAATAATGCCCCATGATCTTACACGTCAGATAATTGAAGCTTCACATGTTTATGGAAACTGTCTGTAGTCATAGGCTAATAAGGAATGAAGTCAGGATTTGAAATCAAGTTGACTTATTTTGAGGTCAAAGATAGCAAAATGAATGGCACATTAGCTACAACAGATATATAAACAACCCATATGACTTACTGCAAAGAAATGTTTTTAATGGCCCCTCTGTACTTGCAGGGATACCTCAGGTGCTAACATTTGATAAGGGCTAGAGATCTCTCCATTCCTACGAATTTCCTGTCAGAATAATCTGATCCTCTGCCTAATAACTTCTAAGCAAGTCCATGGCCCACTTGAAAAATTTCTATTGTAAGACATATTCTCCCCTCTCAGATTTCATGGGCTGATTTACACTTATTTTGTATATTTGCTCACAAAAAAATAAGTCAATTCTTACATTCTGCATGGAGCACTGGGTGTTATGCACAATGAATCATGGAACACTATATCTAAAACTAATGATGTAATGTATGGGGATTAACATAACAATAAAAAATTAAAAAAAAAATAAGTCAATTCTTGCCACTAAAGAAAACATGATTTCATTTGGTTTATCAAAACAGGATATGGTCTTTACTTTTATTTTTATTTTTTTATAAGAACAATACAACTTGTAATATAAGAATATGGAAAAATACAAAGAGGAACAATTTGTTACTAATTCTATCAAACGGAAAATCACCATGAATATTTCTATTTTTTTGGATGCATTTTAAAGGCACGATGTGGTCATTCTAGTAAATAAAAATTGTCCCCTCAGTAAAAAAAAGAAAAAAATTAGTTACACATGAGCCTGAACTTTTAAAGTGTGAGTATGTATGTTAAAATAATATACATGTTTATTTCAAAAAAAAAAACACAACAGGATATGGTCAAAATGAGGATATTCAATTACAATTGTAGAAAGGATTTCTCATCAGATTCCTGATATATCCAATAACTCCTTATCATCCATAGCTATACATTTATTCCAAGTCCAGATAGCTGATTCTCTGCACTCTGGCCAGGTAAGAAATCAGAGGTCGATACTCTGCTATCAAACAAATTGAGATGATACTCAAACTCTACAGGTTTGAGAACATGAGGAGTTTAGTACTCTGATTCAATTGTTCTAAAATAAATATGTCTAATTCTTGGAAAACAATGAGCAGTCACTCAAAATAACAACTTCCCTCATACACTCTTTAGTTTGAGCATATGACAAAATCGTTTTTCTGATAATAGGAGAGGAAAGGGAAGTGATGTCAGGTATTGGCTAGACTGCCTAGATGTGAAGGATTAGCCCTGGGACTGGTTTCTGACTGATTAAAAAATATAACAAAGGCTTCTCATGTAAAATGATGGATTGAGCACACCTGGTTATCATATGTTCCATTTGACACTCCAGTGAAATCATGATAAAGGAAAAATAATAACAACAACAAATAAAAGGAAGATGGTACTGTTACAAACAATTTTTAGAAAATAGGTCACAAAGAAAAATTTCTAAATTAAGAAAGTTGGGGGAAAACACCATACCTAAGAATATATAAGAAGATGGCTTAGTCATGGAATCAATCTGTCTATCAGTCAATCCCTGCAGCAGCACCCTAAAGAGGCACAGAAACCAGATACTTCAAGTATTTCAGAGAAAGAGAAGAGGTTGGGAAGCTTAAAGGAAGGAGATGGAAAAGTTATCCCCCACAATCCTTGTCAACTCAGCACAGAGCCCGACCAGAGCTGGATCTCACAACCCTGGGATTATGACCTGAGTCGAAATCAAGAGTCGGATGCTTAAATGACTGAGCCACCCAGACGCTTCAATCCTTGTCAACCTCTGATTACATGCTACAGAGCTGATAAGGCATGTATCCTCCAGTAAAAGAAATAGTTTTCTTCTCTAGAGAAAACAACACATAGAAAACTGTCTGAAAAGACAAGCATTAGCCCAGCAGATGCAGGTTGACTCCTCAGGGCTGCAGGGTACCAGGGCCAATATCCTGCCCATCAACAAGACCAAGCCTTGGGTCCACCACTGTGTTTACAGCCATGAGGAACAGTAGTGGTGTTTGATTGCCTCGTTTTAAGGCATGGAAGTTTACCCAGCCATTTGAAGAAAGATTGATTAAATTCATTTATTCAGAAGCAGTAATCAAATCTTAATATATGGCAGGCACTACTCTAGGCACTGGAGAAACAGCAGTAAACAGAAAAGCAAAAATTCCCTGGGTCTCATGAAGCCTCATAAACAAATACAGAAAAACTATGAAATGTCAGAATTTGATAAGTGCCTTGGAGAAAAATAAAGCAGAAAAGGAGAATAAAGGAAGGGAGAGGTTGCAATTTTCAAGGCATTGTCATGGGAGTCCTCGCTGAGAAGGTGGTATTTATGCAAAGACCTGGAGGACACATGAGAGCCATCCAAGTGGATATCTTTAAAAAAAAAAAGAAAAAAAGTGGAAGTAAATAGTAAAGGAAAATGCTCTGAGGTTGGAGCGCACTTAAAACATTCAAAGGAAAGCATGAAGGTATGCATGAGATGTAATAAATGTGCAGGTAAGTATTAGGAGATGAAGCATACAAGGATAAAATGAGGCTAGACTGTGTAAGATCACAGAAGTCTTCGAAAAGACTGGCTTTATTACATACAATAAAGTGCACAAACCTTAAGGATAAAGATCAGTGAATATTTACAAATAAATGTCCTGTGTAAACATCAATTAGCTCAAGATAAAAAACTTGCCTAAATGATGATAGACTATCATATCATATTATATCTTACAAAGTTCCTATTATTTCTGACTGATTAAAAAATATAACAAAGACTTCTCATGTAATATGATGGATTGAGCACACCTGGTTATCGTATGTTCCATTTGAGACTCCAGTGAAATCATGATAAAGGAAAAAATAATAACAACAACAAATAAATATTCCTATTTCCTATTATTGCTGAGTAGTATTCCACTGTAGAGACATAGTACTGTGTTTATTGATAAACTTTTGGGTTGTTTCTATCCTGGGGCTACCAACATTCTAGTTCACAAATCTTTAATGCATGCCTTTCTTTTGAGCAAACACTTAGAAGTGGAATTACTGGGTCATAGGGTAGGTGCGTATTTAATTATATTGGAAATTATTCAAAAGATTGTATCATTTTTACACTCCCACAAACAATTTGTGAAAGTTCCAGTTGTTCCAAATCCTCATCAGTGTTTAATATGGTCGTTCTTTTCAATTTTAGCCATTTACCTGATGATAACAATGCCAAACATCTTGTCATAGAGTTAGCATTCAGAAATCTTTGTGAAGTCTGCTTTTTTGTGATATTTTCCTCCTCTTTTAATTGGGATGTTTGAATTTAATTATTGATTTGTAGGGTTCTTATATATTCTGAGATTAGCCCCTTTTCAGATACATGCATTGCAAATATTTTCTTCCAACCTGAGGCTTGTGTTTTCAATTTCTTAATAGACTTTTTGGACTTGTTTTTACTTTGCTGAAATTTTTATTATGAATGGGTTTGAATTTGGTCAAGTCATTTTTTTACCTACTAAAATAATCAAATATTTGTTGATTTCCTAGTTTGTTTAAAAAAATTTATTTCTTGTTTGATTACATTATGATGAGAAAATATATTCTATGTTATTGCAATATTTCGAAATATATTGAGGTTTGTGTTATGACCCAGATATTTTCAAGTGCAATTAAAAATAATACGAATGCTTCTGTTATTGGATGTAGTATTCTACACATATCAATTATCTCAAATAAGTGAATAATAGTGTTCAAATCTAAGGTCAGAACAAGTCAAGGACTTTTACTCTCACCATTTCTATTCAATATTGTACTAGAATCTCTAGCCAGTATAATAAAGTTAAAAAAATAAATTAAAAGCATATATAGGCATACCCCAGAGACAGTGCAGGTTTGGTTCCAGACTACTGCAATAAAATAAATATTGCAATAAAGTGAGTGAAATGAACCTTCTGGTTCCCCAGTGCACATAGAAGTTATGATTACACTATACTGTAGTCTATTAAGTGTGCAATAGCATTATGTCTATAAAAAAAGTGTACATAACTTAATTAAAAATGCTTTATTGCTAAAAAACCTTAACCATGACCTGAGCTTTCAGCAAGTTGTAATCACTGACCACGAATCACCATAACAAATGTAATAATAATGAAAATTTTGAGTATTGCAGTAATTACCAAAATGTGATACAGAGACATGAAGTCAGCAAATGTTGGAAAAATGGCAACAATACACTTGCTCAATACAGAGTATAAAACTCCCAGAGGGCAACATAGGAGGAAATCTTTGCAACTTTCGGCCAGGCAAAATCCTTTCTGGTGAGTCACCAAAATCACAAATCACAAAAGAAAAGATGATAAACTGGGCCTCATCAAAATTAAAAATTTCTAATCTTCCAGAGATATTCAAAAAATAAAAATCAAGTCATAGGCTGAGGGAAAGTATTTGCAATATAACAAAGAATTTGTATTAAGATATATAAAGAACTTTCAATAATAAGTAATTCAATTTAAAGAGAGCATAGTAATATGAATAAGCACTTAAGAAAAGAAGCACTTAAGAAAAGAAGACCAATGAGACATGAATAAATGCTTAACATCACTAGTATTCAATGAAATGCAAATTAAATCCCCAATGAGATAGCAATGCGCACCAACCAGAATGACAAAAATTAAGCAACTAGCAACATAAAGTATTGGTGAGCATATGGAACACCCGGAGTGCTCAATATTTGCTGGTAAAAATGTAAAATAGAACAAGCACTTTGGAAAATATTTTGGCAATTTCTTATAAATTTAACAACTGCTAAGTATTTACCTGAGAAAAATAAAAATATGTGTGCACACAAAAATATCTAAGTAAATATTCATAAAACCCCAAATTGGAAACAATGAAACTGCCTCTCAACAGATAAATGGATACAGTAAACTAATCATGGCTAGTACATACAACTGAATACAGTCAGCAGTCAAAAGGAGGAACAATCTACTGGTTACCTTCAACAATGGCAGATGAATCTCAAAAACATACTGAATGAAAGAAATCAACACAAAAGAGTCCTACTGTATGATTCCAATGGTAGGAAAATATAGAAGAGCTAAACTAATCTATACTCTTAGAAAGTAGATCAGTGGTGACCTTGAGCCAGAAGTGAGGGCGATTAATTATAAAAGACATGAGAGGACTTTAAGAACTTTAAGGGTAATGAAAATATATCTTGATTGTGGTAGGGCTTTTAAGGGTGTGTGCATTTGATTACATTCATCAACAGTAACCTTAAAACAAAATATTTCATTACAAGTAAAATCAACTTTTAAAATTTGATTAAAAATAAAAGTCCGTTTCCAACATCAATCACAGTCACAGAACATTTAGAACATGAGAATAATCATGTTTTTCCATTTATCTAAATATATCAATAAGTCTGTTCCCCAGGTAGTTATTAAACTATTGAATCTAAACCACAGGTATCAGATTGATTTACAAAGGATGAGGTTGAGCTCAAAATCAAATATTTACTTAGATTTTTCAGTGCAATCTCTGGCCTTCCAAGAAAACATATGCACCATATTTTTCCCATATCTGAGTTTACAAAATAAGAAGAATTTTTTTTTATTCTTGTGCAAGTATATTTATTTTATAATGAACTACTAAGAGAATAACATCAAGGGCCTAGTTTGCTTCAGATATAAACATCACTATGAGGAAATGCCCATTGGTAGACATACCTGAAAATTCATGAAATTCAGTATCATTTATAGTGAGTGTTCTTAGAAACCCTAATTGCCTTCTTGAGACAGAATCATGTCTATATATTCTATTCTGTTTCCGTCACTAGATCTTCAGTTGTGGGGAAGTTGGGTAATATTGAGTCTCAAGGCAGATTCCAAATTCCTTCTCTATTGTTACAAAAGAAGTTAGGAACAGGGATTGCGGTTTTGAAAGCATTGTACATATTTTACCTTGAATTTGTTTGATAATTTTGTTTATTATTAATAATTAGCACTATTGGCACTTATGACTGGTTTAAGAGAAAGAAGGGAAGGGGCAGTTTTGTGATTTCTTGGTAATCATGTGTGAAGAACAACTTTGGGCCTAAGTCATGGAAATTATATAAAGGCAACGAATGCAGGCTGTGTTGCTGTGGTCCGCACCAATGAAGAAAAGGCTGTTTGGCATCTTGTTTGGACCTTAGAATACACTCTGGGGCTGATCAGTAAAAATTCCAAAGGGTAGTGTCCAATAATGGTAAATACACACAGAGCCAAAAGATTTAAATGTAGTTTATGTGTTGATTAAGCAGTAGCAAACCAGTGTTCTTTAAACATTTTAAACTGCCACCCATAGAACAGAATGCATTTTACATGGCAACCTTGCATGCTCACCACATACATACACATGCATACACATACACATACATCTGAAGCAAACATTTCACAAACCTTTGATCATTTTTAAAATGTACAATATTTACTATTCTATCCTATTCTATTCTAGCACATACCATGTTTTTATACAGATTTCCTTCCACCCCAGTAAGAGTTCACAGTCTATTAAACTACTGTTTGAAAAACCGTGGGAAGGAAAAGAAAACTGAATCCTCTTCCTTTCCTTAGAAGGACACCAATTCCATGATAGGAGCCCCAACCTCATGACATCATCTAAACCTATTCAACTCTCAAAGATGCCATCTTTAAATGCCATCACATTGAGGATTAGGGCTTCAATATGTAAACCGGGCGGGGGTGGGGGGGAGGCACATGCGTCCAGTCCATAATAGCAGGTGATCTGATTTATCTTCTTTTTAATATGATAACTGAACCTCTGGGTAAATAGACTAATTATATTTACTAGAAGGAGAGTACTTATTAAAGAATGTTCTTAATAAAAAAATGTGTGGCTGTCCACTGCTTACAGTAAATAAATGTAGAATTTATGTATTCATAAGGTGTAGCTCCCTGGAAAATATCCTCTAGTTTGTGTTATTAAAAGACTAGACACTTCCTGCCGTGTGAGGTAATAACAGGAGTACCTCACCTGGAGAACTTACAAATTCTGAGCCATAGAGCATGTACTGATACAGGAAGGAAAAACCCTCAATTTCTAGGATGACTCCATGCTTCAAGCTTCTTAATTGTGCATATCCCTGAAATTATTATTAGAGTTTGATGCTCAGTAAGATCTCTGATTTTTGTAAATCTGATTTGAGAATTCAACTCTTTGGATTAGTTCAAGATACTATAATATATAATCTGGCATATATTCTTAAATGCCAGGTTAATTCAATGCAATGTCATATATTCCTAAAGTGTTTTCATTAATAATAAATCATCGTAGTAGACATCTACTTTTATTCCTGACCAGCATTTAGTCTCTCTTTTCAGTAGTAGCATACTTCCAGGCCCTGAAGTTTGAAAGATGCCAGAACTGGCTCTCTTCACTTCCCCAAGAAATCCATTTGACATTGCGCTAGGTGTGGCCTCACCCATCAGTTTACAGAAGGGGAACTGTCTATGCTTGCCCACGGTTTGCGTTTCTCAAAAGTATCATCCTGCAGGTCCATCAGAAACAACAGGAACCTTTTGCTTGCTTTGAAATAGAATTCTTTAGTATGTCCTCTATCTCTCTCTGAACTCTTGGTTACTCTTTACATGACTTTTCCACTTTATGCCTGTCATTCTGCATTTTTATCCTCTACTTAGTCTTTTTGTTTCTATTCCTCAGATTTAGCTGTCTCTTGGTGTCTTCTGATGATTCATAGTCATTATGGTCCATCCTTTTGGACTTTCAATCTAATGATCTTCCCTAGTCACCATTTATCACATTGTGCCAGTTCATCCCATATGCCACTGGCCATCCTGGGGAGAGGAAATGTGTTTGTCAAAACATGAATGTCAGCTCTGATTAAACAGACTTAAGTTCAAACTCCCAGTCTACTCTGTTAATTACTGAGCACCTTGGATAGGTTATTGAAACTATCTAATCCAAATTTCTTTATCTGTAAAATAGGTATAACAATGGGCATTTTGTCATAAGAATGTTGTGAGGATCAAATGTGATTCTGGACATATATCGTGTTTGTTGACTATTGTTATTGTTGTTGTCATGGCTGTTGTTATAATAGAGTAGTTAATTTGGGGCAGGTGCACAACCCAAATATAATAAGAGTGTTCTGAGTTAGGCTGGGAGTCGTGACCTCCTAGGGTTGTCTAAGAGTTGACATTTGGACTGAGCAATGACTATCAAATGAGGCTATGGTCTTCTCTGGCTCTATATTTAGTAAGCTTATAGAGTTAATAATAAACAGCATGGTGAGAAAATCTGTTTTATTATCTTTTGCAAGCATCTTACTAATTTATCATTCTAGCTATGTTGACAATTTTACCACTACCAAAGTTATACACATATTTATGCATGTATGTATGTATATTAAGCTTCAACTGTGTTTCTTGTCCATTTTAACATTTTTTACCGGTTGAATGGTACAAAGAACAATAAAATATAATTTAAAAAGTAAAGTTTGCCAAAATTATACACAAGCTATTTTTCTTCTCCAAAGTTATAAGAAAGATAACTTGGAACTTTAGCATGTGGGAAGAATCTTATCCTAAGAATATGATATTTTTATAGAATATAATGAATACATCTGTTTAAGTGGATATGTTTTAGAACAAGTTTATTAAATACTGAAACACTGCTTAATAATCTTACCTTCTTTGGAATTTAAAAACATAAAATTTGTATAGAAAAAAGAAAAAAAAATCTAGCTATTGTATGAAGTCTCTAAATGACAAAAAGACAACTTTTCAACATAAAGAAAGATCTATTACATCATTCATCTACTAATCTCATTTTCAATAGTTTTTATAGGAATAAATTATGGTCCTATATCAAGTATCAATGTGTAATTTATTAAGTCAGTAGTGTGATCCAGGATCAAATTACTTACATGACCCCATTTAAATATTAGCAATGGGTTAATTACAAAAACTGATTAATGACCATAAAATGGTAGTGTTTCCTAAACATTTCTCCAAGATTCATAATTATTTTTCTAAATTTGTCAGTATTTTAAGTTGATAAATCATTTGTAGTAATCAGCTCTGGTAAATACACTGTGTTTAAGAAAACTTAAAAAAAATACCTTCTTGGTGCAATGAAGCCCACATTATTTTTTTTAGGCAACATCTCTCCTTATGTCAGATGATAAGAAAGAACATTAGCCCAAGACAAATTGTCATAGAGTAAGTCTGTACTATAAAACTCCGTTTAATTAAAGCAAACTTCAGAATATGTTGAAAACTGTACCTATTTACTATATTAGAATTATGCATGTTATATTTTAAATTTGGTTTTATAAGGCCATTTCCTAATTTAAAAATAAATCTATGTAAAAAAACTGTAGAATTTTCAAAGGGAAAAAATTAATATGTTTTCAATTTGTGGGCTAAAAAAGTGATTGCTATATTTAACTTATTTTTTCTTGTCTGTATAATCATTATTTTAAAATGTAGACTTATCTCAGTTGTCATTTTTTATTAGCATCTTAGTTTTTTATTAGTAACAACTAAACACCTTGACTAATATATGTTCCTCAATAAAAGTTCACAGCTATAAAAATATTCCACAATTTTCACCAGGTCAAAATATATTCACACATATCCACTGGAATTCACAGAGATGAAATCATATAATCTGAATTATTATTAAGGTCACATATGGTGATAAGGAATATCTTGAATTTCCATCTATAGCTATAGCATGAAAAATGCTTCCTCTTGCAAAGTTTTTCAAACTTTCCCACAAGTACCCTTCATCTAATTAAAGTAAATATATCTTTATTGGCTTGGCAATATAGACTAACCAACTCCAGCAAGTGTTTCCCCAAACTTTGTAGTTTATTTAAATATTTATACAACATTTGAATTCTACTATCAATTATATGCATGTCCACTTTCATATGAATTTGGTGTTGCCCCTTCATTATAACCACTTGTTTGTCTAGAGCTTCAAGTCCCTTGCCTCTCTTTTATTCTTTGTTTTCCTCTAGGAAATCCCAGTTCTGATTAAACCTAACCCTTGTTTCACACTTGGTCTGCTCCTGTGCAGCTAAAAAAAGGTGGAGAAGGAAGGAAGGAAGGAAAGTAGGAAGGAGGGAGGGAGGAAGGGAGGAGAAAGAGAAGAAGGGAAGAGACAAAGGGAGGGAGGGAAGGAGGGAGGGAGGGAGGAAGGGAAGGAAGGAAGGAAAGTAGGAGGGAGGGAGGGAGGGAGGAGAAAGAGAAGAAGGGAAGAGGGAAGGAAGGAAGGAAGGAAGGAAGGAAGGAAGGAAGGAAGGAAGGAAGAAAGAAAGAAAAGAAAGAAAGAAAGAAAGAAAGAAAGAAAGAAAGAAAGAAAGAAAGAAAGAAAGAAAGAAAGAAAGAAAGAAAAGAAAAGGAAGAAAGAAAGAAGGAAAGAAACTCATGACCCTGCTAACTGATCTCATTTTAAATTTGTAATTCCTAATCTCAATTGGACTACTCCTGCAAGCTATCCATTCATTCTTCCACTATCCTAGAGAATGATTTCACATATCCTTTATTCTCAGACTTCCAGTACATCTCAGTATTTGGTGTGGCCAAGAGTCCTATGGTAAACACACCACCTAAGGCTGGTTGATTGATTACTTGACCCCCATTTTGCCCAACACTGACCCTAATCCATATGGCAAATTGGTGCTCCCTTTTCAAGATATTTTACTAGCATATGCCAGAATATTGTTGAAATAGCTATGCATATCAAGGATGAATGTGAGGTTAATGTATTTTTCGGAGCTGTGCAATGCACAATTTGCGTAACTACAAGTAACAGCTTAAACTACACTAATATGATAATGATTTTTTATGTAAGTCAAAATGTAAAAAGAAAATGGAAGCATCTCTATAAGAAAAAAATTAACAAATCCCAAACCATAGAAGGAGAAAAACAATTCAAATATTTTGTCTCATTGGACAGGGGAGGAAAGAAGGAAAGAAAGGAAGAAGTAAAATTAGTCTAAAGATTGTCTCTTGATTAAGGGCAGAGTGAAGGATTATATCACTTGGTGGGAAAACTATGCAACTATGATTGATACCGCATTTACAAATTTTAGTAGAATATTATGTTTGCAATTAAAACTGTAAGGAAACAGTAAGGAAAACAAAAGCAGTTATTAACAAAAAAACAATTGTGTTAACACTTTTCAAATAAACGAGAAAAAATGAAACTAATAGCAATTTGATTAAACCACAAAAAATGGGGAATTTTAAAAACAAGAATCAACAATGTAAAATTAGTTTCAAAATACAGAGGCTATCAAACTGGATTAAAAACTAAAAGATAAATACTGTTTTATAATAAAGACACTTAAAAAACAAAGTGATAAATCAAGATTTAATGACAGATTACTACAAAAATAGCCCCGCTTCTCTAAGCATGCTATCTCCATGCTTTTTGCTGTATAACTTTGCAGCTCTTCCCACCAAGAAGTAGAGCCTACTATCTCACCCCTTGAATCTGAACTATTCTTAACTATTCTTAAGACTTGCTTTGGTCAATTGAAATTGAAAGAAGTGACAGTGTGACAATCTTGCATGTTTCTGACCTATCTTTTGGAAGCCTGCCACCATCCTGAAAAATTCCAGGCTAACGTGCTGGAGGGTGAGAGACCACATGGAAAGAAGCCCAGTTGTCTCATCTGAGGCCATTCTAGATGCAACTATAGCCAGCTAACTCCCAAATATTTGAGAAACCCCATAATACATGAGCAGTTTTGTGTAGAGAAAACAGTGTGCAAAAGATATGAACCACCTATTCTGCCTGCAGCTGACAGCAAATACATGAGTAGCTCAGTCATATAGAAGAACTACCCAGTTGTAGAATATGTAGGTTATTATTTTAAGCCAGTAAGTTTTGGGGTGTTTTGCCACTGTTTTTGGGTAGTTTGTATCAATAGCTAATTAATACATATTGAAAAATAAAGAAAGGAGATAATGCACAAATACTATATTAAAAAAAACCAGGACTGGTAATATTAATATCAAACAAGGTGAAAATTAAGTTTGAAAATAGTAAATAGGATAAAGAGTAATTTGATGATCAAAGGCATAATTAAGAAGATCTACTGTTAGTAAAAATGCAGAAATTTCAAAGACCACTTTCTCTAATATTAAGCCAATAAGACTGTAAGTATTTTTTAATTACAAAAAAAACCATCAACTTGATGAAAATTAATAAACAACTGCTGGGTAATGCTGAGGTCAAAGAGCAGATTAAAATAAAAATCCTAAACCATCTATTAAGAAATGAAAAAGGAGAATACTTTGCAACAAATCTAAGCACTAAGCAAAAGCA
Organism: Phoca vitulina; assembly: GCF_004348235.1. Lineage (NCBI taxonomy): Eukaryota > Metazoa > Chordata > Mammalia > Carnivora > Phocidae > Phoca > Phoca vitulina. The sequence goes on along the minus strand of NW_022589705.1, from coordinate 41,317,207 downwards.
GTATTTAGAGGATAAAAGGATAAGAAAGATAATCTTAATTGCCACAATTATTAAAGAAGAACAAAAATTAATGAATTCAGTATCTTTCTTTTTAGAGGATTAGGGGGAAAAACTAAATAAATCAAAGGAAATCAGAAAGAATGAATTAATAATATATTAAAATTAATGAAATAGAAAAAATAAATTAAAACATATGCATATGAGAATTTAATATTGACAAACTAATTCAGTACACTGCAGAAAGCATGAAACAGTTAATAAATGCTGTTGTCACACAGACTTTCCATCTGGAAGAAAAAATAAATAGATCATTCTCTTACCCAATATAGTAAAAATTCCACTTGAATTAAAGACAAAAAGGAAATCTTAGAAAGCTGTATATATAAAGGTATGGTATGCTGCTTAGTCAAGACTGCAAATATAAAATCCCATAAAATGCAGACATAGAATAATATAAAGATTTTAAAACTTTATATAATGAAATATATCAAAAGGTTAATAGAAATGAAATGGGTCTAGAAGAATATTTGTAATTCAGATCATAAACAAAGGAGTTAATATCTTTATGACACTAAATGATCAGAAATAAAAAATAATCCAAAAGAAAAAAAAAACGGGCAAAAATGTGAATAGATATTTCATATCTAAGTCCAAATGCTTAACGGAAATAAGACAAGATGTTCAAAATCACTAGTAGTCATGGAAATGAAAATTAAATTAACAATGAGAAATGATTTTACTCTCATTAGGCTGGCATAAAATTTGAAAAGAGCTTTAAGATTTATTGTGGGCAGGGATGTAGGGAAAGGGATTGTCTCATAAATTGAGGGTGAAAAAATAAATTGTTTAGCCTTTTGGGGAATCAGTATAGACAGAAATATGCTTATTGAAATATTGATTGTGAGGGCAAAAACTAGAAACCAAATAGATAACCATTAATTTCTGAATAAAATATGGCACAGTCACATCATGGACTATTACAGAGCTATTTAAAAAGAATGGATTAGAGCTATATAAGACAATTAAGACATATTTCTGTTAGGGAGCTTGGAAGAGAAAAGAACAAATTTTGGAAGGAATAAATAATATGATTCTAATGGGTAAATGAAACCTAATTTCAAAACCCATATTTATCTATTTGAACATATAGGCTTGTATACAATTATATAGTTCTGAGCAGTTTAAGGAAAGTACAGACTGCCTGTGAAAAAGACCAAAGGGTAAGAGAAGGGATGGGGAAAAGCCCAAGGTCCATTCAACTCCAGAGGCCTTCATGCCTATCCCAAGTTAATGTAAATAGCACTCCAGGAATTATAAATGCAGTTTATACAGTTGTATACAAAAGCTCTGATATGCACTGATGTAAGTTCTGTGTAGAGAAAAATTAATGAACCTCGTATTTATGTGCATTCGACAAGCAAAGTTGCCTAGGTTTTCCAACAGCCTGCCACAGTGTTATGGACTAGATGTTTATCTAGTAACTGCCACAGTGTTATGGACTAGATGTTTATCTAGTAATTGCCCCCCACCCCCAAAGTCATATGGTGAAGCCATTACACACAATGGCATTTGGAGATGGGGCCTTTTGCAGTAATTATGGTTAAATTAGGTAATAATGGTGGGGTTCTCAGGATAGGATTAGTGCACTTATAAGGAAAGATATCAAAGAACTTGATCATTCTCTCTTCACCAGGTGAGAACATAGCAGAGCTGACCATCTGCAAGCCAGGAAGAGAGCTCTCACCAGAACCTGACCAAGCTGACATCCTGACCCCAGATTTCCAGCCTCTGAAACTGTGAGGAAAAAAAATTCTACTGTTTAATCCACCCAGTCTATGGTATTTTTGTTATGGTAGCTTAAGCACACTAATACACATAGACTAGAGAAGGTAGAAGGTGGTAATGAACATACCACATTTTCTTTCAAATTCCTGCTTTAAGATATAATTATCATTAGTCATAATGCTTTGTGGAAAAATAACTTCATAATTTTAATTTAACATTTCCTTCAAAAAGCTCATAAAGAGTCAAGGAGGAGCAACATGAAGACAAAAATTAACTGTGATATAATGTAATGAATAACGAACTTCTAATAATCTGCTATAGAAGCAGAGAAGAAATATGGTTTTGAATGAGGAATTAAAAATATTTCAAAGAATGTATACATTATTAATAAGACTTAAAAGATTAATATATTTCAAAAAAAGGAGAGAACTAAGACATTAGAGAAAGAAGGGGGTATATAAATAAATGTCTATGTATTGGCAGCATAATGTTCACTTTGGGAAAAGATGTATAGTTAATTGAACTAGAGTATGGGTATATGGATGAAAGTGGCCAAGAATGAAGTTGTAATACTCACTGCGAAGGGCCTTTTTCTTAGTATGTGTTCTCCAGAAGCAGATCCAGGGACAAGGATTTGAATGCAAGTAGTTTACTTGGAAGGGGCACCAGTGGCGGTGGGGATGGGGAAGTGATTCAGGGAAGGGAATGCAGTCAATGTATTTGCATTATTAAGTTAGCTACCCTACAGAGTAACTGGGCTTAATCTCACAGGGATACTGTGGAAAATAGCATAAAACAGCTCAGAATTATCCTACTCAAAATGTGGGTAAGATTTGCAGTACTGTATTAATTCACCAGCTCCCAAGTGGCATTATCTGAGCCCTGTTCCTGGAGAGTGTTAATTCTCCAGCTATATCAGCCTGCTGTTGTACCAGCAAAGTTGCCTTCTGATAAACCAGGGTAAGAAATTCTCAGACACAGAGAAGCCAATATTAGCAGGCAGAGTACCTTGAAAGAGTTAAAGTCTGATGGATATGGCAAAGGACTAACAGCACCTAATACAATTTAATGAATTCTATGCTAAAGAGTTATAATGATCAAAATGTATCCAATATAATTTTTATGCTTATCAATTGAAAAAAAAAGAGTTGGGATGGATGGATATTGGTGGCATCCCCTTTGGTTATATCTACAGAGTTGGAAAGTCATTAGATGTGTGAGCCCAGGGACATGGGATACTCCCAAGGATTAGTAAAGATGTGTTATTTGACTGTCTGAATGGCGAAAGCATTTAACTAACTAGGGAGTTTGAGAGAAAAGACTGATTAGGAGTGAAGGTGTTAAGTACTGTTTGAGATGCATTTAATGAGTTGGAAGTTCCTATGGAATATTCTGATAAATATGTCCATTAGACAATGAAGGAGCTGGGGGACCTGGAGCTCAGAAAATAGGTAGGAGCTCCAGAAAGAAGAGATATTTAAAGTCCTAGGAATGTATGAGTAAGCATATTCCTATTTCTCCACCTGGATGTACTTTGGATCAAAGATCTTCATTCTGACTTCCAACAATTTAAAACTCATGTAATAGAAAAAAACAAGATCTGAAGTAAAAGATCTGGATTTGAATCTAGACTGTCAACAATAAACTATAATAAGGGGTGGGAGGACTGCAAAAGAAAAACACTTAACTTTTTGATAATAAAGGCCAATGCAAGCAAGTTTTCTGGAGGAATGTACTCAACTGTGTCTGTGTCACATTTTGTTAAAACAAGTCATATGGTTACATAAAGAAACAAATATATAAAGTAATACTTTGGCAAATCTATATGGGCAGGGAAAACAAATTCTAAGTGTCAAGTTTGATGTCATGACTGCCAAAATTGTTAAAATTTCCAGATTTACATTGCAAAAACTAATGCCAAAGAACTTTTAAATTGCAGCCCCGAAATTTAGCAAATGTTGGTGATATAAAGCAACATTCTACCTTATGGTGTAGTGTACATGTATTTTTGAGTGATATGGATTAGGTTTGTATGTTTTACTTTTCAAAAGGAAATTATCCCTAAGAAATGTAGAGACAGTTTGCAGAGATTTGACATAGATGGAGGGCCCTGCACACTGCAAATGAAAGAGTTCAGAGCTTTTAAATTGCACTACATAAACGGAAGAACCTGGTTAAATAACAGATCCATCCTTCTTCCTTTTTTCGAATAAATTGAATACAAATAAAATGCTGACTTAGCAAAAATGTTGAAAAAGCATGTTTCCTGAATAAACATGAAATTTAATTATTATGTAAAATGTAAAGAGAAAATGTGACTATTAATGTTTTACATGAGTGAACAGGATGGTAATTTTGAGATAGTAATAAATATTCAGAAATAAAAAATAGGTAGCAATGCTCTGTTGGGTGACTTCCCATTGGGATGATTTGTCTATGTCTATTTGATATGTAATAAGATAGGAACAGAAACACAAACTAATTTACAAGAGGTTGTCTTACAACCATAGACAAAGCATTTACTGAGGAAATGTATGCATTAAAAATGTAAGTTCAAAGATCCCTTTTTATATTAACTGGCATTCATCTCCTCTAAGATCCAATCTGCTCAATAGACTTCAACCACATTCTTACATGGCAACAATAAAGGACTGCAATTAAAAACATTTTAAATTTGACTTTGCAAACTGTTTAAAGCTTTTCCAGAGGAAATAATGTGTGGCTTTTACAACAGTCCATTCTTCATTCTCTCCTAAATTAGCTGCATAATATATGAGCAAATTTCCATGCCTAGTTAGAGCTCATTATTCAGTGAAGTCTCAGGGAATTAGGATTTTTTTCATCATTTTTTTTTCCCTTTGCCCTTTAAGCATCTTTCTAATTTAAATAGTCCCAACGAACACTGATATCATTGTATCCATTAATTGTACTTGTTTTTGATGAAATGGCAAAGAAGCATGGGACCTTCACATTGACCACTTATGTGTGTATACATTTTTAAACATATTTATTTTTGTAAAAAGATGCATAGCTTGGCAATTGTAAACTTGCAAATAAAATATGTGAAGATTATGACTCTGAGAGGATTAAATGTAGAATAAACAGCCAACAAGATAGAAGAGAAAAGGGCGGGATAAAGTGAAGTCTTAAACTGACAATCTGTTACTTAAATATTTTAAGTTTCTTTTTCTGGGGTTATTATTTTCTTGATTAGAATTAAAGATGTTTTAAGCATTGTTTGCTGCTGTTACTTTAATGCTGTTTGCAACCTCAGTCCATGTCCATGTCCAATCATAACGTGGTACTGTCAAATTCATAAATAAAAGCCTTTCACTTGCTCATTTTTGTGTCCAGAATATCCAGGTGCAACCCTGCCAATTAAGGAATTCACAGGGAGTATATCTGTTTGATCTAAATCTTAGTATCTGCATATGATTTTGCGTTTCTTACTTGTTTGCAAGGTGATTTGTAGCAGGTCAAGAGCCAAAATTAAAATAATTGTGTTTTAGGAAAAACAGTGGCTCTTTTAATTAGACCCAACTTGGATATGAGATTTTTTTTTTTCTATCAGGAAAACACTATAAATAGCAATCTCTCTATTTGATAGAGAGATCTACTAAACTGAAGAGTCTAGCATAGCAAAATAACATAGAACTGGCCCATAAAGGGTAAGATCAAATTATTCTAAACATATGTCTATGAATAACAATTAGTATTGAGCACAATGAGAAAAAAAAATCTGAGTTTAAGATTATAATTGGCTTAGAATAAAATCTAAGCTTTGGCATTTACCAATACGTAGGATTTAATCTCTAGACTCTTCAGTCATATCATTAGAAAAGTGGTAACATTACCTAACTCACCAGATTAATAAAGAATTTAAAGTAATTATATGTGAAAAGTAAGGGTTAGTGTTTTAGTACCTTTCTCATACTAAAGGCTTCTTTTTTTTTAAGATTTTATTTATTTATTCGACAGAGAGAGAGACACAGAGAGGGAGGGAACACAAGCAGGGGGAGTGGGAGAGGGAGAAGCAGGCTCCCCTCTGAGCAGGGAGCCCTACGCGGGGTTAGATCCCAGGGTCCTGGGATCATGACCTGAGCTGAAGACAGATGCTTAACCGACTGAGCCACCCAGTCGCCCCCTAAAGGCTTCTTTGAGCATCCAAATTAATTTGTCATCTTGTTATAAAAAATGCAAAAAGCAGTTAACTGAATAAACCCTTTGAGGGTGCCATATCATGTGAACATGTGACATTTGCTATTGTCAGGGTAACAATTTAGATTTTTTAAATCCAACCTCTAAGATATATATTGACTTAAAAGAAATAAACTTATCATTTGAGGTTTACTGCAAACATATGACAATAGTTACTTTAATATTACCAAAATGCCAGAATCTAGCTTTAAGATTAGTATGATGGGTCTCGAATCCAATCACTTTTAAAATCGCGAGAAACTAATGATGAGAAATCAGGCAATAGCATTGAAAAGAGAGTCAAAATGTGCTGTGTTTTTCCACCTTGCTAAATACCATCTAATCCCTCCTTCTGCTACCTAATTCAAGGAAGAAACTGCCAATGGCTAGTCGTTTTCATTTCCAATTGAGGGTTTGTTCACTTAAATTTCTCCTCTGAATTTTCAGAAGCATTGTTCCTCAAATTACCTCTTCTTTTCTATCACTACATTATTAGCAAGCAATGGTTGCCTTAGCAACTCTTTAATAGGTTGCGACTCTCAAAACCTATCTTTTCTGGAGAGAGTCTTCTGACAGGCTTCCTAATAGAACCAATAGCTCTTCCTAATAAATATGCAAAAATATTATTTTTGATTAGAAATCTAACCGTGTAGCTTACATATTTAAAATGTTTTATTATACATTTAAAAGTTAGTTATATAAATTTATTGAAAAACTAGGATACTGTTTTGCAAAATAATAATTGATTATGATAACATCTACCATTTACTAAATATTGTATTATCCCATTGATTTTTTTCAATAACCCTAAGAGGTATGATGCAATACTATCTAAGTTTATCAGATGACAGACTAAAGCTCATAGGGACCAGTTCAGTAGCATGGTGGTAAATATTTCATAATCAACATCCAGCTCTCTGGGAAAAAAAAAAGAATACACATACACACACAATTTCATTACAAATATTACTAAAATAAAGCATGTATGGCACATAATTCAAAAAATAATACTTTTATTTCACTATAATATATTCAATTTTAAGTTTCTGTCATTTTTAATAATGGCTGTGTTTAATAATTGGCTTTCAAAATTTCTGAAAATTAAACATTGAGTTCTTGCAACCTAGTACTACTAGTCTCCAGCTTATCCCTAGGTTAGTTACGTGGTTAAGGTCAGACTGCTACTAAAGACTGTAATATTTAGATGCAATAGAGCTTTTTAAGGAGGAGACTCAAAGAAATATGGGTAAAGGGATGCCTCAGAAATTCAAAGAAAGAATTCTCTGTTAAAAAGCACTGCCCTCTCAAGACAAACAATATGAGACTCTTGACTCTGGGAAACAAACTGGAGGTTGCAGAAAGGGAGGTCAGTGGGGGGATGGGGTAACTGGGTGATGGGAATTAAAGAGGGCACGTGATATGATGAGCACTGGGTATTATATTCAACTAATGAGTCACTGAACATTATATCAGAAGCTAATGATGTACTATATCTTGGCTAATGGAATTTAAATAAAAAACAAGATTTCATACTAAAAAAAAAAAAAAAACGCTACCCTCTCAAGTTTAACTCAGACTTTCTTTGGCATATTTCTCTTTGCTTTTTATGTTCCTGGTAATTTACTGCTCAGAACCCAGCCCTTATTTCTTTATTGACATAAATATATCTTTAATGCATTCATTTTCAACTCATTATCTAGTACCCATTTCCATAGTTGGCCTGAAAGTTTGCCTCTTCGCCTGTGACCTTGTCAACCACCTCCCTGTTGACTGGATCTCTGCTCAGTTTGACGTGTTCTCTGGCTTTGTTTATGCTGTTTCCACCACAGTTCCTTACCTCCGTTGCCAGCCTTTCACAGATGCCTTAGCATAGAATGGGTGCTCTTTGAAAGATCATTGACGAAATGAAGTTAGAACATGGAACTCCTCAAACTAAAGGACTGGCACTGATAGCCTGGCAGTCCACTGAGGAAACACTTCCCCAGTCAGAGCTCACTCCTGGCACAGTGTGTAAGAAGTGAACTTATTTTTCACATCTCTTTATTCCATTTTCATGACCCTACCTCTGCGTATTCCCAGTTGAGCTGGCTCCGCCTTCTCATTTAATGTCCTCAGCCTGAACTACCCTTCCCTATGACTAGGCCCTCAGCTCACATAAACATATTCCACGAAAATTTCTCCTCTGTCCACCATCTCAATTAGTATCAATTGATTATTTATTTGCCCTCCAAAGAATAATGCTTATCCCTACATTATAACCAATAATAATCCCTTTCGAGGGAAGTTTATGCCATGACTCTTATGTGCTAGGCACTAAAATATGTGCTAACAATATAGGGATAAATATAACTAGAGAATGCTTCTTGACCTGAGCATTCCTTTTGGAAATACAAAGACCAGGGATGCAATTGCAGTAATGTAAGTGCTGTGGTAGAGGAAATTGTTCTGAAAGGAGAGATTAAATTTAGTTTATTCTGATCCTTCCTCAAATCTCACAGCATATGGCCCTACCTAGTCTGCTTTTACTTTTGAACAGTCTTAGCATCCCCTATAATACAACAGAACCTTAATTCTACAGCCCATTTTATTTTTTAAGTAGGCTCCACACCCAGCATGGAGCCTAATGTGGGGCTTGAACTCACAGCCTTGAGATCAAGACCTGAACCAAGGGGTGCCTGGGTGGCTCAGTTGTTAAGCATCTGCCTTTGGCTCAGGTCATGAGGTCATGAGCCCAGCAACCTGGGATTGAGCCCCGCATCAGGCTCCTTGCTCAGTGGGAAGCCTGCTTCTCCTTCTCCCACTCCCCCTGCTTGTGTTCCCTCCCTTGCTGTGTCTCTCTCTGTCAAATAAATAAATTTAAAACAAAAAGACCAGTTGGATGCTTAACCAACTGAGCCACCCAGGCACCCCCACTTTTTTTAAAGTGATATTTTTTTAGTCATTATATTTCACTCATTAATGTGTCAGCAGTATTACTTCCAAGTGCTACAAGCAGAAATAGGATAAAATACCTTATCTGGATTGAAATATTCCAAAGGGAATCATATTTGGGATTTAGCAAATATGCATGGAGCAGTTACTATATGACAGGTATTAAGACAGATATTTGCAAAATGACCTTTGATCCTTCCTACAGCCTCCTATTTTATGGGTGAAAGAACAAAATTATCTTATAAATTAATCCTTTAGCTCCTAAAAGCTTGACCATGACAACTGGGGAAAAAAACACAAATTCTAGTGCCCCATTTAGTTAAGAAAGGACAGAATATAATGTCATTAATTCATTGCTATCTTAGCCAAATAGAAAAAGTCATAATATTCACTAATACGATTGTCCATAGGGAATGACTCCATTGTTGCTTCTATATGGACAGTGTGTGCTTATTGGTGGTAGTGTTGTTAGTATTGTTTTCTAAAAGAGATTGTAATATTTTCCTTCTATTGTGGTTTTGTTCATTTGTTTGTTTTGTTTTTATAGAAACAGAGTCACTGTGGACATGGCCTGATACAGGTGAGTCCAAATAATTGCCTTGAAGCTTGCAGAGCATTCCAATTCAGCTTTAAATGCTCATGAAATTCAAAGCAGGAGAATCTAACGTGAGGCAACACTTAGGCTTTGGCCCTTTCTAGTTTTGTAATTGTTTGCTTTTCTTTGCTCTATGAATTCTTTATGACTCAGAATATCAAAAATGCACCAACAGTTGCAGTAAATAAAAGATCCTCCACCATGTGCAATCCATGGGGAGAACACCACTGGGAACCAGGGGAGCAGCCTGACCTTTCCCAGCACATTCACTCCATGTAGGAAGGAAGGATTTCATAGAAGTGGTTTCAGTATCATCTCAAAGCTCCTCATCTCTGAAGGTAAAACTTCTGATGTAATTATCGATAATCTATCTATCCAAAATATTTGTTTTTACTTTGTATTTGGCTAATATTTATGTTACTTATAAGATATGAACCTTAAAATCCAAATAATTATATGTTCTTGGATTTTGGTCCAGTTTATCACAAGAGAATGGTACACCTATAATCTCAACAAAGTTTTATCATCTGCTATGCTCCTAAAAGCCCTAGACGTATAGGAGTTTATACTCATGAGTATATATTTCTATGTAACAAATAAATCCACTGCTTATGGAATATCTTCATATACTCTTATGTTATGCCCTGAATATGTTAAAGAGTTTAAAGTAATCTTAAAACCAATGAACCTATAAAACAAATCTTTATCATGTCACTAGGGTGTCAAAACAAATATCTACAATTACACCCACCCAAGATAGTCTTCACAAGATTTAAGTTTTTTTTAATTGTATGTGGAGTTCTTTGGAGAATCATGAATTATAACTTATTTTGTATTTATAACAAGAAATGAATATATAAATGTACAACACAAAGAAAAATAAGTTATGCTCTTGATATCTTACATCATCAGAAAAAGACAGGGCAGAATTTTAAAGAATCCTTCATATCTTGTTTTCTTTGATTCGATAGTGTTCTTTTAAAGAGATTGAAAAAGACTAGAATTCATTACAAGTCCTTAATTGCCAGTTTCTCTACAAAATAGATGTTTATGTGCAGGCTTCAGAATAGCTACCATTCATTTGAGGGAGATCTTGTACAGCCGAAGTTTAAATAAACAGCAATGTTTTACTAAGTTTGCAAAAGCGTAATTAGTCCTAGAGGCACAATATTTTTAAGCGTCAAACACTTGTTCTCCAGCTGTACTATTTGGATCCGTAGTTTCAGACGTGGCTTATATGCATCTCATTGAAGTCCAAGGCTTTTCATGACTGACAAGCACTTTCACTGTGTGTGTGCTCACAGAAACAGAACAATACATCAGTACTACTTTGATAGAGGCATCTGCTACTTTTTTTTTTTTTTTTTTTTTAGTTCAATAGTGCTTATAAACACTTCAAAATGGATTCCATTGGGGACCAGTAGCATTAATTTGTGTTTGTTCTGTCATGCAATTATATTAGAGAAATGAAATAACTGATCAGGAAATTCACAGGTGGGCATAAATGATAGTTTAAACATATCTTTCCTACAACACTGGGCTAGAGTCTATAGGGGATCATGGTATTCAGCTCCCTTTTTTCAAACAATACCCTAGAGAAAATCATTTTGAAGTAGTCAAAGGTTTTTAAGTAGCAGATGTTGTTTTTTTTAATTTCTTTCATGTATGTAATAAATAACAAAGACAGCAATTACAAAATATGTTCACTTTAACAATTTTGTACGTAATGCAACCTTCTTATTGTGGCTAGTTTATTTGGTGCCTTGATGGGGTTAATGAGACCCAAGTCACTGTCACGGTCCTAAGTACTGACCACATCTAACCCAGTCGACTATGTGATGTAACTTGGAATGTGCATATACTTATAACTACATTCACTTGAAGCCATATGGATTGTGATTGCTCATATAAATATTTCAAATATATACTGTATTGCTTGGTCCAAATCCATCACTGCTACTTAAAGAAAGAAAACAATAGTAGATAGATGATAGATAAATAGGTAACCATATCCCTTTGTATATGGCAACAGACTCCTTGAGGAAGCCCTTCCTTTTTCTGTCGCTGACACTGCTTCAGCTCAGAATGCCCTTCTCTCCTATTTCTACCATTGATATTTTATCCATATTTAAAGATAAACCAAATGCTCTCCTCCAGTAAGCTCTCCCTCTTTTACCTAAATGAAGGTAACTTCCTTCCTCTCTTGACATTGAACTTTTGAGAACAAGGATCATGTCTTTTTACCTTTCATTCCATCATCACACAGTAGATGCTCAAAGACTATCTGTATGATAAATGATTTTATCCCTATCCTACACTAAAAAAAAACCCAGGAGAGATGTTATAAGATCTCACATAGTGTTGAGTTACAGATCCCTTATCACACCTCTATTCAAAATATTTTAGAGGTTTCTGACTCTACAGAACAGAATAATCCCTTCTCTAATTCATGAAAAAATTTCAAATGATAATAAAGGAATAATAAAAAATATAAATCCAGAGCAACAAAGAGAATAGCAAAGAAGGCAAAAGTGGACAGAAATCCAGTGGAAGAGTAGGGACTGACTGGGCAGTCAAAGAAGCTACAGCTGGGAGTACTGAAGCCTGAAACATGTGTAGTGGCAACTTGGGCCAAGCAGATGGTCATGGGTTAAAAGTATGAGTTTGTATGCCTAGAGCAATGGGATGCTATTGAAAATTTCGTGTTGGGAGGAATGACATAATCAGATCTATATTTTGTAGAGATAAATAAGACCCAGGGAAATATTTGTAATGTATGTTAAATATACAGGTTTCAGGGGTACCTGGATGGCTCAGTCAGTTAAGCATCCAACTGTTGATTTCAACTCAGGTCACGATCTTCGGGCTGTGAGATCAAGCCCCACATCAGGCTCCCATGGAGCTTGCTTAAGATTCTCTCTCTCCCTCTCCCTTTGCCCCTCCCCCCACTCTCTCTCTCTAAAAAAAAAAAAAAAAAGATGCAGGTTTAATAAACCCAGGATATAAAAAGTTCTTATAAATTCATTAAAACCATGAGAGACTATGGACTCTGAGAAACCAAACTGAGGGTTCTAGAGGAGAGGGGGTGGGGGGATGGGTTAGCCTGATTATGGGTATTAAAGAGGGCATGTATTGAATGAAACACTGGGTGTTATACACAAACAATGAATCATGGAACACTAATGATAAAAACTAATGATGTAATGTATGGTGATTAACATAACATAATAAAATAAAATTTAAAAAAATTGAAAATAACCAATTGAAACCAAGCAAAAGATATAAACAACCAATTCACAAAAATAATTACAACTGTCCAGTAAATATAAAAATGAAATTTTGAATATCAATGAAACATTATGTTTTTGTTTATAAGACTTCATATTTAAAAATTGTTAATGGCCTTATAATACTGTGCAGCCATTAAAAATTATATTGCTTAACTATATATATTGGCATGGAAAGATGTCAGTAACACATTATTAATAGAAAACATGGGTTTCAACAGACCATATATTGCATAATTCCATACTTTGTAATATCTATGTATGCGTACATTCACACAAACATATGTATATGTGCATGTGTGTGTGTACACAGAATAAGAGGCTAGAAGAAATGATGACAGTTATCTCTAGATGGGGAAACTACTTTTGAAACCAGCTAATTAAATTAAATGAATATGAATATGTATTATCATTCAAAATGTTGGGAATGTTGAGTTGCATCCTATACTGAACACTGCCAAATGGTGTGAGGATAAACAAAGTTTGACATGTTTTATGTCTACTGCTCTAGTTAGAAGAATAAATGTATTTAAAACTACTAAATCAACATAAACCATTTTTAATAACAAGACAAGAAGTATAAATAATATATGCTACCTGATTTCACAGGAAAGATTACTGCTGTTGATTTTCAGTTAGAATCCTCAACATGTACTTATTCTTTTCACTGAAAAAATGCTGAGTTTCCAATTTTTATCAGCTTTTGGTAAGTCCTAGAAATATGAAATGTGAAATAGAGTCCCTGACCTCAAGAATCTCAAAAGGAAGATGGGTACACAGTAGGACAATACATCAAAATACAAACAAAAATACAAATAAGCTCCAGAGTAGCTTAACTGCTGAGAGGACTATGCAATAAGAATGCTCAGCGCAGCACTTCCCTTTAACTTTCTGAGAGCTAGACCATTCACAGTCTCTCACTACCATTCCCTGCACACACACTCACACATACACACCCCAAAGGCTGTGACTGGTACAATTTACTAATTTCTCACAGTAGCCTATGTACCTAATTTACTCTATATCCTCAAAAAGAGTGATAATTTGTCCTACATCAGTCTCATGCTTTGTTCAAATTCTTAGTTGGTCTAATACTCTGGATGGGAAAATGGAGGTTATGGTGCCTATTCAAATAGCAGCCCATCATTATTGAGAAAGAAATAAAACAGTCTCAAAATGTGACATTGATGTAGAATTGGGCAAAAGAAGCTATTATCTTTAAATCAATGGCATATTTTTTACAATAATAAATAAGAGTGACTTTACAATTCTAGGAAATGAGCTAGGACCTTTCTATGTATTATTTAATAATCTTCGCAAACATACTAAGATAGTAATCCCTTACTTTGCAAATAAGTAAATTGGAACTCAGAGAGTTTAAATAAAATGACCAACTCACAATAAGCAGTTAGATTAAAGTTAAAACCCAGTTCGGTCTACCATCAAAATGCATACTCTATTAAACCCATTAAGTTTTTTAGTAATTTCTTTTCCAAAATGTCTTCTTTAACAACCTAAGCATTTGGGAACACTTACTAATGCTAGAAACTTAACTAGGTGTTGTGAAGAGAAAGATAAATAAGTCAAAGTCTCTTTGTTTTATAATCTCACTTTGTAACCAATTACTCTCAATTTACCCTGTTATTTCCCTTTGCTCTTGCTAGGACAATATTACCAAATAAATGAAACAGAACTGTTTGTACAGAAATGAATGAATAGATGTAGGGCACTCTGAGTTCACAGATAAAAGCATTCTATGAGTTTAAGATGTTGTAATTATTATGAATCGGTGCAAAACTCCATGTCTCATTTTGTTACATAGTTTGACTTACTATTCAACTGTAACCTTCCTTATTCCTATTTTGCTCACTTTTTAAATTTGTTTATTTTTTTAAAGAGAAATATAATGCATGCATTACTAGTTCACTTACATTTTTTTTTTTTTTAAAGATTTTATTTATTTATTTGAGAGAGAGATTGAGAGAGAGAGCACATGAGAGGGGGGAGGGTCAGAGGGAGAAGCAGACTCCCTGCTGAGCAGGGAGCCCGATGCGGGACTCGATCCCAGGACTCCAGGATCATGACCTGAGCCGAAGGCAGTCGCTTAACCAACTGAGCCACCCAGGCGCCCCACTTACATTTAAATTAGCATGAGATTGTGCTCGCTTCGGCAGCACATATATTAAATTAGCATGAGATCATTGTTGAATATGGTGAAACATCAGCCATACTACAAAAAGGGCTTGTCTACAGCAGACAGGGCAGTTCAATGCAGAGCTGCACAGCTTACAATTCTCGACTCTTTCCATTTTGGCAGAGGGCATACTTCTCAAGCATACAAAACTAAGGAGCAAGGCATCCATGTGAATCAATTGTGATTTATTATGTTGCAATTTAATCTATAATTTTTGGCACTCTAGGAAAATTTGTGAAAACCTCACTTGGTAACAATGTACCTAAAGATAAAAACAAAGACAAACCACTGTTTCTAAAATAATGTGTGCATTTACTCTTTATTAACTGTTATCTGAGAGATAGAAGTATAGTAATTATTCTTTTTATATACAAGAAATCTCCAAATCTTTGCAGGCTTCCCAGTTTCTCTCCATTTTATTGATGTCTAGGCACATACTCTAAGCTTTTTTTAAATATTTTAACTTATATTTACATGTATACAGGTTAACATGACAAATTTTCAGTGCAGTTATAAACTTCTGAGAAGGAGGAAACATTTTACTTTGCCTAATGTCACTGAATTTAGAATTTAAAAATTGGGATCAAGTAAAAACTCTAACACATTTAAAATTAGCTTATAAACAGAAGAAAGTAGTAAAGGGCAAAGCCATTAAGTCAAATGGTTTCCCCAAAAAGAAGGGACATTAACCAAATGCAGAAAAAAACCACATAAGGCCTATAGTTAAACAAATGAATAGAGATATAAAGAAAACTCTAAACTAGTGTGTAATGGAAGTAGCAACAAAGAAACTCAGTGATTCTGTACTGGGAGGAAAAGCCCTATATGAGAAAAAATAGCAGGATAAAAATGAACTAAACCCAAATGCAATGACGATAACAACAAATAGAATGGGAGCAGAAAAAGGTTGGATTTTGATTGAAAAATAGAGAGAGAGAGGACAGAGAGTAAGATGCTTTTGTGTTTTTTTTTTCTTCCAAGTTTTTATTTAAATTCCAGTTAGTTAACATGCAATGTAATATTGGTTTCAGGTGTAGAATTTAGTGATTCAACACTTCCATACATCACCCAGTGCTCATCACAAGTGTCCTCCTTAATCCCTGTCACCTATTTCCCCCATCCTTCCCAACCACCTCTCCTCTGGTAACCATCAGTTTGTTCTCTATAGTTCAGAATCTGTTTTATTGTTTGCCTCTCTTTATTTCCCCCCATGTTCATTTGTTCTGTTTCTTAAATTCCACATATGAGTGGCATCATATGGTATTTAACTTTCTCTGACTTATTTCAGTTAGTATAATACTCTCTAGTAAGATGTTTAAGTGAATCATATTTTGTTTAATTTTGGTTTAACCAAGGATGTGTCGACATGTTGAGGTTGTCATTAATGGAGGGGTAGTACTCAAGATAGTCCAAGTATATTCATTATACTAGAGAACATTGAAAGCTTCAGAAAGTCTTCTACTTCAGAAATTGAATTCTGTTTGGCCCAGTGTTTTTCTGAAGTTTAAATATATGCAATCCTTTGCTACCTATAAGTCAAATAGATAAACACCGACCCATCATAAATGACTTGATGAAGTATGGGCACATCCAGGTGAGACATTCTGGGACTTTAGTTAGATAAAAACTGCCCAAAGGAAGTAATCGGGTCCTTTTTGGTCACTGATATATGTTAATATTGCATGTTGCTTGGCATATGAAGAAGTTTTCAGTAAATTCTTATTAAACAAGTGAATGAAGGAGTGATATAATAAATAAATGAAGGAATGAACATGGGTTACTTTGAAATAACTATCAGTGAGGACTGTGTCAATAGGTTCTTTTAGTAGGATTAAATGAGTTAATATATGTTAAGTGTTTAGGAACATATCTAGAAATTAGTATTTGGAATTAGTAAGTGCTCTAAGTGTTAGCTATAATTATTGCTTATTCATAAAGAAGGTAGAAGTTAGAGCCAACAAACTGGTTCTTAGAGTAGTTGGGTAAAGTTTAGGAAAATAAGCATTTTTTATTATGTTATGCTAATAACCATACATTACATCATTAGTTTTTGATGTAGTGTTCCATGATTCATTATTTGCATATAACACCCAGTGCTCCATGCAGAACGTGCCCTCTTTAATACCCATCACCAGGCTAACCCATCCTCCCACCCCCCTCCCCTCTAGAACCCTCAGTTTGTTTTTCAGAGTCCATAGTCTCTCATGGTTCATCTCCCCCTCCGATTTCCCCCCTTCATTCTTCCCCTCCTGCTATCTTCTTCTTCTTTTCTTCTTCTTCTTCCTTCTTCCTTCTTCCTTCTTTCTTCTTTCTTCTTTCTTCTTCTTCTTCTTCTTAACATATAATGTATTATTTGTTTCAGAGGTACAAATCTGTGATTCAACAGTCTTGCACAATTCACAGCTCTCACCATAGCACATACCCTCCCCAATGTCTATCACCCAGCCACCCCATCCCTCCCACCCCCCACCACTCCAGCAACCCTCAGTTTGTTTCCTGAGATTAAGAATTCCTCATATCAGTGAGGTCATACAATACATGTCTTTCTCTGATTGCAACAACGTGAATGGAACTGGAGAGTGTTATGCTGAGCGAAAATAAGCATTTTCTAAAGAGGACTGGAAAACATGTGGATTTTAGAAGGCATTGGTGTCTTGGTAAGAATCCACTAGAAACTGCATGCATGATAATAAGGCAGATCTCTCACAAATCTCAGTTTAAGAATTGGTATCTATGAACTGTAAGCAATATGTCCAATTTCAATAGGCTAGGAACATATAGAATAGATCAAGTTCATTAAGAACAGCACTCACAAGAGCATGGGCTATCCTGAGAGGACATAAAATTAGAACAGGCTTCCCTGCAAAATCCACAGAGACAGCATGAAAACAACTCTGTAGGGTACCACACAGACTACCCTCCTGCCCACCACTTTTGTGATAAAAGCCTACTTTTATCCATCCTGATGAGACAATCCCTGTCCATCAACCACATGAAGGTAGCAAAGAAGGCTTAAGTTTCTGTCCCCTTTTTATATACATTTGTTGGAAAACTTGCTCAGCATCCAGATCTGCTGAGTTATGGAAGAAGAGTAGTATTTTTATGTGCAAAAGTACAGTCTTTCAGTGCTGGTTTACTGTATTTATTTGGAAGCAAGCTTACAATTTTAGTGAACTGTTCTCACAGTTCTTGGGTTTTATTGTTATGCTGACGTTCAGCATTTTTGTTTTCCTATCTAGTTGCCTTTGTCTGCCACTCATTTTTGGCCAACATATGGCCCAGAGGAGATTATTCCTGCCTCTACCACCTTTCTCCAGGCTTATGAAAACAATGGCATTTCTGGGCATCTCTTCCAGTGCTAGCCTTGAGAGTGCTATTTTTCAGCAGTAGAGGGAATGAACATAGCCTCAAAGAGTGTATTTGCCATCTTTCAACTTCCCTATTCTTGCTGGTTCTCAAGCATCCAATTCAGTGGAAATATCACAAATTGATTTTTAAAGCACTTCTCTATTCCTTCCCACTACACTTTACTGTCTTTTCCCTTGAGGGATACATATTTACTCTTGACATTATCTTTTAAAACAGGCTCTAAAAATCATATTTATTGCCCTATTTTATGAAATGAGGAAGTGCCTTTTATACTTTTTGTAAACATATATTTTGGTCAGTTTATTTGGTCAGAATATTTTCAGGGTGACTATTTTTATTTTAATCACATGGGATAATGAACTGATATATTATTGCTGTTGCTTTTCTGTTCACTAAATAGCAATGACAAACTTGTTGATTCCCACAAATAACAAATACCTTTTTTAGTTTTTCAAATAATATGTGGAAATGGTCTGATGAATGTGATAAAGCACATATAAACAAGATAATGATGAGTATCTTCTAATGCTACATTAAAGGATCCATAATCCAAAAGATATCTCTTCTAAACAATCATAGCCCCAAATATTTATCCATGACCCCAAAGTAAAAACAATCAAACAAACAGAAACTAGAATATCCACTTTGGTATCTTTTATCTTTGCTATTCACCTTAAAAATCTAAATTTTTATTACATGTTACTCTTATCATAAACAAATGACTAAATATAAATAGCACAATAATTAGAATTTAAAAGGCAAAACATAATAGTACAAATAAAATGGAGAGGTCTAATGTAACTTTAGAGAGGTTAGTATGTTTCATTGGAAGAGCTTTATTTTTTAACGGCATTCTATTACCATTTGTTCATAAAGAGATAATGCGAAGATTGAAAAGAAATTTGCAATGTATAAAATTTGATAAACTATTAGTATCTATTCTACATAAGAAAATCATAAATAATAGAATTAAAGAAAACACCTAAATCGGTATTTAATGTAAAAGGAAACATTAAGAGACAAGAAAAATCTTAAAAAGGATTCAATCTTGTAAGAAACACAAAAGTGAAAGTTAAGACTGCAGTGAGATACTGCCTGGTAGATTGGTAAACTATTTTCACAAATTCAAGTGTCTGTAAGACTGGAGGAAGGGGAACATTGCTGATAAGAGTATAATTTGTTTAAACAACTTTTGAAAACATTTGGCATAATTTGTTACTACGACATATGCTATAAGCAGTGATTCCTCTTCCATACATGTACTCTAAGAAATTTTTGAATTTTGAATTAGCAGGCAATCACTAAAATGTTTTTAATACTATGATTCAAAATAACAAAATCCTAGAATCAATCTAAATATCCATCAAAAGGAAATTGGATGAATAAGGTAGGATAGTTTCATACAATAAAACAGTCCGTGCACACGAAAAATTAATGAACTATAGTTTTGTGCATCTGAGCTTGGATGAATTTTGGAAGGTGATAAGTTGAGTTCACAAAAAATAAGTCACAAAAGGCTACACTTATGGTGATATGGTTTTGATGAAGTTCAAAAACTGCCAATACTGAAAAATACATTGTTTAGTGATATCCTACCTATAAGATTAAAATCTATAAGCAAGCATGTGATGAACTAAAAATTCAGAATAAAGTTATCTCTGTGAAGAAGGGAGATACATTGAGGAAGTATGTATAGTGAGCTAAAACAATATTGGTTTGTTCCTTAAGTAGAAAGTTAGAACCATGCTGGTTTGTGTTCATTATTATGATTCATAACTTACATATAAAGTTCATATATACATAAATTATTACATAATCACTCATTTAATAGCCATATGCATGACTATACTTCTTATACATATATATCAAGTATTACATAATAACCCTTTATTGTTTTTAAAAAGGGAGTATGATAACTTCCTTTAGCAAATGAATTGCTTATGTATGCTCTAAACATGGGGAAAAAATTAACCCAGCATTCAAAATTCACAGAACAAATAATCAACATGAGATATTAAGAACTGATAGGTTTGCACTCATTGAAGATCTTCAAAGATTGGAAAAATTTTATTTTTTTCCTGATTATACTCCATGGACGATCAAGTCATAGACTTGCCAAGCCCACAAATCCCTTCTATGAAGTTCCCTTAGTAATGTGCCTCTAGGCTGTTCCGATATCAGGTGATCTGACAATCCTGGCACAACTCGGGACCATAGGAGGGGGTGGGGGGCAGAGAGGTGTCAAATTATATCTTATACAGAGGCCTATGAGGTGGTCACTAATAGCAGATTACACAAATCAATCATATCTTCTCTCTAATGCAGTAGATAAATCTCAATAATGACTGATAAAAATTATTATATTTCTGCTACTGACCAAACAACTGAGATCACCCAATTGCTAGTGTTGTTTTGGATCTGCATCAATATATCCATTGATATATTGAAGAAAGCTAAATTTTCTTCTAGTCTCTGAAGTCCCAGCTATATTGTTATTTTGTTTCCGTGGGGCATGGCTACCCAGCCAAGATCACTGTCTCCCAATATTCATACACACATTTAGAAGAA
Source organism: Phoca vitulina (assembly GCF_004348235.1). NCBI lineage: Eukaryota > Metazoa > Chordata > Mammalia > Carnivora > Phocidae > Phoca > Phoca vitulina. Next base: position 41,296,281 of record NW_022589705.1, on the reverse strand, counting down.
ATACTTATTATTTGAGATACAAAGATTCTAAGAAGTGATTTTGTTATAACTGCACAAATATTCACAATAATGCTTCATAACATGGACATATAATAGAGTTTCGTTCTCCAGTATATGCATGTATGTTGCCCATTTTGTGTGTTTTGTGTGTATGTATTTATACTTTTAATTATAACACATTATTGCATTTTCTAAAAATTTAAATTAATATTTCACTTCAAAAGTAAACCTATACATGGCAAAAAATTAAGCATTAAAAATATATAAGATGAAAAGTAAAAGTCTCTCATTCTCAACCTCATCTCTCACTCATTCTCCAAATATAACCACAGAGATTCTTATGTATCCTTCCACAAATAAATTTCTAAATATATGCACATTCTGCAACTAGACTTAAAATTGAAACTTCTACATGGACATTCTTACTATGACATATTATTTTCATAACTTCAAATCTTTTTTAAGGACTCAATTAAAATAAATAATAAACAAAAATAAATATAGAAGGGGTTCCTGGGTGGCTCAGTTGTTAAGTGTCTGCTTTCACTCAGGTCATGATCCCCAAATCCTGGGATCAAGTCCCATATCAGGCTCCTTCCTCAGAGGGGAGCCTGCTTCTCCCTTTCCTGCTCCCCCTGCTTGTGTTCCCTCTTTCACTGTCAAATAAATAAATAAAATCCTTTAAAAAAATAAATAGATATAGAAACCCTATTATAGCATAATTTAGAGTAAATTTATACAATGAAATTAAGGACCCACCAAAAATAAAATTGTTTTTGAAACAGCATATGGACCACTATGTTGTGATTTGATTTAAAAATAATTTAATATTATGAATTGCAGATACATAGAAAAGCTGAAATTAGACCAACAGAATTTTTTTTAAAAAAAAAACAAAATACTCTGTATGATACTACAATGGTAAGATTCATATCATTATACATTTATCCAAGCCCATGGAATGTACAAGAGCGAGCCCTAATGTAAACTATGGACTTTGGATCATAATGATCTGTCAATGTAGGTTCATCAATTGTAACATATATAACACTCTGATGGAAGGTGCTGATAATGAGGAAAGATATGCACGTCTGGGGGCAGGGGGACAGGGGACATTTCATGTCCTGAGAACTTTGACATAATTCTAGAAAGAGGAGAAGAGAGTATACAAATGATGGTTTTAGAATTCCATGCCGATTCAGCTGAATGGAGGTTGAGAAACAGTATACAGTTGATTTGTAGGAACTGAAACATACCATGTCTGTACCTTCCTCCTAATTTTGCTGTGAACCTAAAACTGCTCTTAAAAAATCATCTTTGAAAAAATAGATTGAAAAAAATTAGATAAGAATAATTTTCACTTTGTATAAACAGAACTTGGATGCTGAGCTTATAATTATAAGGTCAAGAATTACAAGAATTTCTAAAGCTTAAAAACAGTATGTTACCTTCCATAGCAAGATATTTCTCCTACCATCATCTTTTTGTAACACAATGCTTTTACAAAGGTAAATGCCTCAAATCTGAATAAATATGCAAAAATTTAAAAAATAAAAATGTTTGACCAATACAGTTTAATGCATTTGAGAAAAGCCAAACTAATTCCAATTCCTTCACAAATATAATTGAAATGTAGGCAGACAGCCTGGTATCTAAAATATCATCAGAGGTAACAATTATGGCATTTACAGATATTAAGTGAACTTACAAATTGATTTACCTGTGTCATGAGTCTAATTTCAGTCCTTAACTGTACCTGTATTGATGTGCCTCATTTATCAATAAAACTATAATGACATATATATGTACATATATATATATTTCTTTTTTCTCTTTTGCTTTATGTTTCTCTTTCTCTTATGTTTTATGAAGGGAATGACAACTGACCCATTCAGTTATATCCTCATTCCCAGCTTAGAAGACAGTGTGGTTCATGGTGTGCAAGGTAATAAAACAAGATGATACAGTCTGATCACTACAAGTGTCAGAATGGGAGAATATAAAATCTCATTAGGTATACTGGCAAGTAGCCTTGTATTTATGAATCAAAGTTCTCAATTCCCACTAGAAGTAAGTAAAGGCATCTGTTACCACATTCTGTTCAAGTGAAGACATGTGTTCTGCACAGAATTCCAACATCAAGTGTAGTCTGTAACCCCGTGCTTTGGAAACTAATTTTTCTCTAAAATTTAAGTGTTAAAGTATGTATGTTGCATGTGATATCATCCATTATTTCAAGCATAGCCTAATTCAGAATACTTATCTAATGATTTTGTATGTTGACCCCTCTGCAACTCAGTGTTCTGGGATTACTCACTTTCACTATATCATTTATTTAATGGATAAGTATATTAGGTTTTTCATCAGTTTTATCATCTGTAAAATGAGAGAAATGACCTACCTCATTGTATTGTTTTGTGTAAATGTGTCAACTGCTCCCTGTTCAAGCAGGCAACAGGATCGTTGCTTCGTTATCTCAGGGAGGTATGTGCTCTAGAGGATGGGGGAAGCAGTAGCAAATAGTTCATTAGGATTTTTAAGAAATGGGATTTGGAAATCAGAAAGGACGGAAAAGAGGGACCTAAAAAATGCTATAAACAAGAGGAAAACTCTCTCTGAAATAAACAGTAAAATTATTTCCCTGAGCTGCAGCTGGAGAGAGAGACCTGTCAGTCCTGGATGAACTCAAAGGACTACAATATCCTGAGGAAATCCCTATACCTCATGGATATCCAGCATTACAAAAGATTTTTCTGGCCTATAAAAGTAGTAGAGAGACCCTAGGTCTAAAAGGGCCATGTGATTAGAGAGAACAGATGACTCAGCACTAACTTGTGAGACAGACAACTGACAACCAAAAAGCCTGGCAGTCTGTAAGCTCCCAGAACTTTGACATAATTCTAGAAGGAGAAGGAGGAATATATGCTTGACAAGTTGTTTTTCTTTTTTTTAAGATTTTTTATTTATTCATTTGAGGGAGAGAGCTCGTGAGCAAGAGCATGAGCAGGGGGAGTGGCAGAGGGAGAGGGAGAAGCAAGGAGCCTGATGCAATGCAGGGCTGGATCCCAGGACCCGGGATCATGACCTGAGCTGAAGGCAGACGCTTAATTGGCTGAGCTACACAGGTGCCCCTGAATGACAGTTTTAGAAGTCCATGCCAATTCAACTGAATAGAGACTTAGAAACAACATACCATTGATTTGTAGGAACGGAAGATATGCCTTGTTTATTGCATACTTGATACTATAGACAGTGCATGACAAATATTAGCTGCTATTATTATTATTATTATTATTATTATTATTATTACTGACCAAATTTAAAAAATAAAATAAAAGGAGCTATGGTACTCTGACAAGAAAACCCAAAGTTCTCCAGTTTCATATACAGGAGAACATGGAAGAGTCACACCCCAAATACATAAATGAAAATTGCTTTACTATTGGGGTTTCAATACTCTGTTCTACACGTAAGCTATCTAGAGAAACCAAGAAGACTAATTATGACACACTGCCAGCCCAATCTCCCATCCACATATTTCCCAGCCTTGAAGCCATAATATTCCTGATGAGCTTACTACGTTGCCTCTGCTTAAGTGGAAATTTAAAATTCTAAATTATCCTAGATCTAACTCGGGGACAGAATGAGGATATTAATGGAAGAATTGGTAAAAATCCAAATAAAGTCTGAAGCTTTGTTCATAGTAATATACCAAGGTTGGGTACTGAGTTTTGACAAATAAATCCCAGTAATGTAAACTGAAATTGGGTTCAGGGTATACAGAAATCCTCTGTATAGTGTTTGTGATGATTCTGTGGATTAAAAATTATTGTACACTTTGAAGTTTATTTTTTTAATAAAAATTATTTAATCCCAACACCTCTTCTAAGGACAAGATACAAGGTAAAGCCTGACATAGATTCTATCAGGCTACTATTGAAAACATTCTGACTAATTTTCTCACTCCTCTTTTTAAACTCAGTCTGAAAATGAATTGAGAAAATCTATACAGTAAGCACATACTTATTGAACACCTACTCTGTACAGTGAGCTGGCGGATATATTAATGAATAGACACAGATCATTTACTAGCAGGAGCTACAAATACATACATAAATAATTACAATTCAGAGTTATGTTTGCCATTCTTACTAGAATTTATAGGTGAGAAAATATCTTCAAGGAAAGTTTTAAGAATGAAGTACCATTTGAATTGGACCTTAAGTGATCACTTGTTTTTAGATGTGTACTGATTAGAGAAAGGATGTAAAGAAAGAATATACTACATAAAGTCACTAGGGTATTCGGAGTTTAGGGGCTATAAAATATAATAATGGCTATTTTTCCAGTTCTGCATATAAGGAGCTTGGAAGTAGCTATTCTGTCCTAAAAAGTGAAGAGCTCAACAGACTCAGACTGAAAGATCAACAACTCTTCTTGGATTCATAAGATAGGGAGAATGCAGTGGGAAATGCTGACCCCAAGATTAGAAAGATGTGACATTTGAATAAAGAATCACACTTTATCATAGCATAAACTCATAAGCCGAAATGGCCTTGGGAAGGAAAACCTGAATTTGAATTAACAAATCGCTCAAGACTCAGTGCAGACAACTCTGAGAGTTAAGAAACAAACAAATAAACACAAACAACAAACAAAAAATGACAAAGAGATCCAGTTATAAAGAGGTCCCACAATTTTGGGAGATTTATCTCTAAGAGTGCAACCAGATTCCCACAGTAAATATATGAGAAAAATCCCCTCCTGCAGTAGGCAGAGGGAGGGGAAAAGGAACCAGAGAGTGCTTGGTTCTACTTAACAAAGCCTGCACTTAGGGGAAATTAGTTAACCAGAGCCTAGCCTGTTGGGGTATTATCAGAACCTAACTTAGAGGCACAGAAATACTGAACTCTAGCCAGCTCTAACCGTCCACACAGGGGAAAGGAAAAACCCAACTCCAGCCTACTCAAGCCATCCTGTCCCACCTAAGGGTGGAGGGAAAAAAGACTGAAAAAACTCTTGTGAAGTTCACACTCCAGAGGCATACCTCACTAAAAGACAGAGACCTAATCGTAGGACTATAGAACACACACAGATACATATAGCCCCTCCATTCATAATTGCCAATATTTAGAAGAAACCAGTATGTCTTTCAGTAGGTGAATGGATAAACTCTGGTACGTCCAGACAATGGAATAGTATTCAGTGCTAACAATAAATGAGCTATTAAGCTATGAAAAAATATTGAGTAGCCTTAAATGCATATTACTAGGTGAAAGAAGGTGAAAAGGCTACATACTGTATGATTCCAACTGTGTGATATTCTGAAAAGGCTTATCTGTGGAGACAGTAAGAAGATCAGTGATGGCCAGAGGGTGGCGAAGGGGGCATGGATACCAGGAGCACAGAGGATTTTTAGGGCTGTGAAAATATTCTGTATGATACCATAACAATGGATACATGTCGCTTTACATTTGCCCAGACTCAAATTGCACAACACCAAAAGTGAACCCTAATGTAAATTATGAACTTTGGGTGATTAACGGTGTATCTATGAAGGTTCATCAACTTTAACAAATGAACCACTCTGGTGTTGAATGTTGATAATAGGGAGGCCATGCGTATGTGTGGGTAGGGGACATACAGGAAATGTTTGTACTTTCCCCTCAGTTCTGTTGTGAACCTTAAACTGCTCTTTTTTTTTTTAAGATTTAAAAAAAAAGAATTTTTTTATTAGTGGAAACTAAAGGTAGGTTAGGTTTTGGCATTTTTCAGAGCACATTAAAGATCAGTTTGTATTTTACTCAGTTTTACAAGATTTTGACTTAGGAAGTAATTTGTCAAGGAACTAATTACAAAATGCTGCATTCTTCTAGAAACAGGGTCTTATTTTAATACAAAATCAGAGAAGGTTCCAATAACTTTATCACTGAGTAGGATGAATTAGAACCCCCCTCCCCACCCCAGGAGACAGATTCCTGGGGTATAGAGCAAGCCAGAAGCTGGGAAAGTTCAGGGTGAATGCAGAGCGGTTCATCAAAAGTAAATGCTGACATAGACCAGACAGTGACATGGGAAAGTAGTTATTCCAAAGGACAGAAGGTAACAAATTTCCCTACAAGACAATAGTGTGCGGATATGGAAATTAGGACAGGAATTGTGTGGAAAAGCATATAGTCTGCATAAGGAAAACTGATAACCGAGTCCATGCTCATATTTAAGACAGGACTCCAAATTTGCAAAGAAAAGGGATTGATGGGACAGTCCTTAGTCTTTGGCCAGAGAGGATGAAGTAGAAACTAATATCATAACCAGATACCTAATCCCTTCCAAATCCATAGACCACTATATTCCCTCTGCCCTCATTAAAGGTGCCACCCTGTGACTATTCCAGAAATCCATGGGACGTCAGGAGACACATATTATGGAGAAGGGCTATTGAAGAATGAGAAATCTTCTACTGAAGACAAAGGGTCAATAGGAATTATATACTGAGTACCAAGGAAAATAGTCAGAGTCTTGGACTAAGAGATGGTGGCTGATACCAAAAAGTAAAAACAAGACCTCAAGGATGGCCAAATATAGACATGTTAAGTCTGTTTAGGGTAGAACACACAATAGTGCCTGTGTGCATCAGTAAGTCTACTAGATGCAGGGGAATTAAGTGTTCAAATTCCATTTTTTCTGCTTCTTTTCCCACACTGGACAAGTCAAACATTTCCGAAATTATGTACAACCTGGATTAAATGTAGCTTCTTCTTCCATAACTGATGGTTGAAATAGAAAGGTCATGATAAATCTCTGAACTCTAACCAGTCTGGTTCTGAGACATAAATCCTTTGACCCCTGGGGGTGGCCACACATGCAGGAATTGCTGCCTCTGGAACAGTTAACAATAGAGAGACGGGGTGTTAAGAGTATCTCCGATTGCACTTACCAAAACCCAGTTATAAGATGGACACTGACAACTTAAAGTGATGCAGAACACAAGTTTTCCAAATTGGGGAACATGTTTCTGTTTTTGAGACTTTTTCTAATAGAACAAAACAGTAATGCTAGAGAGCCTAACATAGAAAATAAAATATGTCATAGTTTATTTAGCATGACTGACCATATCAGTGATATTTCCATGCCTTATAATCTGGCAGAATCATTCATATGTGAAAGACTTTATAGGTAACGCCTATGCTCATGCAACGGCACATTCTGTGTAAAGTTAATGGAGCTCAGATCTATTGAACCCAAAAGGAAAATAAGAAATGTTAGGTGGCAACCATGTACCAAATACTATGCTTGCCGTTTCACATAAAATTAATATATGCTCTAAAAATAGTAGCAAAATTACATATACCTTAGAATGCTAGTGTATTGTAATTAACATTATCTGCTAGAGAGATGGAGATGAATACACTTATTGGCAAGTTGTATTTATATTCTAACAGTGTTTCCTAAAACTAAAGTCATATAAATATGAAAAAGAGGAACTTTGATGAGAGAAACTATATTTTTAATGCATGCATTATAAGAATATAAAATATACATTAGTTTTCCAAGCAGGATGTGATTTAATCACCTCTTTAAAAATCACCTTTTGTCTTCCTATAAATTGAATGTCCTCTCTTGACATTTTAATATACTCGTATCTCCAGCCTCTTTGAATGTTCTGCATTCATTTCTATGTCAGGTGTTCCCGTCTTCAAAGCATTTATTCTGTCATCATTAAATATAGAATTAAAAGAGGTTTTTGGTTACTTCAGTAATACTCAAACTGATCATTTACAGTGAAATACAGCTTAAAATTTATAAGTGAGTCAGTAAATTAAAAGAAATGACAAGACAAAATTGACGTGCTTAACATTTCTGCTTTAATTTTCCAGAAATCAACAAAATAAATAAATAATTTTGACGAGGACATAAATAACTTGAACCATATGGGTGTGATCTAAAATTATAGAAATAATGCAAATATTATTTTTTCTTAGGAAAGAAAAACATTAATTGGTATTTTCCTGAATGAGCTATGATAAGAAAAGTTGGTATTTTTCATTGATAGAGCAAAGGACACGTTAGCAGGAGTGTGTACTTTTTTCAGTTTGATTTTTGTGGCAACCTCTTAAATGGCCTGGAAATTTGTGAGGGCCTTTTAATGTTATCTTGTTAGAAAAGACCTTTCTGAGAAGTAACCAAATAAAAAGTTCTCCATTTAGAGGAAGCAGATTCTTTCATGCTTTACTTCATGTATGTTTTACATGCTAAGAGATATATGCACTTTAAATGCTGGTATTTCGAATGAAAGTTATATCAGATATAAAAGGAATCCCCCAAGAAGCATAAGAAATGTGGGGCAGAGACTGTTTAGCGTTGTGAACTAGGAGACTCCCACAAACTAGGCATAGGATCCAAGAGGTTTAGTCCAGAAAGTATGTATTGTGCTTTCCTATTTCTCCTTCATTTTACAGTCTGACTTTTCCCTCCCAAAGGAAAAATATAAAGATTGAATTTTAATTTTTAATTTCTTAGAGCTGATTCTCATTAGTTATGGGACTTGATGCTGTGATTTCAAACGTGAGAGTAAGGATACCTGTCCTGAAAAGACTATAGACTAATAAAGGAACCTGAGACTCACGATTAATTACACTGCACATCACAATTAATTACAAATCACTGTCTTTTATGGTGAACCAAATAAAATTTCCAACATACCGTTTTGCCTACAAATATTGTAAATGTGTATGATTCAACCTAGGATTATGCCAAAATAGAATGATTAAAATGCCACAGAATAAGACAAGGAGAAGTAAAACAAAACTAAACAGTTGTAGGCCTAAAAAATGATGTGAATATGTAGTGTAGTGAAATTACAGACTAAGCTATGAATCTTAGAATTTGGAAGGATGGAAACTTAAATATGTTTTCTAAGTTTATTAGAACATTTAAATCACAACATTCTGGTAGTTTAAAAGATTCATCTAGAAATTCTAGGGTCTTCCTTAAATACATACACATATAAATGTGTATGTCTGCGCTCATTTGAACTTTTATTTTTCCTTTTAAAACCTTGTGCTATATCCATTTAGAGATGCCAGTTCAGTGTTACCTAATCAGGGTATGCATTAAATAAAGACAGTGATAAACCAGTACCACTAGAATTTGCTAATGACTATTAAATATAAATTTAATAAGTTTTTTTAATAAATGGAGTCCAGCTTATTAAGCAAAATCCTCCTTAAAATGTACCTCTACCACTGAAATGAGAAGTGATTATACAATTAATTTTGGCCAGATTATAACATGTCATGTTTATTGAAATATTTGTAATACTCGAAATATTTTTTCTTCAGCTATCAACAAAAAACAGAAGTAAAAGTAGCTACTATACACAGGTCAAAGTGTATTTTTAATATGTGAAATTTAGTACTTAATACTCAAACATATAGGAATCTTCTAGTTATCTTTTTTCTTATTGATTTCTGGCATAGAACATATTCTGTATGAATTTCATCTTTTGAAATGTGTTAAGATTTGCTTGAAGGCCTTTCATATGGTCACTTAAAAAAATTGTTCCATGTGTGCTTTAATAGATTACGCATTCTACAGATGTTGGGTGGGTGCTCTATAAATATTCACTAGATCAAGTGTGGTAATTATGTTGTTCAAATTTTCTATATTCTTGCTTTTTAATATGTTGTTCAATCAACTACTAAAAGAGATGTTTGAAAAAAATCTCATGCTATGACTGTGGATTTGTCTACCTCTCCGTTTGAATTTGTCAGTTTTTGTCTATGTATTTGGAAATTTAGAATAATTATATCTTCCTGGTGAATTGAACCTATTATCATTATGATATAATCTCATTTCTATTAAATGATGCGTTTTGCCTTAAAGCCTGCTTTATCTAAAATAATAACCACCTTTCTCTTAGTTTTTACATGGTGTATATTTCTTGATTCTCTTCTTTCAACATCACAGAATCCTTATATTTTTAATGTATTTCTTGTAAAAAAAATTGCTTGTGTTTTCTAAAGTCTGACAATCTTTATTTCAACTGAAATAGTTTGCCTGCCTACATGGAATAGAACAATGGTCTATTTGAGTTTAAATAAACATCTGGCCATATATTTACTTTTTATCCCATTGGTTCATGCTCCTTTTCCTTTCTTGACTTCCAAATTTATTAAAGATTGCTTCTATAATCATTTTATTTTCCTCTACTAGGTCTTTTTGTGATTGCTAAAGAAATTAAAACATGCATCTTTACTTATAAAAACTTAGGATTGGTTGGTAGTTCTTTTCTCCTCCTCCCTGACTATGCAAGGTACATATATCTGTTTAACTCTTTCATTGTTATGTATTTTATTTCCCTACATTCATTAAACCCTGCAAGACACTGTAGCTATTGTTATGCACAGTCAATAGTCATTCAGTGTAACCCACATATTTATCATTTTCATTGTTTTCCTTTTTTTTTCTTTTTTCTTGTTTCTTAAACTTTCCACTGGGGTCTATTTCCTTCTGACAGAAAACACTTTTTAGAGTTTTCTATATTGGGAGTTTGCTGTGATAAACTCTCAGTTTTGTTATTTTAAAACTGTATTTTACCTTCATTCTTGATGGGCATCTTTGTTGGTTGTTGACTTTTAAGTTTATATTTATTTATGTTCAGTGTGTAAAGGATAATTTTCCACTAAGCTTCTGGTTTCATTATTGATGTTGCATTTGATGTTGATGTTGAAGAGTCTGCTACTCTTCTTTTTCTAACTGCATTTATATTTTTGATATTCTCACCTTTGATACACTGAACTTTCACTATTATATGGGTGGATGTGGATTTCATTGTACTTTCTCTGGTAGGAATTTCTTGGGCTTCCTAATCCTATCATCAATTCTGGGAATTTCTTATTCATACCGTTGATTATTGCTTCTTTTTCATTTTTCCTTTCTTCTTAGATGAAACTCAAATCAGAGCTATACTAGATCTTGTTTGTTATGAGATCTTCTTTTCTATATATGCCATCTTTATCTGTGTCTGTTATTTATGGTGGATAGTTTTTTTTCTGATACAAAGGCCCTAGGCTCATCTTGTTTTGTTTGCTTTTCCTGCCCCAGATCTAGAATCAGCTTTCTCTTTAAAAATCTCCAGTTCCTTTTAGCAGAGAATTGTACTTAGGGACAAGTATGTATAATTGTATCTAATTGCGATTAACATAATTTTTATTTGAAATGGCCATATGTCGTTAGAATCTACCATATTAGATAATGTAGTGCTAAATAATTCATTCTTCCCATAGTTTTCCTTAGTTAAAAATGATGATTACTCCCAAATCCTATCATGCCAGTACTTTAGCCTCTGTATATCAATGTTATACATCATAAACAGCTCTTTTTCCCCCAGGTCATTCTTTCTAGTACCACGAATCCAAGCAGCCTTTATCTCCTTGAATTGATTAATCCTAACAATTTTTCATTGTATCTATCTTGCATTTCAAGGTCAGTGAGTGATCATAATTACTCCGTTGAGTCTTTTGTTCCTCCCTCCATTATACGAGAAGCACCATATACACCTCTCTGAAATTGAATGTAGAAGGGAAAAAGGTATTACCACAAGGACCAGTTTCCCTTTGAATACATGACCACAACCACAGTGCTGCCAGGAAAGCATTCTACATATTGATACTCCATTTTACTCTACCATTCTTTTAAATGATAATTTACAACCTTTCCTCTTCTCTAATATGCTCTCTTCCATTTTCACTCTCAGATAAGGACCTTGCCTATAATTTCACAAAGAAATTTAGACAATAAGAAGTTCTTCAGATAAACACTACCATATCACCAGCCTACCGGCAGCTTCACACATTTACTCTGCCTCCTCGGCTGAGGCCAAAAACCAGACTCTTATGAAATGCCAATCCTGGGGCGTCTGTGTGGCTCAGTCGGTTAAGTGTCTGCCTTTTGCTCAGGTCATGATCTCCCGGTCCTGGGACCCAGCCCTGCCTTGGGCTCTCTGTTCAGCGGGAAGCCTGTTTCTCCCTCTCTCCTCCACCCCTTGCTCGTGCTTTCTCTCACTACCTCTCTCTCTCTCAAATAAATAAATAAAATCTTTAAAAAAAAGAAAAGCCAATCCTTCCATTTTTGTACCGTATCCCATCATGTGTCACTTCTCTTAACTTCTCTCCCACCTGAATGAGAGGGAAATACTTAGTAAGACAGAGGCAGAGGCTGCTCATCCTTAGGAAAGAAAAGATTTCCCCATACTAAAAAGAAAATACGTTTTTTGAGGGTTAGAATTCCCAAATAATGCTTACCACAGTCATTACTCAGAGAACTTTGAAATGTCACATAACTTCAGAGAAATTTCTGTGTAGTGTCTGTACCAAGGCTCTAATTACTCAAGAATACCCATATCTATGAGTGGTGTGACCATCTTGAAGTTTTCTCTTTCATATATAGTGTATGGTTTTAGAAAAAGGAAAGAGAACAGTTCCTCAGAAACTGGGTTTTCTCCCATTTTCTGGTCATCTTCTAAATCTTTTAGAATCTTGCACAAACTTCAGTAAAAGGAAGGACTACTCCAGATTCAAACTTGACATTTTCACCTCCCCCACAGGTAGACTTTCACAGTCAGATTTAATTTGATTTAGAAAAAAATTAAACCAATGTGACATGTGTTGAACTCTGGTGTAGTGATTGAAAATTTATATATACATGGTGCATGGGACAATTTCCAGGATTTTTGAAAATTTTCATATACCACATAATGACATCTCAGACAGAATAAAAACCCTAGAATCAGAGCTAACTGATTTAAAGCAGCAACCATGACCTGACAGATATCTACTATGTAAAAAGTGAGTTGAACTCACAAAAATCATTGGTGATTTGATGAATATAAGTAGCCTATAATGAGTGCGAGTTTGCAAAAATGTGTCAAAATGCTTTAAAATCCTCCAGAATAACATAGAATAACAATAGAAAAGAATTCAAAAGGGAAAAGACTGTGAATGCTTCCTTGTTAGAGTTTTTTGACAATATTAATTTCTGTGTATTTCTCTACAAAGCAAAAAACTTAAAAATGATCTCCCTTCATTTTTCAGACTATGGATCTAAACAACTTGAATCGTTTCCTAGCTTTACTAGAGGGGCACACAGTACTTAGTCTTGACTCATTCCAATGAAAAGATCACTACCATTTCCCTAATTCTGGACTTAACACCAAGTTTTAAATAAGTGGTAGGGAGAGTTGTTTTGCCTATTAAAAAAAAAAAAAAAGCTATTAATTACCAAAAAAACAGGCATGTATTTTAGGAATGAAATGGCTGCCACAGTGGAAGAATACATTAAATAATAATACAATAGCTTTGCTGCAGCAACGGTGACTCTCTGTGACTGGGAAATGGTAACAACTGATGGAATAATCTAATCTTTCCAGAATCTGTGGCCATTCATACTCATAGAGCTAACAGTAAGTACTTCATTGACTCTAGTTGAACTGCTGAGTATATTGAAATAGGTTCCTAAAATTTCTAAAAGGTAGCTCGGTTATACTTCAAGTTAAATATTTCATTCATGGTATTGCCCTGAGGACTTTCAGTCTCAGAAAATGTGTCCCACAGTTGTATTAAGACCAATATGTGAGCAGGGCAAGTTGAATGGCATGCTCTGCTTCTAGCTCAGACTATACTCCTTCTGGATCCCAACTTCTCCCATCTGCTAAAACTGTTAAAAAAAGAAAAAAAAAAAAAAAAAGATGGGAGGAGGGAGAAGAGGAGGAAGAAGTGATGTCTCCACAATGAAGCCAATCATATACACATAGATCAATTTCAATGAAACCAGCATAAGTCTTGCCACCTGAAGTCTTATTATAATAGTTCAAAGTCTCAAACTACTTGTCAGGGTTTTGAGAGACCAGGTGAGACCACTTTTCTACATATCTCCTAAAACTTTGCTGCTCAAAGTGTCACCCAATTGCCAGCAGCATGAACATTGCTGGGAGATTGCTAGCAATGCAGAATCTCTAAGAGTCCTCCATAAGTACTGAATCACAATGTGAATATTAACAAGATCCTTAGTTAATTCACAGGTACATTAAAGTTTGAGAAGCAATACTGTAAAATCTGCCTTTCAGAGTAAAGAGAACCTTCATACCACCCTAAATATTAAAGTCTTTCAATTATCTATGGATTTGGTCCTCAAGTGATTTGGAATAAAAGAATAAGCTACCTAGCAACACCACCCAATGCAAAGAGGGAATGTCAGCATTTGCCAGGGCAGCTCTAGGCTCTGTCATGGTAATAGGCAAACTTGGAAATTTCAATGGCTTAAAACAATTGAGGTTTCATTTTTGGATTTTTGTTCTTTCTCACGCATGCTGCAACTCAATATATGTCTGATGGTCTCCCTCCACTTTATAGGGTTGTCATGTGGAATAAGTCGTCTCTAAGGTCACTGTGGCAAGAAAAGAGCAAGATGAAAGCAGTTCATCAGCTCTTCATTGCCTTAGTCTAGAAATGACTGTTTATAATCCATTGGCCAGAATTGATTAAATAGTATATATAGCACATGAATTTTTAGTAAGTTCTGCCTCAATCTCCCTATGTGCCCTCATAATTATCATTTTTAAACTTTGGTTTTCATTTTTTATATTTTTTCTATTGTAACTCAGATTCATTAGACACCACCTGTTTAGGATGTTCTGTTTAGTCTTCCTCTCAACAGCTACTAGATCCGTGTTAGAATATGTGTTATTATCACCTATCTGCTTATCGGATCTCAGGTCTAACTTCTATGGTACCTTAAGTAAGGGATATCCAATGAAATATAAAAGTGCAAATGTCTCCACTCTTGTGAGCTGGCTGATATAAGGCCTCAAGTTGCCAGTACCCAGTTGTCACCAAGCAGAAGGCTCTCAGTTCCTCTTCGGCCTTCTGCCTCAAAGGAAAAGGGAACTCATCCCATATTACAGCTTCTCCTTAATTCTTCATGTACCATAAGGATTAGAAACACAAATATATTAATGTGAAACCCTCAATACCACTCCAGATTTGAGATCTCTTTAGACCAAGCTATCTGCTGAATCTCGCAATGCTGACTCCGAGGGTTCTTGGACGCTATCCGCGCAGGCTCTTCTCCCATGGGGAAAAACCTAAGCCTGCTCTTTCTACCAGCAGTGAGACAGAGACCGGTCCCCCCGCCCCCGCCCTCATTACCTGTCCTTACTATATGCTGCCAATTGCTCAGCATAGGGGTCCAGGGGTCACCTAACTACCATTTATCCAGAATTTCTATCCCCTCCACTTTACAAAAGAGAAAACTCAGCTTAAGATATTTTATATTATTTCCACTAAGTCAATCAGGCAGTAAAATGCAAAGCAGGGATTAGAACCCCAGGTTAGCGGGCTTCGTATTCCAAGCAACTTGTGTTTAACAGGTTCTGCTGAATCACATCAGCCTCAGTATCAAGGAAAGGAAGGTAGAAGAGGGTAGATGTTCAGATCACAAAAGCAGGAGGATCACATCTGTAGACATGGTTGCCATAGGCTCAGAGATGGGGGAAGGAGGTGTGAGAAGGGTGAAAGGAGGTCCTACCACACAGAAAACCTGAGACATAGCTGCAGTTTCACTTTTGGCTGGACCTGTTTCTGTCCCAATCTTAGGTGGAGGAGTTAGATGAGTAGGGGTCATCTTGATCAAATTTGAAGCCCGCTTGGGTCTCTGCTCATATATAAACATCTCTACCTCTATCCTAATGTTTCATCCTAAGCAGAAGAGCAAAATTTCTGCTAGGTGTCAAGAAGAATGTAATAGAAACTTTGGTATGGTCAATCCTCTAATCAGTTCAGAATGACTGGCCAGGCTAACGACCTTTACCGAAAGACTCAGCAAACCCTATCATACTCTGGCTCCAGCTTGGCAAGAACACACTAACAATCTGATTTATTTAAGCCCCAAGAGACCAACCATTTTGGTTATGATGATGGCCTAGATACTCAGGATGTTCTAGGACAACACCTGGCTCAATAAATCTGAATGCACACACATAGGGCAGTTTAGAGTTATTCATTAGCCCAGATATACTGACCATCTAAGATCAGTGACCCAAGACAGACTGATAATCTGATTACATCACCATACTGGACCTGTTGACCCTTATTCCTTTCCCCAGTCCTTCCCCTATCACCCAGGAAACCATCTGTCCATACTATCTTGGCTACTTTGTGGGTAAACAGAACCCAGACAAGGCTGGGATAACTCATAGATTCTATCTACTTCAGGGCCAAACTTTCCCTAAATTTCAATTCGGTGTGATTTTTCCATAAACACATATTGTCCAAACACAACAAGTACATCTTGTGAAAACCATTCTAAATCTAGATAAGAACATGTAGTAAGAAAGTTGTAACTATTTTTGAGGTTTTATACACGATTTAAGGTTGTATATACCTCTTAGTCTGCCACAGGGACAGATGTTGGGCCAAATCTTAGACATTCTCTAATCTGTTTTTATCCATCTCAGATATATGCTGCTCTCTCAAGAATGTCATTATATTTAGTCAGGGTTATATCTGAATTTTAAAAAATACATAGAAAATGAATAAAATTTTCTTATATTTAAATGACAACTATTAAATATGCTCAATTTGCATATATTATGCTGTGTAAAGATCATTCAAGCTACAACCTAAAGGATGAGAGAGTAAGAGAGAATAGGAAAGAAATCTTGGAAACAGTTCAAACAAATAAAAATGCCTTTGCGGAAAGCAGTGAGGCCAACGGTTGAGCGTTTCATTCATTAATTTCTTCATTCATAGATTTTTTCATTCTATACTAAATAACTACTTACAAATTTCCTGCTTTCCTCCCCATGCTATCTTAAGCCTTGAGAAAGTAATGATGAATACTATCATCATCTTACTCTATTATACAATATAGTAAGATGTCTTATTCTGAAAAGAAATATGAAATGGGGTAAGTCAGCACTGCAGAGCTTGGTGAATGCTAGGTTGAAAGGGTTAACCACTGTTTTGAGCTCTTAATTGGTGTTTAATAGAAAATTTTCATTTGATTATCTATCTAAATGACAATAGAGAATTAAGGGAAGACATTGATAAAGAAGGATATGAGGAGAATAAAACAAAAACGTAAAAAGTAAGCCTATTTGTCAGTGTTTAATTGCAGAGGATATTACAAAAATGAGAGAATAAAATCCTAAACATGAAAGAATATAATGATCTCTTAATAGTGATTTCAGATAAAAATATATTCCTAAAGTTACATCTTTCTAGAACTGTTATAAACAGGCAACTAAATAAATCATCTCATGTTTAACAAATAAGTATCTTCCAAAATACAGATCTTATTTTTAACTTGGCAAAGCAGTTTTGCAGCTGTCAATGAATAACTCAGGAAAGTCTCACCAACAAAAGGGCTATTACTCGGAAAAGAAATTCCAGAAGAATAATAGAAGTCTTACTTAGAGAAAAAAATAATAATTTCACTGCATTTAAATACATATTTAGATTTCTCAGCTGCATCTTTTGTCTGCCTAAATGAAATGACTGGCTTGAAGATTCCCATAAAGAGTTTATATAGACTCAATATTAAATCAGTAAGTAAGTAAGTAAAATATGAACACCTTTACTGCTGTTCTCAATGAGCAAAAGAAGTCAAGAAGGTCAACTGACGATCTTTTCTAATCATCTAAAATCTATGGGAAGTGACATTTTCCAAGATTGTGCTCACATTTAATCATTATAATTTGTTAAACTGCAAAACCTTTGGAAAGTATAACCATAATTTTTTTTCTTTATTCTATGAAAGACTCCATAGCATAGTTGTTAATATCGTAACTCTGCAGCTAGGTTGCCTGGCTTCAATTCTAGTGCCATCGCTACTAGCTTTATGCTCTAGTTCTCCGTGCCTCAATTTGTCATCTATAAAATGGGGATATTAATCCTAATACTCATGTCCTGTGTTGCAAGAGAAAATGTAAATATACTGAGCATAGTGCCTGGTAGTGTTAGACATGACCACAACTCACCAACTCATACATGGTCCCACTCTGAGAGAATATTGATGATCATTAAAATAATAATCATAACTGAAGACAGAAATTCAAATGTGAAAGAGACAAAGAAAAGGCGAGCAGATGGTGGAAAGAGAGAAAACGCAGAAAAGAGAAGGGAATGTGAAGGTGGACTTTATGTTGAAGTGAGTGGAATAAGGAAAAGGGAGAAAGGAGATAATAGCCTTTCTAGGAAAGAAAGAAATGATGATAACATCAATGACATATCATACTCCTCCCATTCTCCAGTCCTTTCCTTTAGAAATTATACAGGCAGATCATGGTTACCTAGAACTTTAGACACAAAGCTCTCATTAAATTCAATACAGTTATCAAACTAAATGCATAATACAATTAATTGTGTGACTGACAACTAATACTCAAAGTATAAGATAAATCATTCCTTTCCCCAGCAGTCAGGTGGACTATTTAATCGTGATTACTAGACCTAAGATTTCCCAACAATCAATATAAAGAAAAGCTATTGTTTCTGAGCTCTGTCACACATTTTGAAGGATTGTTCATTTATTTTCTTCTTAGACCCTACCCAAGTAGTAGTTAGAAATCAATCCATGCCATAAAAGTCCACAGGGGGAAAAGTGGATCATGAGGTTCTACAGCCGGAGGTAATCCGTGACAGCCAAGGCACCCAAAGAAAAATCACAAAGTTAAGAAACTACTGAAAGCTGGAAACAAAAATTCAGATAAATTTGGCTATTCCACTTTTAAATTCTTTAGTGTGATAAGTCTACTTTAGATATTTGTGTTTTTACTAATACTGAGATTTATCAACAATGGCAAAGAATGATTAGAAGCTTCAGTTCATGATCTCTTAATTCCTTTGACCAATTTCAAGCATTATTCAATAATTCGAGGTAATTCTAAATTAAGTCCTGAGTGACTTTTCAATGTTTTAAGTGGAGTGTTGTCTATTTATTACCTCAATCTCTATGATTTCTAGTTCTCCAAGGAAAGAAAAGCATCCAAGCATCTATCCTTCTTAATATTACCATAAATCTTGTGCTTGAGGACAACATTATTTCCTGGTTCATTGTAAAAAAAATACACTTAAATATAAAACACAGATATGTGCAAAATTTCAAAACTACAAAAAGAACAAAATTTAATAACAATGTGTATAACGAAGTGTAAGTGTCTTGGAGCAACTGCTTGAATCACAGGCCGGGCCACTGACAGAAACATCAGGCTGATTTAAACCAGTAAACAATTGAAGAAGAGAGCATCAACGAGGTGCTTCAAATGATAATGCTTTGAATTTTAAAGCATAAAAAGTGGCTCTTGGAAAAAATGATGACACTCTGGTATGTTTTGTAAAATTGATCCTTTTTCATGATGTTGCTGCAAAAGGCAAAGTTAAATTTAAGATATCATACTATTTCGTCTAAATGTTAAAAAACATATATTGCTTAATGGGGCATCTAGGTGGCTCAGTAGTTAAGCGTCTGACTCTTGGTTTGGGGTCAGGTCATGATCTCAGGGTCCTGAGATTGAGCCCTGAGTTGGGCTCCCCATTCAGTGGGGAATCTGCTCGAAATTCTCTCTCTCTTTCCCTCCTCCTCTCTCACTTCCCCTCCCCACTCCATGTGTTCTCTCTCTCTAAAAATAAATATTTAAAAATTATATTATTTAAAATTATTTAAAAATAATAAAATTATTTAAAAATAAATCTTTAAAAAATATATACATATATATTACTTAAGCAAGTCTATATTTAAGAATTAATAAACTGTAACTGTAGCCCAGATTTTGCTAAATGTAGAATAAAATTACCTATATTTTTAGTTTTATTTTTCTGGATAAAGCCTCAGTCATATATATATATGTCATAGTCCTGACTTTACTTCCCTGATAACTTGTTATATTTAATGCTGAACACAAGAGGATTTTTCTGCAAGATGCTAGAGAGATTCAAAAATTCAGCCAATTACAGATTATCTAGTCTTCCCCTTTCCAGACAATACAGTTATAATTTAAAATAGGAAAACATAAAGAAAGCCCATACATAAAATATTAGAACAAAGAACTGTCCTGTATTAAAGAAATGTGTTTCTAAAACATGATTTTCTTCCCTAAGCCTCCTAATGTATGATGAATGCCAAGAATGAATAAAAGTACTTTTTTATTACCTGATATGCCAATGATAAGGTGAATTTGGAGTTATCAAAGAAGATAGGGCAATTCCTGAGGTTTAGAGTATTAACATTAGACTGTTTAAACAATAACTATTCAAGCCGACTTGTGGAAATTATTGCATACATATGGGTGCCTAAGTCCATGTTATTCATGCTCATGTGTGAGTCCAAGACTACTGAGTCTTTCTGGGTGAGCAACTACAGCTAAAAGGAAAGTGTTTCAATAATAGTCCACTTTCTATTTATGTTCTAGCATTCTGTTTGCATTCAGAAACTCTTTCTTTTGATCTCCTATATAGATATATTATGACATTTTTTTAAAAAGATCTGTTAGCTTCATATTATTTAAAGTGTCTCTTCAGTGCATCAACATCACATTTTTTTTCCTGAGAAGAGCCTCCTCATGTCAGTGTCCCATGTTTGGACAGCCTGTACAGCGTCCTGCTATAGTTGTGAGCTCATCTTCCCATCTGATACTATTTGTCCAGCAGCAACAAGGATAAAATGGCCTCAAAGGTGCTCAAAACATCTAACAGCTTCAAGTCACACCGTCAACTCTGCCAGCTCCTTAGAAAACTTCCCTTGTCATCTTCAGGTTTGGCTTAAATACCTTAATAATTTATCACAACTCTCAAAGTGATTGCAAGTTACCAAACATTTAAGGTGGCTCAACCTAAACAGCTCCAGGAGAGAGACAAATAGACAATCTGCCTGGATGAGGTGTAAGGCAAGATGATTCATAGAAAATAAATGATATCTATGCTTTCTGTTCAGTGTAAGAATTAGTTTCAATACAGACCTAAAAATCTGATATAGTCTTCTTTCCAAAAATAGCAGTGGGACAAAACAAAACCAGAACACAGAGACAGGGACAAATAGACAAATGTAAAGAGAACTCTCTTAGGTACCCTTGTGGCATACACAACTGTAGGTAAATGTGGATGAGCAAGTATATTGTATTCTTATATCAGTTAGAGTCTTTGGCAGGCAACAGAAACCAATGCTGCCTAAATGCATTTAGAGGATGGATATGGGGTAGAACATAGAATTAAAGAAATTGATTTTTAAAAACCAGTTCAAATAGTTCAGGAAAAGCAGCTACAGGAATCTGGAATCGAGAACTAATAAGAAATCTCTTTAGGGCACCACCAACAGGATCAATCAACTCAAACCATGTTTATTCTTTTTGGTTCTCAGCTTAAGGAATCAAATTTTAAAGAGGAAGACTCTAGCTGGCTTGGATCATGGGCCTTTTGGCTCAAGAAGGGCAAGCCTCTTGATTAATGGTCCCATTGCATCATATCTAATGGGATAAGTCCTCCAAAAAAAAAAAAAAAATCACTGTCTTTTATCAGTTAGAAGAAGGATTGATGTTGAAAATGCAAATCAGCAAATTTATACTTCTGTATAAATTTGAAACAGGCAAAAAAAAAAAAATTAACAAAACCTGGATAATTTCAGAAATCTTGTCTGAACTGGAACAGATAATTATCTTGGTTGAGAGAGAGGGGGGAGGTGGGAGAAATAATTTCACTAATTCCTTAGAGTGAACAAATTAGAAAATCATTTTCAAACAATTCTTATTAACTTTCTAAAGTCAGATGGTAAAAGATCTTCTCCAAGTATATTTATCTTTTAGGCATGGTATATATCACTGATTATCACAAGAACAATTCTGATACCCAAACCTGATAAACCAGATAAACAAGCTCCCTTACAGCATCTTTCTCTGGTTCGACTTCTTTCTGCCTGTCTGGTCTATCTGTGGTTTGTTCAACTGTGATCATAGCAGCACTGTGACCTAAAGAAAGAGGAAAGCATTCTCCCATTACTCAATTACTATAGGCAGAACTAGGGCATGAATCTTTCTGTTTTCTATTTCCAAGTCCAATTGTTCCACTGAAAGAAAAAGGCCTCTTCTATTACTCAGGTAGAAGAAGGTTGCATGACCATAGCATAAAACTAATGGAGGAATTCTACTGGCAATTTCCAGTAGCCAAAGGAAGAAACAATTAGAGGACGTGCTTGACAACCAGTAGACTCTACAGCAGAGTCCCAGCATAGCCTCTCTAGTTTCTGCTATTTGAATATCAGCAACAACATTCTGTTCACTGCATGTCAACAGTACGGCTTGTGAGACCATCAAGGGAGCACATGGTAGCTTAGAGAGTATTGTTGAGAGGGTAGGTTGATCACATTAAATTGCTTTTCAAGTATAAGGCTAACTTTAGTTTTCTATAAAATACACTATTTCCTCACTTGTATTTAAAATTTTAAGATTCTTTTTGAATACACTAAGCAACACTACAGATTACCATTCCCAGAGACCAACAATTGATTCCTAGCAGAGGACACTTAGTGCTGAACAATATTTCCATCTTCATACTAACAAGGGAACACTGGTACCAAGCAAAGGGTGTATAAGGAAGTAGCACATTGTTCCCAATTGAACACATAGCTCTAAATGTTAGAACTCAAAAGGGGTTTGCATTACTGTTAAAAGAAATATCAAGTTGCTTTTCACGAAAGGATTTGTTAAGATTTTTTAAATAAAGACCATACTTTAAAATTAAGATAGAGCACAGATTCACAAAAAGGTATTGGTTTGAGTCACAGGGGCGAGCTTACTGATTATCAGAAAACACAGTGTTCAGGAGAGTTTGGTCTCTGGATGCTGATGAATAGGCTTGAAGGCCAGCTCTGCCCATTTGTACTCATGTGACTCTGGGCATGCCACTTAATATCCGTAGTCTTGGTTTCTACATCTCTAAAATGGGAACATAAGGGGGATATAGATGATAAAATATTTAATGCCTATAAAATGCTTAGCACAATGTCTGAAACATATTAAGCATTCACAAAATATTAGTTATTATTTTGTACATTGTCTAACCTGTCTTGGGGTGATTATTTTATCCATAAATCACAAATAATCTATTTTCATTGCTAGAATAAAATAACATATGCAGACTCTCTTATAAAATATGAAATAGCATTAAAAGATAATATTTTGTGATTATAATAGTGAAGTCTTAAAAGTAAACAAAGAAATTGACCCCTGATCTTACCTAAATTACCTCCACTGTAACGGAGACAGAAAATGTTACGGTAACAGAAAAAAAGAAGGAATACATACAAAAAAGTATAAAGTGGGATTTGCTATACTTGTTGCCTACCAAATCTAACTCTCATCAATTATATTAGTGTGATCCATAAAATGAACCATACCCTTTTCAAAAAGAGGAGCTGAGAACAAATATAGGGAGTACAGGTCTATCTTCAGAGTTTGGGAGCAAACTCTGGTAAAAACTCCTTCCCTACAACAACTGAAATTATCAAAAATCAAATTAGACCTTTTTTTAGAAATGCCTAAATTTATGAGACCATATATGTACCATACATATCACATTACAATGATACATATTATAATGATGGAAACTCTGTCTTTTTAAATCTTTTTTTTATTTAAATTCTAGGTAGCTAACATACAGAGCAATATTGGCTTCTGGAGTAGAATTCAGTGATTCATCACTTACATACAACACCCGAGGCTCATCACAAGTGCCCTCCTAATACCCATCACCCATCTTTTGAGTCCAAGTTAAAATAGGGTTTTTCTCTAACCAAACAAGTTTGTAGTATATAACAACTTACATGAAATAAGTACAGCATCCTAACAGAATGGCTGCTGCCCATATGGAAGATAGGAAGTGGATGCTAAAAGAGAAGGACCATTTGGTCTCAACCCAACCCTAATACACAGTGATGATGTCCCTGGTCTGTGGGCAGTTGCTGCATCCAGCTTCCCTAGCTGGTGGGAAGAGTCCTTCATAGCATGTCATTCTTCTTTAACTCTGGCTCTTTCAAACTAACTGAATACATTTACCCACCCCAAGTGACCAGTAGAGTTTTGATTTGTCAAATATTGCTTCAGTGGCAAGTAAATCTATTGGCGTTCTTATTTACATATGTCATTTGTATGTGTAGGGAGCTTCAGTCAGTGTGTGAGTGATAGATCAACTCCGTGAGAATTCCATCCCATGCAAGTGTAACTGACAAAGCGCGTCCCCCCGTGAGAGGCTACCTGAGGCAGCTGGCTCGCCTCTGTCTGTGTGCTTCCCTGTAGCAGTGTCTGGGTTCCACTAATCTCCTCATTTTACAGATGAAGAAAATAAAACGAACACATCTAAAGACACTTAGTAGTAATAGAGTTAGAAATAAAGCAGAAGTCTCTCATGCTTGTTCTTTTCAGTTACACCGTAATATAAATAGCCGAAAAAGAAAGAAGGAGAGGGGAGAGCAGGAGAGGATAGGAGAGAAAAAAAAAAAAAATACTCTGAGCTTAAACATTTGCAATAAAACGTTTTCCCATGTCTTACAAAGACAAAGAGCAAACCGTTAAAATTTCCATGGTCACCATACTCATGATCTTCAATCCCTCTTCAGCTTTTATTTCAATGCTCTTGCATGATTCTGTGCTGGAATACCATTTACCTTTTCAATATTTTCCATAAAAAAAACATATACAGATGAACTTGAATACTTACTTTTTGGAAATAAGTCATTCTGAACATTGAGAAAGAGGCAAGAACACTAACATTTCTCTTACTTTTCATAAATGTCTTGCAAACAAGGCTTTAAAAAATTTTCAGGCAAAATAGGAATAACAAACTGTCAAAAAAAAAACTGAAAAAGAGAAAAATGAAAGTATGGAAAACTATCCTAACAGCTATGGTTTACTCTTAAAGGCAATGTGGTAAACCAGACAGCCCTACGGTGACCCACAATGGCCCCTGCCTTCATATAATCCCCTCCCTGCAGATGTAGATGGGACTCTGATGCATTTCTAGTCAATAAAATATGGCAAAGGTGATGAGAGGTCACTCCCATCATTATACTATGTGTATATATAATGTATATAACATATACACACATATATACATACATATTTTTATAACATGTGTAAATACAAAATATAATTATAAAAATATAAGTTCTATATAAAGTATGCTACAAATTATAAGTATTTATTAGTTGTACCACAGAAACTGTAAAATAATAATCGTCTTATTTTAGGCTACTAATTCTGCGATAATATTTTACATGGCAATAGAAAACTAATACAGCTTTACTCTGTTACAGTTTAACATAGCAATTCTAATAAGTTTTCCCTGGAGTGACAGTATAGAGCCAGATACTTCCAAAACAAAAGCCTAGAGCTATCAATATTAACTACTCAATTTTAGGCAAGTTACTTAATCTTGCTGAGGCTCAGTATTCTCATGTATAAAAATGGCAATGGTATTAATGACTTTGCAGGTTTGGTGTGAAGATTAGAAATAGCAAAGATAAAATGCATGCCACACGATAGGTATTCCAGAAATAGTGGTTCAAGAAATAGTGGAAACCTGACCTGTTGCTTTGAGCTATGAAAGCCAGAACATACCTTACTCCACAGATTTACTTTTAAAGAGGATGCCATTGTCGTTCTAGATCTGGTGGTGAACACTGAATGCAGAAACCATCTGAATTCCCTCACTCAGGTCAGTGATTTTACTAATTACATGTGGAAGATTCAGCTTGAGGTGAGATGCAAGATTTGGGCAAAGAAACAGAACAAGTCTTCGTAGGCTACAAACATTCAAACATATCTGAGTTAATCATTTCCTGCCCTAACCCACAAAATAACTGGTCACGTATAGAAAAAGAAAATTGTGTAGCCAGTAAATATCTTTTTCCACAAGTAAGAAAAAAAATTATAATCACCTAATGGCTTAAAGTTCTTAATTTAGTTAAGTAAAATCACTTAGCAAATTTCAGCACTAATTATAATAACTTAGTCTCTCTTATATAAGTAGGTTCTGGAAAATTTTAATCAAAGGAGAGTAAGACTGTAAAAATACTTTGATTTTACTGTTTGTATCTTTTTTTCAATTCTTCATATCTGTTTCTATTTAGTTTAGTTCAAGAGTAGCTGGGTTTTAACCACTAGAGTGGGCACTCATTATTGATAGAAGTCAAAAGAGGATTATTCTACAATAATAAATGTCATAAAGAATAGGCTATTCCCTGGAGAAAATTTCTCCATATGGAACTGATAAAACCATAATTCTTTATCAGCTGGAAATGCACAGTTACAAAAGGCAAGGTGGGACAAATATCAAAGTTCTGATTTGTGAGGAAAAATAATTTTTAATAGCCACATAAACAGAAGAAGGAGCTCAATATACTGTAATTTAAGCCATATATATATATATATATATGTATATGTATACACACACACACACACACATATATATAACATAGCACAGCATATTACTGGAGGACAGAACCTTATATTTCTATCTCACTATTTTTCTGCTCTAAATATACACCAAACGGTTTCACCAAGGGAAACAGTCTCTGGGGACAAAAGATGTTATGAGCTCTGTGCACTATTCCCTTTGTGCACTCTTGATAACTCTGAAAGCTACATAGCAGCTGGGATAACCAGAAAGAACCAATACCCATATATTTAGTTTTACATCAGAAAAGAAAAAATATTATTGCGAAGAAATGTTCATGAACTAACATCAATGCAAATATTAACGTTCCAAACCTTTAAGTCTTCCGTCCCACTATGAGAACGATGAAAATATTCTCTCTTCTTGTTGAGCTTTACTGAGGGTCAAATGCTTTTTGTCAATAAATATATAGTCAATAAAAAAGTTATTTTGTAACTATTCTGAAAGTTAATGAGGTTAGTGAATATGAGGAATTCAAAATATGTATCAATAGAATCAATGGTATATTTATTTTATTGGATAAACCTAAAGTTCACATTTCTAGCTGTATTGTCATCATTTAAATGACAGAGCCATACATTTCAATGTACTTCATAATTAAAACTGGAAAACCCCACCAAACAAAAAGATGTAAGAATGGATTTTAATCAGCACATTAAATATCACTACACACATGAAGAACTTTAGAATAAAATCAGGAATTTCATCTATCATAGCAAATTCATAAGTACTTCAATGAATTTTGGAAAACAATTGATAATCTTTCCTTAAAGCTATCTGTGTTTTTAGTAGACATCTTGGATTTCTCCCAAATAGAAGTCTCGCAACATCCTCCAAAAATATCAATCAAGAGTAGGATATAGTGAGAGGTTTAACCAAAAAAAAAAAAAAAGACATTCTGCTACTGAATTACACCCATGTTTATGTCAAAACAAGGATTTCTTATGTCAGAGACTCAAAATGCCCACAGTACATGTTCATTAAGAAAAGAACATTATCACATCCCTTCAATGGTGCAAAAAAGCTTATCTTTCATGCTAGCCATATCTCTCCTCTTCCAGCAACTTTTATATTAGGTAATAATCTATGTCCTGGGCACTGCTTTACAATCTCACTTCTCTTTCCAAAGATAGCTGTGATCCAACCACAGGATCCTATTTGCGAGTCCCTGAACATAACCTGTACTTGTTTGCCTCTGGCTTTCATCTCTGCCTTTCCTTAGCCTAGAAAGATTTCCGAATACCCTCTTTTCTTGCATCCCTATCTGGCCTTTATAAATGCTGCTCATTCTTCAAAACACAGCAAAAATGGTATTTCCCGACTGAAGTCCTCAGTCATCACAAGCAGGAATTAATCACACCTTCCTTGCGGCTTCCTAGCATTGTGTTTATATGTAACTTCTGACACCTGTCACTTCATTCATTTTGTTATGGTAATTTTCAAACACATTTTTTTTCCCCCACTAGATTGTAAAATCATTTAGGTCAGGGATAACACCTTTGTAAACACTGGCTGAATTTAATTTAATTCTTAATGTTCTGCATGAAATGCACACACAAAAAAATTAAAATATTTGGTTGGCTCTTATTATTAAAATATATTCCTCCTCAACTTCATAGTTATTCCTAGCAGTAAATGAACCCTGAGGTACTCTTCATAAAAATGGGTGCTTAATAAATATTTTCTGATGTGCTTTCTTTTAATTTGAGATTGCCTACAAGGGACACAAAAGCTCTAAAACAAATTTGTTGTGTTGCTGTTTTTTTTTTTTTTTTTCCTGGAGTCCAGCCATAAAGTCACAGTAAATTATTTCTTTTATTACTACTCCATTAAATTGTTAAGTAAATTAAAGGTTTTATAACCACACATAGGCCAGTGGTTATAAACTTTTTGGCAAATAGCAGTTTTCCTTCTATACCAGAACTATCAGAAATCTCCACTTCATTGTTTGTCTGCGGCTGTATCCTGAGAAGAACGCCCAGCTCACTGGTGTTCTAGCTTACTCTCGCTAGTCCCCTACTCCGACATTTCTTGGAGCCCAGGGAGATCTTCAGTTAGATGACACTACCATATTTTCACTGTCCTTGCCCTCCACACTCTTCACACTGCCACACCCCTCCTCCCTCAGCTTAGATCTATGTTTTATCATTATATTTGTCTTTTCCATACATCCTCAACTCACTTCCTCTTACAAACCAGGCTAAATCCCAGCTGCGACTAAACGCAATTCTCTTCACAGTCTGTCTGAGCAGGTGAGAGTAGCTACAGAAAAATCACTCCTCTATGCTGAACTCCTTCATTTTAAATTAGTTGTGTGAATCACTAGCTCAGGCATACAGTCACACTGAGCCATCTGGCTGCATTGTTCTCAGTGAATCAGCTCGTTTCATATTTCACTATGATTTTGTACCTGTTCCCCCCAAATTTACCAAATAGACTCATCTTTTTTTTTAAGATTTTATTAATTTATTTGAGAGAGAGAGTACAAGTAGGGGGAGGGGCAGAGGGACAAGCAGACTCCCTGCTGAGCGAGGAGCCCAATGTGGGGCTCAATCCCAGGACCCCGAGATCATGGCCCAGGCCGAAGTCAGATGCTTAACCGAGTGAGCCACCCAGGCGCCCCCTGCAAATAGCCTCATCTTTAATCTTACCCTCTGCATGCCCCTCTGTTACACTGGATGGACTGTCTGTACTAACAATGGCCTAGAACACCTGAAAAATTAGATGCAGAAAGGCTTAGGAACTTGTCCATGTGAAGAGGTGAGCATTTAATCTTTGGCATTCTGATGCTCATAAATTCTCAAAAGAGACCTTGATTTGCTTGGATGGCAGAATGACCCATGGCATTATAATAAAAATTAGTTAGACGAGCTTGGGTTCAAATTATGAAAATACCATTTACTGTTGCCTGACTTTTGTCATAGTATGTAAGTTCTCAAGGCCTACATTTCTCATATGTAAAATGGGGATAATAATACCTGGTTACAAATAATTGTTAGGACATTATCGAGCGTTTAACAGGTACCCCAGAAGTGTTGGTGTTTTTCTTTTCCATTTATATCGAGGCTGAGTCTTAGTCGCAGACTGCTTTATATTTCCCACAGAGTAAAATGCATGGCAGAAATTCTGCAACTACATTCTGTACATCAGAAACACAAAAATATAGAAACATTGACTAAAACATACATGTTTGTGTTCATTTCACTGCACTTTGAAATTTTAAATTTTACTGGGAGCTACTATCTTAACCCCAATGTGAAATATGAGTATAAACTGCAAAACAGTTACTTTTATAAGATAAGGTGGGTCAGGAATAGTGCACTAAGCCCCCCATTATGGGAATCCTGGAATGTCTTCCCATCATTGCCCCTCATTGCTCCAAATGCCAACAGCAGCTTATGATAGTATGTGTGCCTAGTGTTTATTTCACTGTTCTTACTTAACTACATAGTCTTGGAGTTTGCAAAGCAGGCATTCCTACCTTCCCAGTTAGTAATTACTATGAATGGCTCCTTCAAATCATGGCAAGGATAAAAGATAGGCACAAAGGCCCCCCACAGTGACACTTGAAAAGTTGGCCACTTAGAAATGTTGTCAATGAGGAGATTTTGAAACCATCTTTCAAATCCTGATGCCTAGTGTTACCATATTGTGACAGGCAACTTCAAAAGAGAGAATAAATCTTCCAAGCTACTATTCTTTCTGCAAGTTGCAGATTTATTTCCTTCTCAAATTACAGCCTTCACTCTTGCTTAATTTTCATTGTCCTAATAATTTATCACAGTAGGTTTCATCCCAATGTGACAGCAAAAAATAGAACCTTTGCTGGGACTCAACAAATTCATATTTGAGGAAAGAATTTATTCAGAATAAATGTTAATAAAATGCAATCCCAGATTGCTAGATAATGTTAAGATACAGCTATATATAGATAATCAAAGAAGGCTGCTACAGATGAAATCCTATATTATCTATGATTAGTATTTAATTTTTCAATTCCAGATAATTTACCATTACTAAAATGGCTATGATTGAGGCTGACCTCAGTCCTTCTTACTTCACTAAGAGCACAAATAAATATACAATTGAAAATACCAAATATTCACCATCCTGTTGATGTAAGTTGAGTATTAATGGTTAAATAACAGTGAATGATACTATCCTTTTTAAATTTTTTTTTAATTTAGCACATCCAGTCTGTACTCTAGAGCACACTGGTAAATGAGGGGGTGAAGGCTAGGAATTATAAATGAAAATTTGGAATGTTAATTTGAATTCAGCTTTCATACATATTCCCCCATTCCAAATAAATAAAATTCATGTCCACTGAAAAATCAAGATAAAACAAAGTCAAAGAAGCCAAGGGGGGAAAGTATAAGACAGAGAACCCACATTTCCCTTCCTTTGGCATCTGTCAGACTTTCTAAGGACATGTCTTTATATATAACTGCTAAGTGCAGATGTGTCCCCAAAGTAATCTGTGCTATGTCAGGGTAAAGAGACCCTAAAAACTGTATATTTATTGTTTTAATTGATGATCATTATAAGCATCACATATAAACTGTGATTTCCGTTTGTCTAATGAAGGAGTAGCAAACTCAAATAACTTCAGGTGCCAGACAGATGTAAATTTAGGATTCAGTACAGTGGACACTGTAGGAATAGAAGACAGCATGACCTTTGAAAAAGTATTCAAAATAAAAAAATATATTAAACATTCCAATAGATAAATCTTTAGTCACCGGTTTTTGATCCCCGGTCTCCATTATTCTAGTTTTATCCTCTACCATGAATTTATAAACTGAGCATCACATTCAGGAACAATTATAACTGGCAAAGAGTATCAATGTCAACTATAGCTATTGGGATTTTCTACTGGTCATTTCTTAAGATTGAATAAGACTTAAGATACATTAACAAAGGCAGAGTTGCCAAATGACAATGAAGACACAGATCAGTAGGGACATAAGGTACCCCTCCACTTAAATAGAATAAAGGCATTCTCATCCTAGCCCCTGAAGAGTAGGTGTGTCACTGGAGTCCATAGCCTCAGGAGTTCCTGGAGTTCATAACCTCATTAAGACGGATGCTCCAGGAACACCTGTAAATCCTCCAGAACTACCCAACAAATCCTAACTTAGCTCATTTTAGATAAACACAATACATCACGCATGGGCATTCAGATATTGAAACTTGCTTACACAAGACACGGCAGTTCAGACAGGCCTGCTTTAACATTTCTAGCACCAAGTAAAATTCTTGATTCTCATAATTTTAAAGTGATCTCTCAGCATAATGTCAACTCATGTACTTACAAGTTGTTTTCCAGGATGTTGAAATCTGCCTAACTTGTTCATTGATTTGTGCAACTTTCCTTACTGTGCTTGTTCATAAATTTTCAAACATCTGGGAAGAGGCTGTAGATCTTGGCACAGCAAATTATGTCCTCATAACTGGTTAGGTAAGGTTAAAGAAGTAATTTCTTCTCAAGGACTCCACTATGATAAAATGAATTTTTAGGATTGATTTAAACTTTCTGTGTTTTCTCACCATGTAAACAAGTGCCTACTTGACCCATGTGAGCTTGTCATGTTCAGTCAAGACACACAGAGTTTTTAGTAATTTAGGATTGTTTCCTAGCTCTATAGAAGGGCAAATCTTACCCAAAACACTCCTTTCTTAAAGCATAAACTTTGTAAATAAAAACCAAAAACGAACCTCTGTGTTTACTATGAACATAATCAGAAATAAATACCCATGCACCTACTGGATTATTTCTTCATTTTGGCCAGCTCAACTCAACAGCAATGAAGTGGAATTGAATCAATTTGTTGAAAAAATATATGCTCCGAGAGCTTAGATAAGAATTAATGATGCAAACCTTTCTTCCTAAAAGGAGAAATACATCAAGAAAACATAAAATTCTAAATATGAAAATAAGACAGAGAGGTAGACTTTTGGTATTATCCTAAACGATTCAATTAAAATTGCCTAATGCCATTCATGTATCATAGGAAGATATTTGGTCTTTATGCCTGGTTCCTGGAGTGTAGTTCCAAATGCTCTTGGAATTTCACAGTGAGAAATGTAATAGGAGTGTCTTTTATTCTTTTAGGTTTGGATGAGGTGACTCTTTGCAGGGCCCCTAGATAGCTTCAGGTTGGAGCCTGGTCACCAGAACTACCAAGCCTTGATTAGAAGTTTGGAACTTTCATTCCCATCCCTCAACCTCCAGGTCGGTAAGGTGAGGCTGAAAGGTGCACCCATTGAGGTCCTGAGAGGGTGGTTCTCCCCTAAGGGGCATAAAAGCTCTGTGTACCGGCATGCCCCCGTCCCCATAGTGCCTAGGTATCTCTTTTATTTGGCTTTCCCTGAGTTGTATCCTTTAAAATAAACCAGGAAATGTAAGTAACATGTTTTTCTGAGTTCTCTAAATCACTCTGGTGAATTATAGAACCTGAGTGGGGGCTGTGGGAGCCCCCAATCTCTAACCCGTCAGTTAGAAGTAGTGAGGGCCCATGACTTGTAATGACACCTAAAGTGGGACACTCTTCTAGCACTGAGCTCTCTAAGATTTGGGATCTAATGCTGACTCCAGGTAGATATTATCAGAATTGAACTGAATCATTTGACACCCAGTTGGTGTCAGAGAGTTGGAGAAGTGGTGTTGGAAAGAAACATGTATTTGGTGTCAAGAGGAAAAAGAAAACCTCTCATCTGGCATCAGAATTAGTGTGAGTAAAAACAGAGGAGGCCAGTGAAGTGTTTCAATTTTTAGTGCTCTGTCTCTTTTCACCAAAGATGATAAAAGAAGACTACAAGTTCGAGGGACCTTACTGTTTCCCTTTCACTTGCTTCCATAAAATAAACTTCTTTCTTTTCACTGAAAGCAAAGCCCATCACCACCATCCCAGATCTCTCTGCCATGTTGCTCTACCACCAAGATAGTTGGCAGAGTTTATTAAGCTACTTTTCCAGTAAAAATATATAATATATATATATATAATATATATTTTATAATATATGGTAATATATATTCTATATATATATATTCTAACAGTTTTATAATAAATTTGGGAAAAATAAACCAGAATGACCTCCCTTAAACTATTGTACTGAAGGCTTTCTTGTTTCTTAACCCTAATCTCTTAAGGGACTCTTTCATTGTTATTTTTGCTTTTGTTGTTATTCTTTTTGTTATCATTATTCATACTTTTATTGTTTTTAATAATTAAGATATCTAATTGGTTAGAGAGTGGTTGTCAGTAATAAATGAAAAGGTTTTTAAAGAAAGTAATCAAATTGAAAGGGAAAGCCATGTGAAATTTGTCTAGAGTTGAACTGAATAGAGATAAAGGACTTCACACACTTGGTAGAATGCCATCAACATTCTAGATGTAGACATACAATTTGGACACTGAAAACCTGAAGATGATCTGTTCAAACTCATTTTCCCACTCTCTATTCCAAACCTCTCACTGGGCTCTGTATGGTGCCCTGTCTGCTTTATCTCTAAAGTCCCTCAAGAGTAACAATCGGCTCATCAACTTTAAGGATGCTCTC
Organism: Phoca vitulina; assembly: GCF_004348235.1. Lineage (NCBI taxonomy): Eukaryota > Metazoa > Chordata > Mammalia > Carnivora > Phocidae > Phoca > Phoca vitulina. The sequence continues at coordinate 41,262,220 of NW_022589705.1, read as the reverse complement.
CTTCCACACTGGCCCTCAATAATCTAGGTCTCAGTGGTCTAAGAATGTAAATTGGAAAATATCCCATTTCCATTTTTTCATACATGCACTCCTCAAATTTGTCAAAGCCATCAAAATGAGTGAAACTGTCACATCTGTGACAGCTTTAGTTAATAATCTTGAATTAAGATTTGTTCATCAATTTTTACAAGTGTAGCATACTAATGTTAGATTTTAATAATAAGTAAACTAGTGGGGGTATGTGGGAACTCTGTGCTATCCTAATAATTTTTCTGTAAATCTAAAGTTATTCCAAAGTAAAAAATTTTATTAAAAAAATACATGACCTTAAAAGAAAAATACATGATCTTTGCTTTCAAGTAGCTAAGAGCAAGGAATGGAGACATTGGAAAGAAATATTTTTGGGTTGCCCATAGAATCTAGTTCCACCTTGGTTATGATCATGGAGTACAGCCAATAGGATATTTAAAAACTTGACAAAGCTGTTCATCTGATTTTGTTTCCATCGAGCCTCTGCTTATTCCTAGTGGTAGACATTGATTTAAATTCTGAATTGTTCTTATGTCATTTGCTCAGGAATTAAAGTTTAGAAGATGAATTATAACGCTTCCTCTTTCTAAGCTATGATCTCAATTAAGAGAATAGAAACTTCATATGCCATAATTAATTTTGGGTGTTTTCATCATATCTTAAATATGCTCTTGGGATTTTTCTGGTCATAAATACTGAAAAAAAAATGACTCTTCATCTATATCCATTCCCTTGAGTTGTCATAAACAAAGAAAGTCCTCAAGTACAAAACGAGAAGAGAAAAATAATGCATTTGGGAGCCCATCATTCTCCCTTCCATTCATTTTCCTAAATTGGATTTGGTATTAACAAATTCAGTGACATGATGTTTCTTATAAAAGGAATACGAGATTTCTACAATTAAAAAAGGTTTTTACTGCAGTTTGAGTAACTTATAAATTATGCTACAACTTTAGTCTCTAAATTTATGGTACTGTAGCTTCTTTCCCTTTAATAGTTTGCATGTTTCCTACTTCATTTTTAGTTCCAAGCCGCACTAGAATTTATTCTTGGTCTCTGTAATGGTAAATTGGGTGTTAGCTGTATGGAATGCATTGATTGATGTTATCTATTGCTATATAACAAATTACCCTAAAATTTAGCAGCTTAAATCAAAGAACATTTATTATCTTGCTGTTGTTGTGGGTCAGCAATTCAGTTACAGTGCAGCTGGATGGCTCTGACTCAGAGTCTCTCATGAGGCTATAATCAAATATTCAGCCAGGGCTGCGTCCTATGTCAAGGCTTGACTGGGGAAGGATCTCCTTCTAAGCTCATTCACACTGCTACTGGCAGGGCTCAGAAGATCCACTCCCACACCTACTCATATGTGGCTCTTCACAGTGCTACTTCACAACAAGAGAGCTGACTTCCCAAAAGTGAGTGATCAGAGAGAGAGAGTGAGTGAGTGAGAAAAAGAGAGAGACGGACAGAGAGACAGAGAAAGCTCAAGACAGAGCCATAATATTTTATAACATAATCTTGGAAGTGACAACCTGTTATTTCTGCAGTATTCTCTTTATTAGAAGAAAGTCAGTAAGTCCAGCCCACACTCAAGAGGAAGGCATTACCAAAGGACATGAATACTAGGAGACAAGGATCATTAGGAACCATCTCAGAAGTTGCCTGCCACAATTGACAATTAGTATCTTTCCCTTTCTTCTGAAAATGTTATAAAAGCAATAAGGAGATCACAAGTGAAATAGAACCTAACAAGGGGCGCCTTGGTGTCTCATTCGGTTAAACATCTGCCTTCAGCTCAGGTCATGCATGCTCCTGGGGTCCTGGGATTGAGCCCCCACACCCCGTGTCGGGCTCCCTGCTCAGTGCGGAGTCTGTCTCTCTCTCTCCCTCTGCCACTCCCCTTGCTTGTTCTCTCTCTCTCTCTCTCTCTCTGTCAAATAAATAAATAAAACTATTTAAGAAAAAGAAATAGAACCTAACAAAACACTGGAACTTACACTTTCCATGAAACTGGGAGACATTTAATCCATATGTTATGAAGTAACCATAAGGACTACCAAAATCAGGGGTGATCTTATAAAACTACAAGAAAAAAATAGAGAGGAGAAGTGAAGAAAATGGTAGGGAATGTAGAGATTGCAGCATTAATTAGGTTGAGTATATAATTGATCTACCAAACCAGAAAAAAAAAAAATTGGTGTAATTTCACTCATTGTGAGAAATTCATATTTGAAGGGTATGAGAGGCCACTACTTATTTTCTTTATTGGCAAAATTATCTGAATTTGATAACTAGCATTTTCATACATAACTGATAAAAAGTTCAAATTGGCACAACCTCTATTAGTATAATATTTGAATATATATCAAAATTACAAATCTATGTACTTTCGGACTCAGTAATTCCACCGCTGGAAATTTACTTCATAGATACTTTATACATATATTGTGTTCTTCTCTGCAGCATTATCTGTAAAGCAAAGGTTTGGAAACCAAATGAATATTCATCAATGTACGGCTAGTTAAATAAAGTGAGATAGCTACCGAAAATGAAATCCTATGAAGCTGTTAAATAAGAGGAAAAAATATAGAAGGATGATGCTTCTGTATACTGACATGGGAAGACCCCCAAGATACATTTTTAAGTAAAAAAAAGCCAGGCCCAGATCAATATTTATAGTATGTTATGTTTGTGCAAGAAACAGGGATGCATTAGTCTTCTATTTTTACCACAGAATATTGACATAAATTTGGCAGGTTAACACCACACAAATTTATTACTCTGCCCATCTCAAATCTGACACGGGTCTCACTAGGCTAAAATTAAGGTCGACAGGCTCTGTTCCTCTGTTGGAGGCTCACAAGAGGAGTGTTTTCTTCCTCATTCAGGTTGTTGATAGGATTCAATTGCTCACATTTATAGGGACTATTTCTTCACTGACTGTCATCTGAGGGCCATTCCCAGATCTTAGAAGCTGCTGGCTTCCTAGGCTCCTGGCCCACTTCCTTCATAATCAAAGTCAGCAATGGCAGGTCAAGTTCCAGTCATGCTTTGAACCTCTGCCACCTCCTCTTCCCTGGTTGCATCTCTTTGATAGTTCTTCTGCCTTCTTCCTCTGTTTCTGAGGGCCCATGTGATTACATTGGGCCCACCAGAATAATCCAGGATACTCTCCCTATTTTAAAGTTTGTGGCCTTAATTCTATCTTCAAACTCTCCTTGGCCTAGCTGTGTAAGGTAATTTACTCATAGGGTCCAGGAATTAGAGTGTGGTCACCTTTGGTGGGGCATAAGAAATATCCATTCAAGTCTGTTGCATACACAACAAAGCTACGGGAAGATATTTAGGACACTGAGAACAATGGTAATGTGGAAGGAGCAGTTAGGGACTGGGCAGATGGCATAAAAAGAGAATTATGATGGGTGAATTATACTACATATCTTTTCACATATGCTTAGAACCATGTGACTATATTACCCATTTAAAATTAAATAAAAGAAAATGGATGCCTAATAAAATGGTGAAAATTGTGTAACCATACATTTATTAAAGAATTTTCATCTTCTCTTCCTGTCTGTGTAATTAAATTCTTATCCTAGGCCCACATTGCTGAGCAGTGTGATTTATAGTTTGCTTTAGAGATACTGTCAAGAACATCAGTATGATCTGCACTTTTTCTTCCTATGATGTCACAAAGGGACAGCCCCCTCTTTTTACAAAGTGTATCTTATTTTCCTTTGAAATTGAATTTCTTTTTTTAGTTTATTCAAGCTGGTTTTCTTTCTAGATAATTCCACAGGTCTGTTTTCTTTGGTCATCCAAAAAAAATATTCTGCCACTAAACTTTGTTAGTGGATTTAATTTATCAAACTCTTAAATTCAGGTAAAATGTGAATAGTCTTAGAGATTGATGCTCATCTTACAATTTGCGTTTGAGCTGAACCTCATTAAATTGGCTTCCTTTTCAATGTTACGTTGTGATTTAGATTCCTCTTGATTGCTATATCCATAACCACCTGGGTTCAAACATTTTCGTTGCTATAAAACAGATACTGAAACACTCTTTTCATCCTATTGTACAGGGCAGTATTTTAAAATGCACTATCTTCCTCAAAAAGCCCAAATATGTCCTAATTTGATTCTTACAATCTCTCTACTGACGAATTCCATCATCCTTCAGTTTGATCAATTCCAGTAATCTCTTACGTAGAAACATGAAAATGCCTTGTGTCTGCCCTCCATTTTATCAAGTGAGTTTTCTAAATAGACTGGAGGCTGGGATGATCTTAAGAGTCACAAAACTGAAGCATCTACATACATGAATCACTTTACAATATCACCATGCCAGATGAATGGATCGTATTTACTGTGAATTTGGTAGTTATTTTATTACACCATTGAATTGAGTGAAAATGGAATAGTTCATTCTCACTTTTATGCTGCCATTCCCAGAACACCCTGACAAATGCTTTTCTACATCTTAAGGATCTGAACACCTAACACTATATACAATAACTAAGTAGCAACCAACCACACACACACACACACACACACACACAGCTTCAAGTAGAAACTGTGCCTAATGGGGCTTTTAACAAAGTTATCAGTTTTGTATTTAAGCCACTAAAGAGGAAACACAGACAACAGTATGCATAAATTGAAAGGCTGTTACACAACACACTTGAAAATGTTATATTTACATGGCAAGCAGCTTATTATATTTACATGAACATCTGGTGCAGGTTCACTAAAATCTTTAAAACAGATGGACATGAAGAAAGAACTAGTAATTAACAAAGCTATATGTTGATTAAATCAGCATGTGGTTAATTCTAATGATTGCTGATCTTTATTAAGGATGGTGAGACTTTTCAAAAATCAAATCTCTTTAACTGACATGTCAATTGACCAAGGAAGCAGTGATAACTACTCTGGTCGTTAACATGCTATTTCAGTATTTTTACCACAAAACTATGTTATGCTGCACGAGGCATAGTCATAGAAGTAAAACTCAAAAACAATTCTCCTGCATCTGCAGCCCTCTGGTTCTTATCTTATCTACAGAGAGGAGCTGAACAGCAATATTATTATCATTTGGGAATAATCACATACAGAGATGTATGTTATTTGAATATTGTTTCCATGTTCTGAATCATTTCAGTCAACTCAGTGTCTCCTGCTGCCCTTCATCCATCCTGAAGTTACATTGTGTACTTCTCTGAGCTCTCCAAATAGGCACCCTCTGGTTGCCAAGCAACCACAGATTTCTACAAGTGCCTGTGCCGTGTGTACTTAAACTGCAGTTGGCCTTTTTTTTTTTTTTTAACTTTTCAAAGTTTAGAAAAATAAATATCTGACAAACAGGTAGAGCTATGTATGTTTTGAAGGAGGGTACTGAGAAGTCAGAAACCACTAAAAAGAGCAAAGCCCCTTTTGCGATGACGTATCCGTATCTCTTTTAAAAATGCCTTTAAATATATCTTACGTTAACAAATTAACCAATTCATCACATAAGTGAAAATAAAGCTGTCTCTTTTTCCTAAGATAGCAGATATTTTATATCTGACACCAAGTGAGTGGATAGCTCTTCCTGTGTTTTTCTATCAAACATTACAGGGCTTCAACGCAGACATATGCCATATCAGTTCTGACAGCCAATTTATAATCTATGAGCTCTAGCTGTGGTCCTTTTCTCCAGATGGAGTTTTTCTAGGTTGAATAGCCTTGATTTCCAGGGACAGTTATTGAAAACTTGCTCACTAGTTTCTTTTAACACCAATTTGCCAAGAAAGGATACATTTTAGAGAACAGATCAGACAGTGCTGTGTCAGAGAATGGGTCTTGTGGAAAGCTTTAAAGAAAAGACTGAGGACTTAGACAACATTCAAAAAAACAATACTTCTCACTAAAAATTAAGTTTATCTCATTTAAAATCAAATTTATGTACATTATTTTACCTTTTGTAAATTTTTACCTTTTCAGGTCAAAATAGACAATATTATTTTCGTCTTATTATATGTTCCTGATGGTGTTCAGTATGTGCTATCTCAAAAGATGGCCTTTGGTATATTGCATATGTTAAACTGAAAGAATTTGAGGAAACAGCAGAAGCAGGAGTCACCCAGAGTGACCTTCCTCTGAACCCTCTGCCCAGAAACAGGTTATAAAAACCTCATGTAAGAGGTGTTCCTCCCTCTACCTGGAGGAAAGGAGCATCCTTACCTCTGAAGACAACGGGACATGGAGAAGAATCCAAACAAACAGGCAGGCATTCCTAAGTTTTCCCATTTACTACACTTACCTCATACTCCTTGACTTACAATATTTCTTCACTATTGTCTGCTCTTCATCAAACATAGCATAAAAACACTCAAATTTCATCATTTCTTTCGGTCTTCATTACCTTTTGAACTCCCATGTCATGTAAAACTAATATTAAGTAAATATTTATGCTTTTCTTCTGCTAATCTGTCTTTGTCAGTTTAATTTGCAAACTCACCCAAGGATCCTAAGAGAGTTAAGAAAACTTTTTCCACTCCTACATCACTGAATTAACTATTTTCCCAAAGAGTGAGCAAAGACTAGTGTAACTGATAGTTATTCCTTAGAAATTTGGAGTCTTAAATAAAATTTGTTGGCTTTTTTTTTTTTTTTAAGAAGCTAAACCTAACTGGGTAACCTGTGAATTTCAGAAGAGAAATGTATCTTTATCAGGTATGGTATGAATGGTTCTTATTGTGTAACTCAAGACGAGAATGACTGTGGAGCTATACTGCCTAGGTCAGAGTCTTGGCTCTATCACATACTAGCTGAGTGACCTTGAACAAACCCTTTTTTTGGTCATGACTTGGTTTTCTCATCTGTAAAATGGAGAAAATAATAGTACCTACCTCATGGATGTTGTAAAGATTAAATGACAATAAATGTAAAGTACTTACTACCTGACATATTGCAAGTAACATATATACCAACAATAACTATTCAACAAGAATCCTTTGACTCTGTCCCTGAATTCATTCAGCAGACTAAAGTTTCCAATATTAAGAATTTATGAGTGGAGTACTCTCTCTGGTCAGTCTTCTATTGGGAGCCTTACAAGACATTGCCTCTGATAGAAGCCCAAAGTGCTGAAAATGTGGAATAATTAGGAATGAGTCAGGGTACAAGGTTGTTAGGAAAAGGCCCAGGCTACTTAACTTTGAGGTGAGGGGTGTCTGGGTAGCTCAGTCGGTTGAGTGTCTAACTCTTGGTTTCAGCTCAGGTCATGATCTTAGGTTCATGAGCTTGAGCCCTGCATCAGGCTCCATGCTCAGTGGGGACTTTACTGGAGATTCCCTCCCTCCTCATTTGTCTCTCTCTCTCTCAAATAAATAAATAAATCTTTTTAAAAAATCAATTAAAAAAAAACACACACACATTGAACTGTTAGTACAACAGAAAATGGAGGCAATGTCACCATTTCAAGTGTAAAGTGGGTCTCTGTTGCTTCCCATCCATAACTTGCCTCAGTGTCATGGATGAACCCTGTGTAAACCACTGCATGAAAAAATACTCCATGAGAAACAAAAGAATCATTTGTTTTATCCATAAAACTGCATTATATGAGTTAATTCATGAGGATGAGAAGGGAGAAAGAAAGAAGAGATACAAACTGATGAGTAGATCTCCCTCTTAGACTATTTTCAGCATGCTTTTCACAATTTTCTATTTTTTTAGGTTTGATTTGCATATGTTGTGAAATGATTACTACAATTGGTTTAGCTAACATCCATGTTCTCATATAGATACAACAAAAAGAGAAGAAAAAAAGGAAAAACAAAGGTTTCCTTGTGATGAGGAAGAACCCTTGGGATTTGCTTTCTTAAGAGTTTTCCTATTTATGAAACAAACTGAGGGTTGCTGGAGTGGGGGGTGGGGTGGGAGGGA
>NW_022589705.1:41014824-41254161 GCF_004348235.1 Phoca vitulina | reverse complement strand
GGGTGGGAGGATGGGTTAGCCTGGTGATGGGTATTGAGGAGGGCACGTTCTGCATGGAGCACTGGGTGTTATGCACAAACAATGATTCATGGAACACTATATCTAAAACTAATGATGTAATGTATGGGGATTAACATAACAATAAAAAAATTTAAAAAAAAAGAGTTTTCCTATTTATGGTGTAGCAGTGGTAGCGGTAGTCACCACGCTGTACATGACATTCCTAGTACTGATTTATCTTATAACTGGAAGTTTGCACCTTTTTACCACCTTCCCCTAATTCCCCTTTCCCCCCTCCACTTCTGGTAATCACAAGTCTGATCTCTTTTTCTAAAAGATTGCTTTAAAAAAAAGTTTAGATTCTGGGTGTTATACGCAAACAATGAATCATGGAACACTACATCAAAAACTAATGATGTAATGTATGGTAATTAACATAACATAATAAAAAATATAAGTGAAATCATACAGTATCTGTCTTTGATTTATTTCACATAGCATAATGCCTTCAAGATCCATCCATGTTGCAATGTAGGGTTTCACTGCTGTTTTGTGTGTGTGTGTGTGTGTGTTTGTGTGTGTGTCTGAATAATATTCCACTACACAGTTGTATCTTGGAGATATCACAAGTTCAACTCCAAATCACTGCAATAATGTGAGTCAAATGAAGTTTATGGTTTTCCAGTGCATATAAAAATTATGTTTACACTATAGTCTATTAAGTGTGCAATAGCATTAGGTCTAAAAAATGTACACACATTAATTTAAAACTTTTGCTAAGAAATGCTAACCATCATCTGAGCTTTCAGCAAGTTGCAATCACTGATCACAGGTAATCATAACAAATAATAATAAAGTTTGAAATATGCACGAATTACCAGAATGTGACACAGAGCAAATTCTGTTGGACAAGTGGTGCCAATAGAATAATTTGGTGCAGGGTTGCCACAAACCTTTGATTTGTTTTTTTAAAAAAATGCAATATCTGGAAAATGGAATAAAGCAAAACACAATAAAATGAGGCATATGTATATATAGATATAGATACGCAAAATGTAACTTCTTAATCCATTCATCTATGAGGTAGACTTAATTTGTTTCCCTGTCTTAGATATTGTAAATAATGCTCCTATGAACATAGGGGTGTGGACATTTTTTCCAAGTTAGTGTTTTCATTGTCTTTGGCCATATTCCCAGAAGATGAATTGCTGGATCCTATGGTAATTCTATTGCTAATTTTTGAGGATACTTCATACTGTTTTCTACAGTAGTTGTACTAATATACAATCCAACAGTACACAAGGGTTTCCTTTTTTCTGTATCTACAGCAGCATTTGTTATCTCATGCCTTTTCAGTGATGACCATTCTAACAGGCATGAGGTGACAACTCACTATGGTTTTATTTTGTATTTCCCTAATGATTAGTGATGTTGAGGATCTTTTCATGCACCTGTTGATCTTTCATATGTTTTCTTTGGTGAAATGTCTGTTCAGGTCCTTTACCCATATTTTTTCAATTTTATTTATTTATTTTGCTATTGAGTTGAATGAGTTCTTTATATATTTTGGATATTAACCCCTTATCAGATATATGATTTGCAAATATTTTTTCTTATTCCATAGGTTTTTTTTTTTCACTTTGTTGATGGCTTCTTTTGCCATGCATATTTTTCTTTAGTTTGATGTAATCCCACTTATTTATTTTTGTTGTTGCTTCTGCTTTAGGCATATCTAAAAAAATCATTACCAAGACCCATATCAAGGAGTTTTGTTCCTATGTTTTCTTCTAGGAATTTCATGCAGTCAGGTCTTACAATTAAGTCTTTAATCCATTTTGAGTTAATGTTTGTGAATAGTGTAAAATATGGGTCTAGTTTCATTCTATTATATGTGAATATCCAATTATGCTAACACCATTTATTGAAAAAATTCTTTCTTTTCTCCACCAAGTATTCTTGGCCCCTTTGTCAATTATCAGTTAACCATATATGCTTGTGTTTATTTCTGGGCTCTTAATTCTGTTCCATTGGTCTATTTGTCGGTTTTTATGCCATACTCTTTTAATAAGTATAGCTTTATAGTATAGCTTGAAACCAGGAAGTATGATGTCCCTTGCCCTCCTGCTTTGTTCTGCTTTCATAGGATTTATTTGTCTATTTAGGGTCTTTGTGGTTTCATATAAATTTTAGTAAGTTTTTCTTCTACTTTTATAAAAATGCCATCAAATCTTGATAAGGATTAAACTGAATCTATAGATTGCTTTGGTAGCATTGACATTTTAACAATATTACTTCTTCCAATCCATGAATACGGAACACTTTTTCATTTATTTGTGTCTTCTTCAATTTCTTTCATCAATGTCTTACAGTTTTCAGAGTAGAGATCTTTTACTATCTCAGTTAATTTTTTTCCTAAGTATATTACTTCCAACATTTACATTGAATATAAAGAACAAAGGATCAAGATTACCCATAGCACTGCTAAAGAAGGACAGTGTAAGGATTGTTCTGGGTAAGATATAAAAATTTATTATAAAGCTATTATAAATTGTGGTGTCAGCACAGTGATAACAACTACCAGATTGAAGGGGCTAACTCAGAAACAGACCCACGCACATATGGGAACTTGATAAATGTAGTGGAAAAGTACAAGGAAGACTGAAAGATGTTTTGTAACCAGAATTCCCAAATTTCATGTGAATGATAAAAGAATGAATGTACAAAGAAATAAACAAATAAATATATGGTAATTAACATACACGTGAAGCTAATCAAAATAAACAAAATTAGACTATGAATTATCTTTTTTGCCCATCTGAATAACAACTCAATAAACCAGGTAAACTAAATATCCACTGACTTTTTGCTGTGTAAACATAGTCTGAAAGACATTTTAAAGAAAGGAGGGTGTTGTGAGTAATTGACCTTTTCTCTGGAAAGGAAGTAGTGGTATTTTCAAGCACTACAGTAACATCAAGCAGGTCACACAAAATGAAGGTCACTTTTTTATTGAAAAGGGGAAAAAACACCACGGAGAAATTCATTTTCTTGTCTAGATAATGAAAAGTCCTGTATAGAAAACAAAAGGCATAAAGCTTTTAAGGGGACCATTATGCTTGCTTCTTGAGCTTCAGGACTATATCACATCATATTAGCATAGCATTATGTAGAAAAAATGCATCTGTCATCATTGACATTTGGGGCTGTGAGCCTCTCCATCTTAACTTCAAGGTCACCTGAACTTCCAGGGACGATTCCCTCTGATCCAGTTCAGCCACACTCTTTCAGTTTCAAGTATTATAAACCTCATCATCTATTTTAAAAGGCAAAGCTGTATTCTGCAGCAGTCCATAATAACAAAGACTGATTTTTTTAAATCTCTTAAACATAGTCTCGTCAAGGAGTGAACGTGCAAAACTGACCTTATCAGAGAGGCAAAATAGAGCTCCAATTAAAATCGAACTGGGGAGGGGATATTGGAGGATGATCTCAAACTTAAAATGTAAGCCATATAGATAAGGAATGCTGCCCTATGCAACAGCATCTTTATTCTCATTCAGCGATTACAGGGATCAACAAAACATTGTTAGAAATCATTTCAGTTAGCATGGATGCTACTGTCAAGATTAGATTAATTAAACTGATAAATGCCAAGCACGGATCAAAAACACCTACTAACATGAAAGAAGTCAAAATATGAGATGGACTGCGCTGCCAAGAAGTTTTTCAAAGCTCCCACTGGCCTAGTATGATTGAAAAATCTACACTTTTGAAAAAAATAAAATAGATCAAATGCCAGGTAAGTATAAGTCTGTAGGTCTAGAATTTGCTAGAAATGAGGCATTGGAACCAAGAAGAGCTGATCATGGCCAAAGCAGGAAGTATATCTAGGTAAATTAGCAGCTTCACTTTGATACCCAACCCCACAACAAATCACTCTGTGTCTTATTGGCAAGTGTTTTGTGCCTTCTTAATTGAATACTCTATGTTGGTAACTGACCATGTAATAGGAACAATGACCCAAGGATCTGAAGACAGGAAGAATTTAAATTATATCTGCATTTAAGAAAGAATTTATGTTCTTTGCAGTGAAGAATTAACTTTGAAATTATACCATGAAATCCCAAGGTTTCTTGATTAATTCCAGCTGCTGACTGGAATTAAAGAAAGAGAAAAGGGATAGAAGGAAGAATAGATGGAAAGAGGGAAGAGCAATAAAGAAAGAAGGGAAGGAATCGTTGATTAATCTACAACTATTCTAGCTAGTGGAATATGCTTCATGTCCCATGAAGTACATATGCAACCGCAAAGGGAGCCTTCTATTTTATAAAAGTCATCATGGGCCCAAGAACTTGCTCATCTGGTTTTAAAATCCCAGTCTCTTGGAGGATCTTACAGGACAGCCCTTACTTTCAAAGTTTCCCTCTCAGGGATGCCCTGGGTTACTTGTGCTCTTTGAGAATAAACCATAGGATCATAGTTTTCCAGAGCCAGAAAGAAACTTCAAAACCATACATCTTTTACCCAATGTCACAGATCGTGGAAAGGCTGTTCATTTCTGGGCCAATATGTTATATGTTTTTTTATTTACAGAGTTATTTTAAAAGACTACAGAACTATCACAAGAAGAGCAAAATGGTCCTCATACATGATACAGCCACCTCTCCAAAAATCAGTTTTCTCTTTATATCTATTATTGATTCTAACCTTGGGAAAGCCTTCCTATTATCCTCCAAGCCCTGCTAAAAATGAGGTACTCGGGGTCAAAAGAAAAAAATAAAATATCCACCAGTAATGCTCAGACTTTGGGAATAAATGACCTCTAGGACGCAATTAGCACAATCCTTCACCTGGGAGATGGCAAGAACCAAGAGAGAAAAAAAAAAAAAAAGTACCTAGGTTCAAATGATGACTTTTAGAATAATTTTCTGTTCCGGCCACATTTTACTCTAATGACCATGCTAATCTAGTCTTGATTAGCATGACCATGAAAATAATTATCATTTATATGCAATTTTAAATCTTAAAAGTCTTGGTTAAAATGTTCTTTCCTGCTACAGGACATGCAATATTGACTAGAGTAATGAATTCATTATGGTGTTTCTAACTTTTTTGTTCCTCAAAGTCTATAAATGTATATCTTATAATATACCCAAGTGCTAATATTAGCACATAGACTGTGTATTGAATCTTTAATGTGTCTTTCTGATAATTAATATTTTTAAATTTTAATTTATATGCAATTTTTCTGTGATATGAGGGGAGACATTTCTGTAATATATTTATATTGTAAACTTTTTACATAGAAAATTTTATTCTTCCTGGTCTTTGTTATATTTTCACGTATATCACTATTTTGTGTCAAGAAAGCAAAACTTACTTAGACTTAAGTACTCACTGGCTATTTTGTTTTGAATATAGAAAAAAACGTGTTTGTCTTCACCAAATAATAACACTGAATAGACCCACTTTTATTTTCTAAACAAATGAACATATTTATCTCTTTTAATGCCTTAGAATTATACTACCAATACATGCATTTGAAGAACTGAAACTATGAGCAGATTTTAATGTTACAAAATATGTGCAACAACAACAAAAAGACAGTGATTCAAAGAGAGCAACTTGATATTTTAAAAGTGTTATATTACAACAGTTCTTCTTTATGAAAACTTAAAAATAAAACTACCTAGATTTGGGGTGGAGGAGTCAACTGGCAGACACCTTCAAATCTTAATGAGGAAGATTTAAGGTATCTTTCACATCTGTAAATATAATGTTTCTTCACAACTATTACTACTAGAAATTTATAGAAGACAATGTATTACCATGATAAGAATGTGTCTAAAGAAAGTAATCTTGGGACACCTGGGTGGCTCAGTCGATTAAGCATCTGCCTTCAGCTCAGGTCCTGGGATGGAGCCCCTCATTGGGCTCCCTGCTCAGTGAGGAGCTTGTTTCTCCCTCAGCCACTCCCCCTGCTTGTGCTTGCTCTCTCTCTCTCCCTCTCTCTCAGATAAATAAAATCTTCTAAAAAAAGAAAGTAGTCTTATTTTTTTGTCTAAATAATACAACTTTATAAAATTGTATGAAAATTAAGATATAAAATAACTAAGCTTCTAGATGTTCTAAAATTTTTTGTCTATTATTTTTATTTTGTCCATTTATTTTTTTAAAAGAGAAACAAAGCATTACTCTTATAGAATACTAGCCTAAGGTACACAATGCTTTGAGATGCTAAGAATATCAGTTGCCTATTCTATTGTGCTTTTATTACTCTTAGGGCCTATAGGTTAAGCTGTGATAATCAAATTGGAGAAGACTCACTTGGGGACTGTTAGAAGAAATATAGTTTCTAGTATTCCATCCAGGAGATTTTAGTTTAATAGCTCTGGGGTGGAATCTGGAAACTACTTTAATGAGCACTCTAAGTACTTTGGTATAAGAGATCTACTGACTTGTATGTAGAATTCATAGGGTAGTTAAAAAATGATGAAACTCAGAATAAGTTGACATGGGAAGTTAGCCTTTACTCTGTTATTCCCCACCTACTTTTGTATAGGGATGTCACTGTGACCCTATAAACCTCAACTTCCTCATCTGTAATATGAGTTTACTTTAAGAATCAAATGAGACAAAGATAATATAAAGGCTAGGTAAGTAAGAAATTATGATATAAATACTAATTCTGCTTGAGTATCTTCCTAGCATATAGGAGGTTAAAATTAGTGAATATGGGGGCGCCTGGGTGGCTCAGCTGTAAGCGTCTGCCTTCAGCTCAGGTCATGACCCCAGGGTCCTGGGATCGAGCCCCACATCGGGCTCCCTGCTCAGCAGGAAGCCTACTTCTCCCTCTCCCACTCCCCCTGCTTGTGTTCCATCTCTCGCTGTCTCTCTCTGTCAAAAAAATTAATAAAATCTTTAAAAAAAATTAGTGAATATGTTGATAGGGAAGATGCTAAGTTATATATGCTAACAAAAGTATTGAGACCTTCATTTACTTACTGATCTCTTATGCAAGGGGCATTGTGTGATAATTAAAATTTCAAAGTCTGGTGTCAAACACACTATATCATACCCTAGCTCCACCGCTTTCCATTTTGCAATATTGGAAGTATTAATTAATCTCTCTATGCCTTAATTTTCTCATTTATAAAATTAAGATGCTAATAATATCCTACTTTATAAGATTATTGTGAAGAAAAATAAAAACAACACATGTGAAATATTTGTTATATTTTCTGAAATATATGAGAAGTAAAATATTGTTACTATTGGGCACCTGGGTGGCTCAGTTGGTTAAGCGACTGCCTTCGGCTCAGGTCATGATCCCAGGGTCCTGGGATCGAGTCCCACATCGGGCTCCCGGCTCAGCGGGGAGCCTGCTTCTCCCTCTGACCCTTTCCTCTCTCATGCTGTTTCTCTCTTGCTCGCTCTCTAATAAATAAATAAATAAAATCTTTAAAAAAAAATATTGTTACTATTAATATTATTATTTTATTATGCATCAAGTACTATAATGGATGCTGGTAAGCAAAAAAAAAAAAAAAGTGTATTTTCCTGGACCTACAATCAAATACATTTTTAAAGTTAGAACTTTAATTGTGTTATAGTGGAAGGCTCCAGAGACCTATAAGATTTCAAACAAGGGATACCTAACTTAGTCTGAGGTCTGTGTGAGGCAGGAGTGGGGCTTTTCTTAGGTTCTGAGATTTTAAAAGGGTAAGGAAGGAGTTGCCCACAGGAAAGAAATAGATGGATCAAAAGAATGTTGTAAGTAAGAGAAGACAGTAGATACAGGGCCATGAGCAGCAGGAGAAACTGGTGATTATGCAGTGCAAAGGGAAAGTCACTTAACCGACTGCAGAAGCAAAACGAAGGTTGATATACCATGAAACTGCAGAAGTCAGCAGAGGAAAAAGCATGCAAGCTCTTGAGGCCCTATGAGTAGTATGTAATAATATCTTACTAATGAAAAGAAGATATAGAAAGAGGTGACTTGATCAGATGAGAATTATAATGAATTAAATATGGAGAATAGAGGTGGGGTGTAGAAATAAAAGATGAAGAGATAATAAACCTAAAAACCATACATATAAAGCAAATGAAATTATTGAAATGGAAAGAAGAAACATAATGGGAGACTCTAATGTACCTCTCTCACAAGCACATGAAAAAATTAGGAGCATAGAGAAGATCTGGAAAAAAGGACAACTAGCAAATTTGATCTAATTGATACATAAAGATACACTGAAAAGGAAAAAAATGCATATTATTTCAAATATATGAAAAAACATCAACAAAATTTGCCATATGCAGGGAAATTAAGAAAGCCTTAATAAAATTCAAAAGAGTCTCTGATTCTGCGGTGGTAAGCCAGAAGTCTATAACAAAAAGATAGCTAGACAGTCCCTATTTTCAAATTAAACAATATAATACCAAATAACATGACTCAAAGAAGTGATAAGGAAATTTAACATTTTGATTAAAAAAATATGACATATAAAAATTTGACAGATATGATAAAGCTTTGTGCATCAGAATATTTATAGCACATATTTGAAAAGAAGAAAGACTTAAAATCAGTAATCTAAGTAGCCATCTTAAGAAATTAGAAAAGGGGTTCCTGGATGGCTTAGTTGGTTAAGCATCTGACTCTCGATTTCAGCTCAGGTCATGATCTTCAGGTGTTGAGATGGAGCTTTGTGCTGGGCAAGGAGCCTGTTTGATTCTCTCTCTGCCCCTCTCCCCCAACCCTCTCCCTTCTGAAAGAAAAGAAAAGAAAAAAGAAAAGAAAAGAAAAGAAAAGAAAAGAAAGAAAGAAAGAAAGAAAGAAAGAAAGAAAGAAAGAAAGAAAGAGAAAGAAAGAAGAAAGAAAGAAAGAAAGAAAGAAAGAAAGAAAGAAAGAAAGAGAAAGAAAGAAATTAGAAAAATAACAGTAAATTAAACCCAAATAAAATAGAATACAGGAAGTGAAAAGAAAACATAAGAAATTTATAAAATAAAAATACATTATAAAATAGAGATCAGTCAAAAGTTGGTTGACTGCAGGATAAAAGTTCAATCAGGAGAAAAGAGAGAAGAAATAATTTACCAATTTCAAAAGTAAGAAGTCTATCACTATAGATCTCAGAGATACTAAAAGTTAATAGGATATTATGCATAATTTTTTAAAGATGTGTCTATTTATTAGAGAGAGAGAGAGGGAGAGGAGCAGAAGGAGACGATTTTCAAGTAAACTCCCTGCTGAGCACGGAACCCGACACAGGGCTGGATCGCAGGAGCCTGACATCATGACCCCAACCGAAACCCAGAGTCAGACACAACAGACTGAGCCCCCCAGGGGCCCCTACCCAAAATGTTTATAAACTTGAAAATATGAATAAAATGGACACATTCCTTGAAAAATATGCTTACCAAAACTAAAAAAAGCATTAAAAATATGAATAATCATGTATTTATTCATTATATATCCAGATACATGGATAAGCACATTTCTGTATATAAATTGAAGAGAAAGAGAAAAAGGAAAAGGAAGAAACAAAAGTGCTAAGATCTCCGTGACTGAGCAAATTAGTCTTTTAAAGAAAGTCCTTAGTAAATATATTAAGTCAATTAATAGGTTTGTTTTATTGAAATAACTCTTAGGTCTTTTAAACAGAAAATCTAATACAAGTGGTTATACAAGAGATAGAAAAGCTGAAAAATGAATCAAGCACAGTAAGACAACACAGAGATTAGCAAAATCAGGAAAGAGTTACACCCTTAGGGTGGAAAGGACAAGGAAGGAGACAGAATTGTCAGAGCCCAGACCCAGGCTGTCCAGCCGTGCTGAGATATGGAGGAAACAACCTGCTGCCTGAGTAAGTAGAGGCAGAAGGGAATGCATATCTGGTTTCTCCCCTCATCATGCACCCCCGGTCTTCTGCCACAGCTTCCCTGGAAATCAAAGGGAAGTGAGAATGGTCAATGTTGGGTCTTATAATCTACAGGAAAGCAGTGGAAGGGTAGAACATGGATCTGAGAGCAAACAGGGAGTTGACCAGCACAGGAATTTAATTAGGCTTTCATGATTAAAGACCTAAAGCAACATGTGCAGTAAAGTCTGGAAACTAGCTTTCTCTGAATAGACGTACTGTTGGTAGGCTTTCAGGTAGGAGGGAACAAGGAATACTTCCTTAAAATGGTTAATGAAGGGCGCCTGGGGGGCTTCGTCCGTTAAGCATCTGCCTTTGGCTCAGGTCAAGATCCCAGGTTCCTGGGATCATGCCCCGCATAGCGTCTGGCTCCCTGCTCAGTGGGGAGTCTGCTTCTTCCCCTGACCCTCCCCCTTGCTCGTGCTTGCTCTCTCTCCCTCTCTAATAAATAAATAAAATCTTTTAAAAAATCATTAATGAATTGACTGAAAGAAATAGAACCAGAGCACCAGGTTTTGGTCCCCACTCTGGCTCTGCCACTTTCAAGCCATAGGCTTTCTCCAAGCCGTAGATTTTTAATCTATAAAATGTGGATAGTAATATTTGCCTTACCAAACAGATACAAATAATAAAAGAAATAATGAGTAAAAGTGATTAGCACAATGGCTTAGCTGATAGCACCCAATAATGGTGGATTATAATATTATTGGAAATTAGAAAAAAAATTGTATCTTAAAAATAGCATTATAGAAATCTTGCTTTAATTTCTTTTTTCTATGTTTATCAGTATAATTTTATTACTATAATTCATTAAATCTAGATGCCATCTAATGTAAGATGTCATTATTTTATGTACCTCTAAGAGAGAAACACACTCAACTATGACATAATATTTCATTATCTTTCTCACTGAATTGCATGTCACTAGAAGTTAAGCAGTTTTTGTTTAAAGTCAGCAGGAAGTTCCTGACAAAGGGAATAGGAGGCCATATCAACATAACCCTGTACAATGCGTGAATTGATCATATCAGCCTCATGCTGCTTTGAAATTTTTCATCTGCTCCATGGGATTATCGATTTCTCCTGCCTTCAAATTTTGCTTAATACATGGTAGATGATCTTTTTGCACGGATCCCACCAACAAAATGTAACAAAGCCTCATCTATTTACAAATCAAGTAAAACTGAGAAGCTAAGTAAAAAGCTTCTGTACAGCATAGGAAACCATCTATGGATGGCAACCTACAGAATGGGAAAAATACTTATAAACCATATATCTCATAAGGTGTTAATATCCAAGATACATAAAGAACTCCTACAACTCAATTAAAAAAAACTCCAATTAAAAATGGGCAGAAGACACTCTAGAAAACAGTATGGAGTTTCCCCAAGATGTTAAGAATAGAGCTACCCTACAACCCAGCAATTGCACTGCTAGGTATTTACCCCAAAGATACAGATGTAGTGAAAAGAAGGGGCACATGCACCCCAATATTCATAGCAGCAATGTCCACAATAGCCAAACTGTGGAAGGAGCCGAGATGCCCTACAACAGATGAACGGATAAAGAAGATGTGGCCCATATAAACGATGGAATATTACTCAGCCATCAGAAAGGATGAATACACACCATTTGCATCGACATGGATGGAACTGGAGGGGATTATGTTAAGTGAAGTAAGTCAAACAGAGAAAGACAATTATCATATGGTTTCACTCATATGTGGAACATAAGCAATAGCACAGAGGACCAAAGGGGAGGGAGGGAAATCCAAAGGGGGAGAAATCAGAGAGGGAGATGAACCATGAGAGACTATGGACCCTGTGAAACAATCTGGGAGTTTCAGAGGGGAAGAGGGTGGGGAGGAGGGTAACAGGGTGATGGGTATTGAGGAGTGCACGTGCTATGATGAGCACTGGGTGTTATACTTAACTAATGAATCACTGAAACTGAATCAAGGACTAATTATATACTACTATACAGTGGCTAACAGAACATAATAATAATAAAAAAAAATGGGCAGATCTGAACAAATGTTTTTCCAAGAAGATATATGTATGGTCAAAAGGTACATAAAAAAGGCATCCAACACCATTAGTCATCAGAGAAATGCAAATCACAACTATGATGAGATAGCACCTCATACCTATTACCCAAAAAACAAAAAACTCAAAAACAAGACTAAACAAAATTCCACAAGGAATAACAAGTGTTGGCGAGTATGTAGAGAAAAGAGAACCTTGTGCAGTATTGGTGGCAATGTAAATTGCTGTAATTACAATGGAAAACAACATGGAAGCTCCTCAAAAATTAAAAGTAGAACTCCCATATAACCAGCCATTCCACTTCTGGGTATTTATCTGAGGGAAATGAAATCACTCTCGAAAAGATATCTGCACCCTCATGTTCACTGCAGCATTATTTACAATAGCCAAGATGTGAAAACACCTGTTTCCTTTCATGGGAAACTGGATGAAAAACCTGTAGTATATTTACAATGGAATATTATTCAGCCATTAATAAAAATAAAACAAGGAAATCCTATCATTTTTGATAACATGGATGGAATTTAAGGGCATTATGCTAGGTGAAATAAGCCAGGCAGCAAAAGACAAATACTGTATGATCTCACTTATATGTGGACTCTAAAAACAAATAAGTCCAACAAAAACACACACATAGGTACAGAAAAGACATTGGTGGTTGCCAGAGTCAGGGATTGGTGGGTGGGCAACATGGGTAAAGCACTCAAAAGGTATAAACTTCCAGTTATAAGTCTTGGGGAGATAATATACAACATGTATACAACAGTTAACAATACTGTATTGTATATTTGAAAATGGTTAAGAGAGTAGATCTTAAAAGTTCTCATCACAAGCAAAAGTAGATTATAACTAGTACGGTAATGGATATTAACTAAACTTGTGGTAATCTTATTGCAATATAAACACATACCAAATCATTATGTTGTATACCTAAAATGAATACATTATTTCAATAAAAAATTAAATTAAATTAAAAATTAAAGGAAGTACATTGGGACACACAATTTCCCCCCCTTGGGTATCCTAAAGTATTTGTGTGTCACTTTCAAGGAAATGTAGAATTGTGGTCATTTCTCGAAAGACAAATATTTCTTTCAACCATATGAAATTAATGTTACATGGCACTCTTCCTGGAGCTTTCAATATATAACATAACCTTTCAATATAACATAACCTTTGTTAAAACACTGAGTCATAGCAAACTTCTTAAAGCTATTTGAAATGTCAACTAAACTCCAAATGAGTTATCGTGAGAAATATACAAACTCTACTGATGTGATGACGGTATGATAAATATGCTCAAGTTAACACACCATGCCACAGCTGTCATCTGATCAACAACAGCTGTAAAATAACAGTGATTGAAAGATTCATTCTAATTTCAGATGTGATGCTCAGAATCTATAAAACATGATTATATTTACTCAGGTCCCAAGGCAAATCATGAGAAACTGAAAAGGACAGAAATTAAACAAAAGGAGAGTCGAGCACAGACTTTGCTATGAAAAAAGTCAACTTTTAATACATAGAAAGTAATGTTACCTACTTAAGGATTTATCAAAAGCCAGAATATATTTTCTATTTAACTAACGATTGGACACTTATAATTTATACATTACCAGAGAAATGTCTTTTTATTTTAAAAGAATTTATAAGCATGAGTTTTATAGATTTTTTCTAAAATCAGCAATTCATTTTTGTCAAAAGTTTGGATGAAAAACTGCATTTTACAGCATAGCTGGGATGAATAAGAGTTAAAATGTTTTATTTTAGGGGAATCATCTAAGTCATTATAAACTAAAGAAAAGGAAACATGACACATGATCACTATTTGCTCAGGAGTAGTGAACAGGCATGAAGATTCTAAAATTGAACGTAACGTGGGCGTGAAAAAAACATCATTATCAAAGCAAAGAATAACTACGATGTGTGGTAGAATATGATGACTCATGGAATTAGTAATATGTTGCTAACGGTACCTAATATAGCATCAAATTACATTTTTTTATATCCTTTATAGTCCTAGTTAAACCATTCAACACCCCTGAGAGATGAATCAATGCATTTATCTCTAGTTTACGGAGGAAGAAAAGTTTCAATAATTAGCTATTTTCAGGGGACCACAGAGTGGTAGAGATAAATTAACAAAGAGGGTTGTGGCTTCTATCTGATCTTGGTTCATCCTGACTCCAGGGTGACATTAACCACAAGTAGTTACAGCTCCGCTATAACCAGCTGTAGCCACAGAGTCTGACAGATAGTAATGGAGGACGATCTATTAAATCAACCTGAAGCAAAGAATGAATGTTTGGGTTATGATTCACAAGGCAAAGTAAAACCTCAATGGGGTTCCAGAGGGAAGGGATGTTAACAGAGGCCTCGGCCTTTGATGAGGATTGTTGTATCTAACTCCAGAACCAAAACTGTAAAGAAACACCATAGCATCTGGGAGCGTAAGAATCTAATGAGGATAAAGATTTAATTCTGAATTTCCAGATGTGGCTAAGAAGCTATTAACTTTCTAATCACTAAGAAGTCAGGATTGAATAGGCCTAATAAGGAAGCTTTTATAGAATACTGCTCTCACTCATACTGGGACTGATTGGACCAGAGGGAAAATACACATTTCCCCTCCTTAGAATATGTTAAAATATCAAGACCTGAATTCCCTCCATTTTCCAAAATTTCCTTTGTTTGCATCACTCTGTCCACTTCTAACTAACTTTCTCCAATCATACAAGAGATCACACATAAGTTAGAGGTAGGCCTACTAATGGATTAACATATAAAATATATATGTTTATTTAACTTAGAACCATTTGCATCACAATTTATTATGGTGATTAATAAAGCAATCTGTGGTAATCAAAGCCTTATGAGAAGACAAAAGTGAACACAGATTAAGATGTAGCTCTGGGGGACCATACAGACTAATGGAGAAATTGTGTCTATAAATATGTAATCATAATAAAAGTAGGATAGAGTAAGTGCTAAATAGAAGTTGAAATCCTATACTGTGGCAATCAGAGAGGGAAAGATTAATTGTTGTTGGAGGATTCAGTGTCAGTGACAGCTTTTCTAAGGAGATCGTATTTAAGTCTCTTTTGAAGGATTTCAATAAATAATGTAGGAAAGATAACTTCAAACTGAGAGACTGCATGAGTAAAGGCAAAAAAAACATGAAAAGTGCGTGTTGTTTTTGGAAAACTGAGAGGAGTGAGTTTTTCAAAGGGAATGTAGGTTACAAGGAAGAATAATTTGCTTCAACTTTTTGAGCTTCTCATGTGTTGGCTGTTCACTTCAATCAGCTTTGTGTTGTATATTCTGCTTACTTGTCTTTAAATGTAGATTATGGTTGAGTTTACTTGTCATTTGCAAAAATCTAGTGTTTCGTGTGGCAAATTTCTTTCCTAATGATGTTCACAATATGCTCCATTGCATATTCTCTCCTACAGTGTGACATTGCCACACTTGAAACAAGTGGTGGAGTCTTATTTCTCTCCCACTGACTCTGGGTTATCCCTCTGACTTGCTTGTAACCAATAGAATAGAGGAAGTGATGGCACATGACTTCTAAAACTAGGCCAGAAAAGGCCACGTAGCTTCTGCCTGGTTCTCTTACTGCAATCACTCTCAGAATACTCTCTCCTGGAACCTAACTGATAGGCTGTGAAAGGCTCAAGTGATATGGACAGGTCACATGTGGGCATTCCAGGGGCAGTATCATGTCATCCCAGCCAGAGTCCTCCCAGCCCAGAGGTCAGACATGGGACTCAAAAGCCATGGTAGAAATAGATCCTCTAGCCTCGGCTGCTTCAGCCTCCTTCTCAAGTCACCTACAGACATTTGAATCTACCCTGCTGAAGTCTCAGACATTGTGGGCCATAGGGTAGATTTTCCTTTAGTTTATCCTTTCTGCTTTAATGATATACCAAATTTGTGAGCATAATAAAATGCTGTTTTTTGCCATGAAGTTTACAGTGCTTTATTACAAAGCAATAATAACTGGAATACTTTTCCTTCCTGAGTAAGGAAGTATTGCTAGGATATGGTTTTCCAGTTAGTCTCTACATCACAGCATTCCCTGCAAACTTAATGGGGGCATGTGATTATGTCCTAGACGATGAAATATGAACAGAAATGATGGGTGCACCTCTAGGCCTGTCCCATAACATCCTGCAGTCAACTGTTACATATTCATGGACAGTGCTGTGACTCAACTTAAACCATCAAATAAAAATAATGCCCTTCGAGACAGTAAAGAAATAAGACAGTAGGAACCTACAACTTTGAATGTCACTCTACTTAGATGATTACAAGAGTGAAATAAATATTTATTATTTGTTAGAGCTGCCTAATCTTATACTAACTGTGACATAATGCAATATGTCATTTTCTTCTCTAAAAAAGAGACTGAAAGGCACTGCAAGCTATCACATAGAATTGTAAGATAATTTGTTTCAGCCAGCTTGTTTTGGATACTGTTTCTCAGCATTATATACAAAGATGGCAACATGAGAAAAGAGATTGGAGTTTAAATTTAAACTCTCAAGGAAAACCTTGATTGGACCTCAGACAATTTTGAAAATAGGTGCAGTAAAAAGATGGAGTAAGGACTTACTACTTCCGGGCGTGTTGAGAACTTGATGCCCACTTTCAGTTTCAAGATAATAAAGATGATTCTCTTTGCTTTCTCAACCTAAGAGAAAGAAACAGAAGCAAAACCTCTATTTTAATGAAACAAAGAGGCATTTATAAATCGGAAAACTATATATAAAAATTGAAAAAAGAGGACCATTAAATAGCTAGCAAGGAAAAGAAAAGTCAAGCCTGTGTTAACTAGGCTTATAGTGCAGATGGAGTGAAAAGGATTGGTTTCAACAAGAAGCAAGGCAGCTCAAAATCATAAAACGAATGGCAAGAAACAGTATAGATGGATTCTATAGTATATTGCATACTGGCTTCCATTTTTTGAAGCTCATCTTATCAAGAGTTGGCATCTATCCCCCACCCCTTAAATCTGGGCTAGGCTTACAACTTGCTCTGGTCAATCAAATGTAGTGAAACAACATTGTGTGAGGCCCAGGACTCAACAGGTTTAAGCACTTCCCCTCTTGCTGTTGGGATTCTGCCTTCCAGACTAACCTGTGGAAAAATGAGGGAGAACATAGGCATAGAGATGGTCTCAGCTGAGCTGTCTTAGTCCAGCCAGCACCCAACTGTTGAAGCGGCTGACTCCAGACACATGTATAAGCCCAGTCAACATCAACCAAGCCTACTATAGATCATGAGAGCTGTACTCCGTTGACTCTAATCTTGAAATAAATAATAAATGGTTGTTTTAAGCCACTGAGTTTTAGGGATGTTTGTTACACATAAAATAGTGACAAATCCCAAAAGAACTGACAAACCCTTGACATAATATAAGTAAAAGTCATTGCACCAAAAATTGAGTTCCTCTAGGAAGATACTGAAATAACCCCAAATTACAGGTAAACAGAACTGAAAGAAGGAATGCGATGTACTTGGTTCATTGAAAAATAAAATAACTAAAGGACAGTGGAATGTGTCATAGTCAGTTCAGCCTACAATAACAAAACACCATAGACTGTGTGGCTTAAACAACAAACATTGGTTTCTCATAGTTCTCAAAGCTAGAAAGTCTAAGATCAAGATGCTGGCAGATTCCATGTCTGGCAAGAGCCCTCCTTCTGGTCTGCAGATGGCCACCTCTTGCTCACCTGGTAGAGCAAGAGAGGTCTCTTGTGTCTTTCTCTTCTTCTAGAGGCACTAATACCATCATGGGGGCTCCATCCTCTTGATCCCATCTAAACCTAATTACCTTCCAAGGGCCCCATCTCCAAATACCATCACACCAGGGGTTAGGGCTTAAAATTATGAATTTGGAAAGACACAAAAATTTAGTACAGAGCTAAATGGTTGTATTAGTCCCAAGATTTTAATGTTACTAACATCTATATCTGCCCTCAAAATAGAGTTCAATGAACAGCCCATGAAATACCTACCAGAGTAGTCATTAGATCATATAAGGCAGGGGAATATAAGATAGCACAATGGTTTTGGAGGTCAATTTTATTAATTCTACCTTTAAACAATTTTGCCTTTAAAATATATCCAGCAGATGTATACATGCATGTTCATAAAAATATATTTATAAGAATTCCTAGAAACATTATTAGTAATAGCAAAAAGAAGGAGGAGGAGGAGGAAGAAGGGGAAGAGGGAGGCAGAGGGAGGAATTAGAGAAGGGAAGGGAAGGAAATGTAAATATCAATTAAAAATGTGTTAAGAAGGGCATCTGTGGCTCAATTGGTTAAGCATCTGACTCGATTTCCGCTCAGGTCATGATTTCAGGATCCTGAGATCAACCCTCTCCCTCTGTCCCCCTCCCCTGCATGTGCTCACTCTTTCTCTTTAAAAATAAATAAATAAGTCTTTAAAAATGTGTTAAGAAAGATGTATAGAACATAAGGATATCTATGATATATTTCTGAGTTTTAAGAAGTTTACAAAATTGGTAATATATAGAATAGAATATATTCTGTAATAATGTAATTCAATAAAAAAAAATACCTTAAATTTTATGTGCACATAATTTCTGAATTTCCTTAAGAGTTTCAAGTACTGTTGATTTAATAATAATTGAGAAGAGGAGGGAGAAAAAAATTAAAAAAAAGAAGTACAAAAATAATTTACTAATTGAAACAGTATCAATTCAACCATTCAGTTAAACATCATATTCATTTTCAATGTCATGACAAAGATGAGCCTATGAATCTAATCCAGCTCCCAGTGATTTCTCTGAATCACCCTGGACCATCAGAAATTACACATGGAGACATGTAAATTTTTCATGACCTCTACTCAAAAAATTAGCTTTTTTTGCAAATTTAGAATTGATATTTTAATTTCAAGGTCTATCAAGAAAAAAATAGGGCTTATGTAAAACAACATTTGGCTAATATTATAGTTGTAGGTTTTAAAAATTATGTTTAATATGGTGGGACTATAAACCTCTTCTTTTAAAACTTAGCACTTATCTGTATATGAATAGAAAACAGTTGGAGGAATATATGCCCAACTATTAACAGTAGCTACCCTAGAAGAGTAAGAGTGGGAAAAAACAACAACAACAATACTAGGCATTCATTAGATTCAATTTTTAAATATACTTTTAAAATTTATACTAAAATATACATTTAATATATAGTATGTTATCTATTGTTTAAATACACTTTTACCATACACTTGGAATATTTTATACATTATTTTTGTGTGAGCATAATCAATAGAAGAAAATTATTCTTCATATACAGAAGGGAGAAAGGATAATAAAATTTGGAACACATGATGAGGTCAGAGACAATGGCAAGTATAAACATTCCTAAGAACCTTAAAATGGGAATAAAAAAATGACTAAAATGATTATGATGTAGAGACTCTTAAGAAATTTACCAAATCAAATAATTCTTCTTTTATGGTTTAAAAAACTTTTAAAAAGGAAACATAATCAGTATCTAGAGATGCATTAGAAGAAACTTGAGGAAGAACATAGATGAAAAAAACAAACAGGTAATATCTCTCTGCTCTCATAGGACCATTTAACCGTGGAGTGAATATGCCAAAAAGTTTGTAAATATCCCATATACAGGAAGAATACTTTCACAATTATTTTATCCTCCCCTGGATAGGAAAATTGAAGCAAATGGATGTTTCTCCTAAAGTCTCCTTCTACCCTCCTCCCACCGCCAACGTCCTTAGAATCCTATCCATGCCATCAGTATGGGGAAAAAGTAGGAGGGATGCACTAGGAACCATGTGTAGAAATGGCCATGCCTCAGTTACATGGCCACACCTGCTCTAAGAGGGTGGGAAAATACAGTCCAGTGACAAGTCTAAGAAGAAGAGAACACAGCTATCAATGAGCAATGAGAGCCTCCACCACAACGGCCAAGCAGAATATGACCCAGCAGTTCTGACATAGGGCCTAGAGCCAGAATTTCCCCTCCTGGATTTCTAAATCCTATGTGATGACTAGGGTGGAAATTAGACAAAATGTAAAATTATATGATGCCCTCCCTATTCGTTTTACCTTCAAGAGAGTCATCTGCCATAATTTTTTTTAATGTTTGAAACTTATAAATTACAAGTAACATAGAATATAGTAATATGACTTTTCTATAAAGCATTTCTTTTTTAAAGATTAATTAATTAATTAATTTATTTATTTGAGAGAGAGTGTGCAAGCAGGGGGGAGGGGCAGAGGGAGAGGGATAGAGAGAATCTCAAGCAGACTTCCCGCTGAGCAAGGAGCCTGATGCCTACCTGGCTCCATGGATCCCAGGACCCAGAGATCATGACCTGAGACAAAATCAAGAGTCAGCCGCTCAACTAACTGACCTACCGAGGCACCCCTATACAGAGTTTCTTAAAGGATAGAATTATGCTGTAGATCACAGACTATCTGCATATACAGTGATTTGTAAAGTATTACTCTCATTATAAAGAACAACAGAGCTTAGA
Source organism: Phoca vitulina (assembly GCF_004348235.1). Taxonomy (NCBI): domain Eukaryota; kingdom Metazoa; phylum Chordata; class Mammalia; order Carnivora; family Phocidae; genus Phoca; species Phoca vitulina. The sequence goes on along the minus strand of NW_022589705.1, from coordinate 41,233,655 downwards.
TATTCTCATCCTTAGGTACTAACATTGTAAAAGTATTTTACAGTGAATAGACATAGGCACTATATTAGTTATACCATTGCTAGTACAATATTCAGGCACTGTACTAGTAATAAAGGATGAGGAAGAAAACTAGAATTTACCATATAATATATTGATCAAAAACATTTTGGCTTAAAATGAGGTTGTAAAATAAAAGTAAAAGGAGAGCAATAATTATAGAAAGGGGTATTCTTAATTGGGGCTAGGATAGGTAGGTATTTCTCTCCTACAAGCTTTTAAATTTTGTCTTTCCCAAACACTGGGGCAAAAAAAAAAAAAAAAAAAGGTGAGAATTAGTGTGTCTTCTCTTACCTAGGATGTGGAAGAGGGAGCTCTATTACCCAGCCCAACACCAGTACTTTAAAACATATGGAACAGCAGCTGGCCGACAAGAAAGAAAGAGATGAGTCTTATTCTGACAAGAAAACAAGAATTGAAAATAGGCCTCAAAACCAGATTTTGTTGAAAGAGAAAGGGTTTTCTAAGTTACTTTGTGCTAAAGTCTGTTTGGGCTACTATAACAAAATAGCATAGACTAGGTGTCTTATAAACAATAGAAATAAATCTCTTACAGTTCTGGAGACTGGGAAGTCCAAGACCAAGGTACCAGCAGATTTCATGTCTAATGAGAGTCTGTCTCCTGGTTTATAAATAGCCATTTTTTTCCACTGTGTCTTCACATGGTGAAAAAGGGAAAGGAGCTCTCTTGGGTCTCTTTTATAAGGACTTTGCCCCCATGACCTAATTACCTTCCAAAGGCTGCCTCTCCAAATACCATCACATTAGGAGAATAGGTTTCAACATACAAATTTGGGGGGAGGGGGGCATAAATATTTAGTCTATAGTATTTTGCCACCCCCTTTAGTATGTCAAGATGAACACCAAATTGATGGTAGAATTTTACATAAGGGTGATTGCATTATCCAGATGGAATTAAAGGATTAGAGATAAAGGCAGAGAAAGTGGATGATGAGGCTATGGCCCCAACCTATGTGTTTGAGAGGTTTCAGGAGGAAATGCTGATGGAGATTATGGTTGTGTTTCCTACTAGGAACTCTGGGAGGACAGATCCTCTACCCAAGCCTAGAAGAGGCTATATCTAAGTAAACAGAGTGGTACATCATAGTTAGACAGACTGAGGGTGTGAGCTCAGTTCTGATTCCTGTGTGGAATAAGTGGAACACAGATTTGCATGCATATCCCCAAAATTAGGCATATTAATTTATAGAATACCTAGTTGGGGAGCTCACAGAAGCAGTGACCATTCCAGAGGCAGAGACAAAGGTCATGGTAGACAGTGTGCATCACTGTATATATGAGTTACAACCAGAATTTTAGAAGCATCTAAACACCAAACACTAGTCAAAGCCATAGGAGGGCACTGGGTTTTTAAATCTCCCAAGGAGATTCTAATGTGTAGTCAAAGTTGAGAACCACTGACTTTGGGAAAATTTGCTAACAGACATGAAAATTTCCAACTTCAAGAAAGCATTGTGTAATGCACTTTCATATATAATACGTTTAATTTCATGCTAATCCCGAGAGTAGAAAGAATTGACCTTTCTGATGGTAATCTTGAACCTTAAAATAAATGACTTGCTCAGATGAGTTGGGCAGTGGGGATGGGATTCAAATGGACTCTTTATTTAAAATTGAACTTTTTTCTCATTTAACTTTGCCTTAAACACACATTGTTTTCTGTGCTTTCTATCCTTGTATAGGCTACATACTTTATGAAACACTTTTATCCATTCTGGCTATACCTCTTACTCCAGAATTATAAGTGGATATGCAGTTAAGGACATGATACGGGTTTTTAAGACTACCATTGCCTTGAAATGAACTATTGGGACTTCAACAAGATAGAAAGCTTTTACACAGCAAAAGTAACAGTCAACAAAACCAAAAGACAACCGACAGAATGGGAGAAGATATTTGCAAATGACATATCAGATAAAGGGCTAGTATCCAAAATCTATAAAGAACTTATCAAACTCAACACCCAAAGAACAAATGATCCAATCAAGAAATGGGGAGAAGACATGAACTTCTTTTTCCAAAGAAGGCATCCAAATGGCCAACAGACACATGAAAAAGTGCTCAACATCGCTCAGCATCAGGGAAATCCAAATCAAAACCTCAATGAGATATCACCTCACACCAGTCAGAATGGCTAAAATTAACAAGTCAGGAAATGTCAGATGTTGGAGGGGATGCAGAGAAAGGGGAACCTTCCTACCCTGTTGGTGGGAATGCAAGCTGGTGCAGCCACTCTGGAAAACAGTATGGAGCTTCCTCAAAAAGTTCAAAATAGAGCTATCATATGATCCAGCAATTGCACTACTGGGTGTTTACCCCAAAGATAAAAATGTAGGGATCCGAAGGGGTACGTGCACCCCAATGTTTATAGCAGCAATGTCCACAATAGCCAAACTATGGAAAGAGCCAAGATGTCCATCGACAGATGAATGGATAAAGAAGAAGTGGTATATATATACAATGGAATATTATGCAGCCATCAAAAGGAATGAGATCTTGCCATTTGCAATGATATGGATAGAACTGGAAGGTGTAATGCTGAGCGAAGTAAGTCAATCAGAGAAAGACATGTATCATATGACCTCACTGATATGAGGAATTCTTAATCTCAGGAAACAAACTGAGGGTTGCTGGAGTGGGGGGGGGGGGGGGAGGGATGGGGTGGCTGGGTGATAGACATTGGGGAGGGTATGTGCTATGGTGAGCGCTGTGAATTGTGCAACACTGTTGAATCACAGATCTGTACCTCTGAAACATATAATACAATATATATTAAAAAAAAGAAGAAGAAGATAGCAGGAGGGGAAGAATGAAGGGGGGAAATCGGAGGGGGAGACAAACCATGGGAGACGATGGACTCTGAAAAACAAACTGAGGATTCTAGAGGGGAGGAGGGTGGGAGGATGGGTTAGCCTGGTGATGGGTATTAAAGAGGGCAGATTCTGCATGGAGCACTGGATGTTATACACAAACAATGAATCATGGAACACTACATCAAAAACTAATGATGTAATGTATGGTGATTAACATAACAATAAAAAATTTTTAAAAAAAAGACCCCCGTTGCCCTGAAATAGGATTATTATGCGTCCTACTTTGATATCACTCTTTAAAGATCTTCCAAGGGACGCCTGGGTAGCTCAGTCAGTTAAGCGTCTGCCTTTGGCCCAGGTCATGATCCCAGGATCCTGGGATGGAATCCCGCATCGTGCTCCTTGCTTAGCAGGGAGCCTGCTTCTCCCTCTGCCTGCCACTCCCCCTGCTTGTGGTCTCTCTCTCTCTGAAAAATAAATAAAATATTAAAAGAAATAAAGATGTTCCAAGCTAAGGACTTTCCATGAGTTAAAAGGAGATTCTTGGGATGCCTGGATGGCTCAGTCGGTTGAGCATCTGCCTTCAGCTAAGGTCATGATCCCAGGGTCCTGGGATGGAGTTCAGCATTGGGCTCCTTGCACAGCATGGAGCCTGCTTCTCCCTCTTCCTCTGCCCCTCCGCCCACTTATGCTCACTCTCTCTCCCCCCCCCCCCCCAACAAATAAATAAATAAAATCTGTAAAAAAAAAGGAGATTCTATCTTGGACAGATTAGTTTAAGCAATAAAACATTTTACCACCATTTTTACCTAAAAGATACTGAGATCTATAAGAACTACGACATCATTAAGTTAAGCCAAGATTTATAGAGATACTACTGTATGCAAGGTGCCATTCCTGACACCAAGAATTGCAAAGCCTTGTAGAAGAGCCAAACACAATAATGGTCATAAATCACCATGTGTAGATACCATGCCAGAGACTCTACATGCAAAGTTCAATTAACCCTCAGAGCAGAGTTATGAGTTAGGGGTCATTATTTCTATTTTACAAATAAGGAAACTGAGGAAAGGGAAATTAAATTACTTGTCCATAATCACACAGCTAATAGGATATAAAGCCTGAATATAATGTGATATATGTCAAGATAGTAGAAATAGAGTTGGATATGTTTATCTCTTATTTAAAACAAGGCAGGGAAAGCTTCAACATAAACGTGACACCTGAGCAGATGTCATTTGAAGTTTAAATGAGAGTGTGACAGACAAATCAAAGACCACGCACAAAATGTAACATAATACATGATGTATCTTGCATATTAGACACGTTTTTCTGCTGTATGTACCAATCTTAGGGATCCATCCAATCCATCCTGGTTAACCACTAAGATGCCAAGCCAAATCAAGTATATTCTTGGAACATAACTTTAAATTCTTTAAAAAGGCACATTTTATTTTGGGTGAGTGGGGAAAGGTAGGATAATCTCTGGATTAGGCACTATCATATCCTTTGATAAACTTTCCCTAGTAAGAGATGCTGGATGCCCATGATGAGTTTGAGAAGCACTGCAAGCCCACAGAGGGGCCAATGCTGTGGTTAGCAGTCCAGGTCCCCAGGCTTCATTCCCTGCACAGAAGTAGCACAGAGTCCAACCTAGGTGCTACTCTGATTTTCAGACACACACTTCTTCCAGTTCCCATCTTTATCTCATAGATAGCATTTACCATGTGATATTGCACTTATTCATTTATATGACTGATTTGCCCACTATACTACAAACTCCTACAGGGCAACAACTGCATTCCACAGCACCTATATACAAGTTCTGGCACCCACTATTTTATGTTGACTTTAATAGAAACAGTATCACTTTGTGATAGTAAAGATCATCCAAAACTAAAATTACAGCCTATTAACCTAGCTTGAAACACCAAATCACTCCCTCACTCCAGAGGATCTACTGGCATTTCCATAGTGACTCGGAACAGAATGTGGCAGTAGATGCCAAAAGAGCCAGATGTACTTCACTATCCATTTTCCTTAGGCTTTTTAGGCCATATGGCTCTTACCATGCCTATAATGAGACTTCAGGTTTAAGATTCAGAAGTCCATCATTTCCAGAATGCATAGCCCAGACACAGAACTCAGGCTATTTTTTTCCCAAGTTGACTTGGCTCTGGATAATGGTGTGATGAATTTCTTATGTATAGCAGCAGCGTGGTGCTTTTTAAAAGCAAAGTTCCAGAAACAGAAGCCCATTGATAAAAAAAAAAAAAAAAAAAAGTCAAAACTTTGCCAGTTTTCTCCAAATATCATCAGAGTAAACTATCATCAAATACAAGTCATTTTCCCCATAAATAACAGCATGGAACAAATTTATTGCATTCTCAACTCCTTTGAAAAGACTAAAAATAACCTCAGAAAGCTTATCTAATTATCCTGCATATATACAGCAACATGTGAACATTAGAGTATGTTATTGACTAACTGAACAGCTAAGACTACTGAGAACTTTACACAGAATCCAAGAGTACATGAGCTAATAATGATGACATTAAAAGAATGTACTGATCTTTGCAGTATAGTTTGAAGCCCATAGAGAATTACAGATGACAACAACTACATTTTGATGTGCAGATAAAGGTCTAACATAAGGGAATTTTGCCTTCAAGCCTTTTATAATAATGTACCATAAACTCAAGGGATCCTCTTCCATTTTTTCTATAGAAACACAGATTTCCTTAATTTCCTGACCCTGCACCTTTGATTACTACAGAAATGTCTTTACTTCTATGACACTCTACTAAACCTAATTATACTACCATTTTCCAATGTATATTGGAAGCACTACCATTAAAAGTCTGGTTTTAGTTGTAGCTCTTCTCTGCATAAAAATATAGGTAGAAAATATGTCTAATACCATAAAATGTGAATGCTAGCAAAAGAAAATAGGTAGCCAACCAGTGATTTCCTTTAAAACTTGCTATTAAATTTAGATGATTAAAGCACTAAATACCAACACTGATGAAGTTGGGACACTAGGCAATACTGTGTAGGAAATGAAACATCAAAATCACAGCACTAACCTGAATACAGACCATTGAGAATAAACACACAGTCTTTAACATGTTATGAAATCCAACCCTCTGACATGTCATTGGATTTTTGCTGTTAGATTTTCCATTTCATTAGCTAGGCAAAAACATTTAATTTTTTTCCTTACTGGAAAGTATTGTTTATTCTGCGGTATGGAAAGGAAGCAAAGCCACAAACGCCAAAAACACTTCACTATTCTTCACCTGTACTTATCTCTGTTTAACTTCCCAAAAACATTGTAATAAAAACAAAAACCACTTTCTCCACCAATGCCTCAAATTTTGCAATTAAGAGCTGGTATTTAATTCCACTAGCAAAGAGCTATATTGAAAGTTCATGAATAACATAAGATTGATGTGAAAAAGAAAGCTAATCTGGTAGTAAAGCAAGGCATCCATGGAAAGGACAAAATCTTGAAGAGGTAAGATTGAATAAAAACATAGTACAAAAAACCATACTAATAAATTATACTGTCTAGTAATTGCAGTAGGTAAGGATTTGAAAAGTGAAAATGAATTGGCTAAAACAGAGTTTTGGGATCAAAAAAGGGTTTCAAACTGTAGGACTTGTCTTGAACACAAGTATATAAATATATTGAAAAAATGAAGTATTTTGAGATCTTGACCAGGCTCAGTAGGAAAAAAAGAGATCATGATAAGTTCATAATATAAGGTAATATAGGTGCTGGGTACCTGACATCCTTAGTTTACTTCAAATTTTGTGATTGCATAATTGTTTCTAACAATGTCATAGGAAGTTATAATAAAAAGGCAAATATATATGGATACATAAAGATTAGTACATTACTATTCAGTGCAGAGATAAACAGAAAAAATCTAAATGTCTAACAAACTGAGAACAAATAAAATATCTTTAAGATTATATTATAAAGCTGTAGTGATAAAGACAGTGTGGTACTGGAACAGAAACAGACACATAGATCAATGAAACAGATGGAAAACCCAGAAATGGACCCACAACTATATGGTCAACTAATCTTTGACAAAGCAGTAAAGAATACCCAATGGAAAAAAGACAGTCTCTTCAACAAATGGTGTTGGAAAAACTGGACAGCAGCATGCAAAGAATGAAACTGGACCACTTTCTTACACCATACACAGAACTAAATCCAAAATGGATAAAAGACCTAAATGTGAGATAGGAAACCATCAAAATCCTGGAGAAGAAAACAAGCAGTAACCTCTTTGACACTGGGCTTAGCCTTAACTTCTTAATACATCTCCTGAGGCAAGGGAAACAAAAGTAAAAATAAACTATTGGGACTTCGTCAAGATAAAAACTTCTGTACAGCAAGGGAAACAATAAAACTAAAAGGCAGCCTATAGAATGGGAGAAGATATTGGCAAATGACATATCTGATAAAGTGTAAGTATACGAAATCTATAAAGACCTTATAAAACTCAACACCCTAAAAACAAAGAATCCAGTTAAAAAATGGGCAGAAGACATGAATAGACAGATGGCTAACAGGCATATGAAAAGATGCTCAACATCACTCACCATCAGGGAAAGACAAATCAAAACCACAATGAAATATCACCTCACAGCTGTCAGAATGGCTAAAATTAACAACACAGGAAACAACAGGTATTGGTGAGGATACAGAGAAAGGGGAACCCTTTTACACTGTTGGTGGGAATGCAAACTGGTGCAGCCACTCTGGGAAACACGATGATTCCTCAAAAAGTTAAAAATAGAGCTACCGTATGACCCAGCAATTACACTGCTAGGTATTTACCCAAAGGACATAAAAATACAGATTCAAATGGATACATGAACCCTGGTGTTTATAGCAGCATTATCAACAATAGCAAATTATAGAAAGAGCCCAAATGTCCAATGACTAGTGAATGGATAAAGAAGATGTGGTATATATATAAAAAATAGGATATTAGCCTAAAAAAAAGAATGAAATATTGCCATTTGTAAGGATAGGGATAGAACTAGAGTGCATTATGCTAAGTGAAATAAGTCAGTCAGAGAAAGACAAATACTATATGATCTCACTCATATGTGGAATTTAAGAACTAAAACAGATGAACATAGGGAAAAAAAACAGAGGCAAAGCATAAAACAGACTCTTAACTACAGAGAACAAACTGAGGGTTGCCAGAGGGGAGGTGGTCAGGAGGATGGGTGAAATTGGTGATGGAGATTAAGGAGTGTACTTGTGATGAGCACTGAGTGTTGTACGTAAGTGATGAATCACTAAATTCTACACCTGAAACGAGTATCACACTGTATGTTAACTGGAATTTAAATAAAAACTTGAAACTATAAAAAATATTTTTAGATTATTTAATAATGTGAAAATGCATAAATAATGTTAAGAGGAAAAAAGATATGATCGCATTTAAAAAATAATATAGATTAGAGATTGTTAAGAAGTATCTCAAGTTAGCAGAGATTGAAAAATGAGACTATATATAAATTTAATTTTGTTCTAAATTTAACTTTCTAAACACTCTAAAATTATTTTTATAATAAAAATACATTTTAAAAGCTTTAAAATCTTTAGAAGTCTAAAAGAACTCCTATAGAAATTGTACTTTTTTTTCTATACAGAGGCACCATTTTAGCTAGTCTTCTAAAATTTGGGTATATCCATACTATTTCATGCTATAGAAGGGAATTTCAGATCTTCTATGTTTCACAATTGTTTCTAAAAGAATCGTTTCACCTTCCTATTTATTAAGAAACATAGATTCATCTTGGGTAGTGTGAGATTAAGGATGTCACCCTAGTTTCCACGGGTGAACTATCAACTCTAGAAAGATGAGGGACAGAAAAAATGACTAGAATGTTCTTTATTCATTAGAAGTTTACTCTTTTGAGGAACAGGTCAGCTACAGAACAGGAACCAAAAGTCAAAGGGCTTCAATATGATTAAAAAATAATCATTGCTGGGTCTTTTTATGTGACTGAACCTGTGCCAGGCTCTCTTTAAAAAAAGGACCACGAGAAGGACTGTGATTCACTTACATCCTTCAGTTCCAAACAAGTCAAGATATATCTACTGAGCTCCAATTATGTGCTTGACATGGGCACTGGGGAAAAACATCTTTTGCTTGCTTAAAATTATCAGAAATAAATGTTGTAATTGTAATTATGTAAATGCAACTGTGAGAGTTAAGGGCTGAGGGAACAATTCCCCAAATTAAACATGAATAAACAATTTTCTGAATCCCCTTTAGTCTGACAATGAACAGCCCAGTGGAATATAAACTGTGGATATCATCTTGTCCCCAGGGTGGTTTTCTGTCATACTCAAAAGACCCAAAGCCTTATGAATCTGTTTCGGTTCTATCCAGTTTTAACTCAGCTAGCTTAGAGCTGTTACTAATCCAATTGTGTGTGTGACCTGGCTAAAGTGGACAGCATAATAGAGCTGTAGCTGTTTTGACAATGTTATTTCTTTGATAGGTTCCAGTTATGCAGTTTCATCTATGATTTAGATGCCAGGCTCTCCATGCTTTAGTAATAATTCAACTGTTTTTATGATGCAAGGGGAATAAAGGACACCCTGGGATCAATTCATGCCCTCCAGCTCTGCTGTACTTTTTAATACTCTCAGAAATACTATATTGCACTTCATACAAGTCCTGACCAAGAAAGTTTTTGAAGAAGAGCAGAAGCTCAATTCAAATAAAACAGAAGGGTGACCCAAAGGGGATTTTTTTTTTTTTTATGTACTGCAATCTAACTTCTCATAACTGAGGCACAATACCACTTTTCTGCTTAATTGAAACTGCAGAGCCTGACATAAATTCCTCTCCCATTCTATTCATTCTTAACTCTATAGTCACATATCTCATCATATTTCGCCTCTCAGCTAATGATCCAGCCATAGGAAGCTTCTTACAATTTCTTAAATCCATATGCTCTCTTAGACACTGTTACTCCCCCTGCTTTCTGTCCAGAGAGTCATGATCTTTTGTTCTTCCCCACCATCACGCCCCAAAACTCCAAGATTTCTCTGAATAATTCTTACTCACCCACCAACAGTCAACTTAGGTTATAGGATGAATAAATGACTAAATGCCCCTATTCAAAAGGAAAATTTGGATATGCCCTAAGATCCATCAGCCTTATAGTCTCTTTGACAATTTAGTTGATTAAATTTGTATCTGTTAGTAATATGGTAAAGTTGTCATCCAGGGTTCACTAAAGACAAACCGTCCTGGCCTGGTCACTGATACAGCCAGAATAGACAGGCAATTTGGCACATGCTAAAATCACAGAAGCACGTGTACTAAAGACAGAATTTTTTATTTTTTTTTCGACTGCTGTCTGGTTAAGCATAAATTTTAGGGGGAATTTAAAATAATTGTTTTTGGTCACTTCCAGATTGGTGGCATGAAGTTTTCCATGGACCAGCTCTCTAGAGAAAAATCATAATTGATGAAAATGATATGTAAAAAAAAAAAAAAAAAAAAAAAATTAAGTTCTCCAAAAGTTATCCCAAGGGCACACACAAAAATAAGAAACATATAATCAAGAAAATATACTAAATCTGAGTAAGAACAGTAAGAATCTATTACACTTGAACCTTTACCAGCTCCCTCCTTCCCTGGCACCAGTCAGCATGACGAAACCTCCAATCTTGGCAGATGTAACCAAGAAGATGCCCCCCCCTCCCTGCCAAGCTCACAGTGGATGGGCAGGCCACCAGCACTTCTCATAATCCCAAGCTCCATGCTACTGAGGCTGAATTACAGACAAGTGCAGCCAAGGGTTTGGGGGCTCCAATTTCTCCCAGTTACTAAGCACCAGGCAGAGGTTGTACTTCGTATGTGACAAAGAAGACAGAGGCCCCGATCACCCTCTAGCAGACTAGAGGTTCAATGCCAGCAAGCTACCACCTCTTCCCAGTGTGCTGATCATAAAGGAATAATGTCACTTTGGGGAAAGTAGGATGCTGTCCCATACCCAAGTATGGAATAGTGGCTCAGAGACTGTCCAGGGGGAGAGAGGTAGGACATAAGAACAGAGTGTGAGAAAGTTAAAGACCGAGAGTGCTCTCAAAACAATGAAGATTTTGGTGGTGAGCAGTTAAGAGGAGGCTGGTAGCTCTTGTTAAATCATAGGCCAACTCATTCACCAAAAGAACCAAAAAAGAGACAGCAAAGAAGAGTCCTCTTAGTCATAATCAATCTCAGAGACTGGCCTTAAAATTAAATCTGCAAAGGAGTTTGAATTCCATTGGATCCGATTGTGGAGGAATTTATGCCTCAGGGTTTTGTTGGAACAATACTGAGGGTTCTAGAGGGGAGGGGGTTGGGAGGATGGGTTAGCCTGGTGATGGGTATTGAGGAGGGCACGTTCTGCATGGAGCACTGGGTGTTATGCACAAACAATGAATCATGGAACACTATATCTAAAACTAATGATGTAATGTATGGGGATTAACATAACAATAAAAAAAATTAAAAAAAAAAAAAAAAAAAAAAAAAAAGAAAAAAAATAAATATAATAATTTGCACAAAAAAAAAAAAAAAAAAAGAGATAACAATTAGTAGAGCCTAAGAGCCAAGTAGGATACCAATAGAGGCCTCTGACTTAATAGAGTGATCAGGGCAAGAAATAGTCAAAGAGCACCCTGCTAAAGAACCATCACGCAAGTGTGACTGTGCATAGGCAAGATTTCCCCCACTGAGGAGTAATGGCAGAGGCTTCATACTGTGGGGAAACAGACTTCACGAAAATCATCAGGCAAAGCCTCAAAACAAATAAGCAAACAACATCAACAAGCTCTGGAGTGGAGGAGAGAATTCATACAATTTATTATTCAGCATTCAATTAAAAATTACGAACCATGTAAAGAAACAAGAACAGGTGACCCATATCCAAGGGGGAAAAAAACAGAAATTATCTGTGAAAAGGCCCAGATCTTGGACATAAAGAAATCAAATCAGCCATTAAAAATATATTCAAAGAACTAAAGGAAACCATGCTTAATGAAGAAGCAAAAACATCACGACAATGTCTCACTAAAAAAGAGAATTATCAATAAATAGATATTATAAAATTAATAAAAATTAAAGTATAAAATTATAAAAAGAACCCAATGGAAAATTTGAAGTTAAAAAGTATAATAACTGCAATAAAAATTTCACTAGAGGGCTTCAACAGCAAATTTAAGCTGACAGAAGAAAAAAATGACCAAATTTAAAGATGGATCAAGAGAGATTTTGCAACCTGAAGAATAGAAAGAAAATAAATGGAAAAAAGTTAACAAACCCATAGAAAAATGTGGGACACTGTTAAATGTACCAACATATGCATAATGAGAGTACCTGAAGAAAAGAGCAGAAAATATTCAAAGAAATAATGAGTGAAAGCTTCCCAAATTTGAAGAAAATCTTTAATCTATACATCTAAGAAGCTAAATGAATTCCAAAGGACCAAATACAAAGTGATTCACAACCAGACACATCATATTAAAAATAAAGAAAACCAAAACCTAGGAGAAAATCTTCCAAGCAACAAGAGAAAAAGAACTTGTCATTATAAGGGAACTCCAGTAAGGCTAATACCTAATTTTTCATCAGAAACAATGGAGGCCAGAATGCAGTGGGATGGCGTATTCAAAGTGCTGAGGGAAAAATAAAATAAAATCTCATATTCGGCAAAAATACAATTCAGGGTGAAGGCAATATAGACTTTCTGAAATAAAAACTGAGAGAATTCATTTCTAGCAGATATGTCTTACCGTAAGTACTAAAGGAAGTTTTTAAGGCTGAAAGCAAGAGAACGGGATAGTAATTAGAATATACACACACACAGACATAGATAAAGATAATTATGGAATTATTAAATACAATATAAGTACATATATCTTCACCTCTTTTTTCTTAAGTAATTTAAAAAGGAATTTTATAAAACAATATGAATATAATTATATTGTTGGGATTACAGCATATAACAATAAATGTGATAATAATGCAAAGGTGGTGGACACGAACACAGCTGTATTGAAGTATGAAACATGACATTAAATAATAAACTGAATCCAAAAGAGTAAAAGAGAACCAGAAATGGTAAATTAAGAGATTAATAGCAAACTCTATAAATACATACTGGTTCTCCTTTTTCTCTTAACTTTTAAAAAAAAACATAAAAGTATATAAAGTAATTATTGTAACAATAGATCATTGGTTTTGCCACATGTATAGATGTGAAATGTACAATGATAATAACACAAAAATGGGGAAGAAGAAATAGAGCTACATAGAAGTAATTTTTGTCTCACCAGAATTAGAATAAATAAAAAGTATGTTCTGGTAAGGAAACTGCATATAGTAGGTCCTAGAACAATCGCTAAGAAAATAACTAGAAAAGCATAGACAAAAACACATCAAAGAAATTAAAGTGTTATACATTAGAAAATACTCACTTAATACAAGGGAAGTATAGAGGAATAAAAGAAGAATGGAGGAATAAAATAGATATGAGATTTATTGAAAGCAAGAATAAAAGGGCAGACATAAATTCAACTATATTAATAGTAATATTAAATTTGAGTGGGTTAAAAATCCAATCAAAAGACAGATTGGATTAAAAACAAGATCCACCTATATTCCATCTACTGGAGATACACTCTAGATTCAAAGAAATAGGTTGAAAGTAAGGTGATGGAAAAGGATATATCATGCAAACAGCAACCATAAGGAAGACTGTGTGGATATACTAAGACAAAATCAATTTAAAATGTGACTCGATAATGTAACTGGCCTACCATTAAACTACAAGCTTCTTATACTGAAAGTAAATAAATATATAGATAAATAAAATGTTACTAGAGATAAAGAAGAACATATTAAAATGATAAAGTGACAATCAATAAGGAAGATATATATATGTATATATATAATATGTATGTATAATATATATATGTATATATATAACAGCAGAGTCCCAAAAGACATGAAGAAAAACTGACAGAATTTAAAAGAAACTAGATAATTCATAATAGTAATAATTGGAGACTACCATAGCTAATTTCAGTAAAGGAGAAAATAACTAGGTAGGTAAAAAAAGAAAAAGAAATAGAAGACTCAAACATTGTAAAGCATCTAGACCTGACCAACATTTCAACCAAAAACAAAAGAATACAAATTATTTTCAAGTGCACATAGAATATTCTCCAGTAGAAACTTTATGCTGGCCATAAAAGATTCCTCAACACATTTTAAAGGATTAAAATCATACAAAATATAATCTCTGACTACAATGGAATGAAGTTAGAAATAAGCAACAGAAAGAAATTTTGGAAATTCACAAATACATGGAAATTAAGCAATACCCTTTTAAATAACTAATGGTCAGAGAAGAAATCCCAAGATTAATTATAAAGTACTTTGAAAAGAATGAAAACGAAGACAAAACATATCAACAATTATGAGGTGCAGCAAAAATCATGCATAGAAGGGAAAATAATACCTATACTTACATAAAGAAAGAAGAAATATATCAATTCAATAACCTAGACTTCCATCATAAAACAGTAAGAGAAAAAAAGAGCAGTTTAAACATTATAGCAAGCAGAAGAATGTAGTAAAATTATGGCAAAAATTAATGGAAAAGAAATTATTTTTGAAAAATAGAGAAAATAAGCAAATCCAAATGTTAGGTCTTTAAAAAATCAACATTAGAAACTCTTAGTTAAGGTAAAAAAGGAAAAAGGGAGAGAGAGAGAGAAAGGACTCAAATTCCTATAAAATCAAGAATGAAAGTGGGATATTACCACTAACAATTGTATGGCAACAAGTTTGGTAACTTAGATGAAATGGATAAATTCCTAGAAAGACACGAAATACAAAAACAAGAATAAAAAGAAAATCTGAATAGATCAATAACAAGTAAAGGGATTGAATTAGTGATTTTAAAGCTTCTCACAAAGAAAATCTCAGCCCCAAGTAACTTCACTGGTGAATTCTACCAAACATTTAAAGAAGAATTAATACTAATTCTTCAGAAACTCTCACAAAAAGCAAAAGAGGAAGAAAAACTTGCCAACTCATTCTATAAGACCAGTATTACCCGGATACCAAAACCAGACATAGACATCACAGAAATATGAAAACCACAGAGCAATATCTATTATGAATAAAGGCACAGAAGTCCTCAATAAAACACTAGCAAATAGAATCCATCAATACATAAAAATGATTATACACCATGGTCAAGCATGATCTATCCAAAGAATATAATGTTGATTTAACATCCAGATTCAGTTAATATAATATGCCACATCAATATGAAAAGGAAAGAAATATAATCATCTAAACAGTCACAGAAAAAGCTTTTGACAAATTCTGATATCCCGTCATGAAAAAAACCACTCAATAAACTAATAATAATAATAATAAAAAAACTTCCTCAATCTGAAAAAAGGCATCTGTAGAAATCCCACTGCTAATATCATAATGGAAAAGACTGAATGTATTTCCTCTAATATTCGGAACAAGACAAGAATATCCACTCCCACTACTTCTACTCAACTCACACTTTCTTTTTTTTTTTTAATTTTTTTATTGTTATGTTAATCCCCATACATCACATCATTAGTTTTAGATATAGTGTTCCATGATTCATTGTTTATGCATAACACCCAGTGCTCCAAGCAGAACATGCCCTCAGGCGCCTGGGTGGCTCAGTTGGTTAAGCGACTGCCTTCGGCTCAGGTCATGATACTGGAGTCCCTGGATCGAGTCCCGCATTGGGCTCCCTGCTCGGCAGGGAGTCTGCTTCTCCCTCTGACCCTCCCCCCCTCTCATGTGCTCTCTCTCATTCTCTCTCTCTCAAATAAATAAATAAAATCTTTAAAAAAATTAAAAATTAAAAAAAAAAAGAACATGCCCTCCTCAATACCCATCACCAGGCTAACCCATCCTCCCACCCCCCTCCGCTCTAGAACCCTCAGTTTGTTTTTCAGAGTCCATCATCTCTCATGGTTCTTCTCCCCCTCCGATTTCCCCCCCTTCATTCTTCCCCTCCTGCTACATTCTTCTTCTTCTTTTTTCCTTTCTTAACATATATTGCATTATTTGTTTCAGAGGTACAGATCTGAGATTCAACAGTCTTGCACAATTCACAGCGCTTACCAGAGCACATACCCTCCCCAGTGTCCATCACCCAGTCACCCCATCCCTCCCACCCCACCCCCCACTCCAGCAACCCTCAGTTTGTTTCCTGAGATTAAGAATTCCTCATATCAGTGAGGTCATATGATACATGTCTTTCTCTGTTTGACTTATTTCGCTCAGCATAATACCCTCCAGTTCCATCCACGTCGTTGCAAATGGCAAGATCTCATTCCTTTTGATGGCTGCATAATCTTCCATTGTATATATATACCACTTCTTCTTTATCCATTCATCTGTCGATGGGCATCTTGGCTCTTTCCACAGTTTGGCTATTGTGGACATTGCTGCTATAAACATCGGGGTGCATGTACCCTTTCGGATCCCTACTTTTGTATCTTTGGGGTAAATACCCAGTAGTGCAATTGCTGGATCATATGGTAGCTCTATTTTCAACTTTTTGAGGAAGCTCCATACTGTTTTCCAGAGTGGCTGCACCAGCTTGCATTCCCACCAACAGTGTAGGAAGGTTCTCCTTTCTCCGCATCCCCGCCAACATCTGTCATTTCCTGACTTGTTAATTTTAGCCATTCTGACTGGTGTGAGGTGGTATCTCATTGAGGTTTTGATTTGGATTTCCCTGATGCTGAGCGATGTTGAGCACTTTTTCATGTGTCTGTTGGCCATTTGGATGTCTTCTTTAGAAAAATGTCTGTTCATGTCTTCTGCCCATTTCTTGATTGGATTCTTTGTTCTTTGGGTGTTGAGTTTGATGAGTTCTTTATAGATTTTGGATACTAGCCCTTTATCTGATATGTCATTTGCAAATATCTTCTCCCATTCTGTCGGTTGTCTTTTGGTTTTGTTGACTGTTTCCTTTGCTTTGCAAAAGCTTTTTATCTTGATGAAGTCCCAATAGTTCATTTTTGCCCTTGCTTCCCTTGCCTTTGACGATGTTTCTAGGAAGAAGTTGCTGCGGCTGAGGTCGAAGAGGTTGCTGCCTGTGTTCTCCTTTAGGATTTTGATGGACTCCTGTCTCACATTGAGGTCTTTCAACCATTTGGAGTCTATTTTTGTGTGTGGTGTAAGGAAATGGTCCAGTTTC
Organism: Phoca vitulina; assembly: GCF_004348235.1. Lineage (NCBI taxonomy): Eukaryota > Metazoa > Chordata > Mammalia > Carnivora > Phocidae > Phoca > Phoca vitulina. The sequence goes on along the minus strand of NW_022589705.1, from coordinate 41,216,457 downwards.
ATTCTTCTGCATGTGGCTGTCCAATTTTCCCAACACCATTTGTTGAAGAGACTGTCTTTTTTCCATTGGACATTCTTTCCTGCTTTGTCAAAGATTAGTTGACGATAGAGTTGAGGGTCCATTTCTGGGCTCTCTATTCTGTTCCATTGATCTATGTGTCTGTTTTTGTGCCAGTACCATACTGTCTTGATGATGACAGCTTTGTAGTAGAGCTGGAAGTCCGGAATTGTGATGCCGCCAGCTTTGCTTTTCTTTTTCAACATTCCTCTGGCTATGCGGGGTCTTTTCTGGTTCCATACAAATTTTAGGATTATTTGTTCCATTTCTTTGAAAAAAGTGGATGGTATTTTGATGGGGATTGCACTGAATGTGTAGATTGCTCTAGGTAGCATTGACATCTTCACAATATTTGTTCTTCCAATCCATGAGCATGGAACATTTTTCCATTTCTTTGTGTCTTCCTCAATTTCTTTCATGAGTATTTTATAGTTTTCTGAGTACAGATCCTTTGCCTCTTTGGTTAGATTTATTCCTAGGTATCTTATGGTTTTGGGTGCAATTGTAAATGGGATCGACTCCTTAATTTCTCTTTCTTCTGACTTGTTGTTGGTGTATAGGAATGCCACTGACTTCTGTGCATTGATTTTATATCCTGCCACTTGACTGAATTCCTGTATGAGTTCTAGCAGTTTTGGGGTGGAGTCTTTGGGATTTTCCACATAAAGTATCATATCATCTGCAAAGAGTGAGAGTTTGACTTCTTCTTTGCCGATTTGGATGCCTTTTATTTCTTTTTGTTGTCTGATTGCTGTGGCTAGGACTTCCAATACTATGTTGAATAGCAGTGGTGATAGTGGACATCCCTGACGCGTTCCTGACCTTAGAGGGAAAGCTCTCAGTTTTTCCCCATTGAGAATGATATTTGCTGTAGGTTTTTCATAGATGGCTTTTATGATATTGAGGGATGTACCCTCTATCCCTATACTCTGAAGAGTTTTGATCAAGAAAGGATGCTGTACTTTGTCAAATGCTTTTTCTGCATCTATTGAGAGGATCATATGGTTCTTGTTCTTTCTTTTGTTAATGTATTGTATCACGTTGATTGATTTGCGGATGTTGAACCAACCTTGCAGCCCAGGGATAAATCCGACTTGGTCGTGGTGAATAATCCTTTTAATGTACTGTTGGATCCTATTGGCTAGTATTTTGGTGAGAATTTTTGCATCCATGTTCATCAGGGATATTGGTCTCTAATTCTCCTTTTTGATGGGCTCTTTGTCTGGTTTTGGGATCAAGGTAATGCTGGCCTCATAAAATGAGTTTGGAAGTTTTCCTTCCATTTCTATTTTTTGGAACAGTTTCAGAAGAATAGGTATTAATTCTTCTTGAAATGTTTGGTAGAATTCCCCTGGGAAGCCATCTGGCCCTGGGCTTTTGTGTTTTGGGAGATTTTTGATGACTGCTTCTATTTCCTTAGTGGTTATAGGTCTGTTCAGGTTTTCTATTTCTTCCTGGTTCAGTTTTGGTAGTTGATACATCTCTAGGAATGCATCCATTTCTTCCAGGTTATCTAATTTGCTGGCATAGAGTTGCTCATAATATGTTCTTATAATTGTTTGTATTTCTTTGGTGTTGGTTGTGATTTCTCCTCTTTCACTCATGATTTTGTTGATTTGGGTCATTTCTCTTTTCTTTTTGATAAGTCTGGCCAGGGGTTTATCAATCTTGTTAATTCTTTCAAAGAACCAGCTCCTAGTTTCGTTGATCTGTTCTACTGTTCTTTTAGTTTCTATTTCATTGATTTCTGCTCTGATCTTTATGATTTCTCTTCTCCTGCTGGGTTTAGGCTTTATTTGCTGTTCTCTCTCCAGCTCCTTTAGGTGTAGGGTTAGGTTGTGTACTTGAGACCTTTCTTGTTTCTTGAGAAAGGCTTGTATTGCTATATACTTTCCTCTTAGGACTGCCTTTGCTGTATCTGAAAGATTTTGAATAGTTGTGTTTTCATTTTCATTGGTTTCCATGAATTTTTTTAATTCTTCTTTAATTTCCTGGTTGACCCATTCATTCTTCAGTAGGATGGTCTTTAGCCTCCATGTATTTGAGTTCATTCCGACTTTCCTCTTGTGATTGAGTTCTAGTTTCAAAGCATTGTGGTCTGAAAATAGGCAGGGAATGATCCCAATCTTTTGGTACCGGTTGAGACCTGATTTATGACCTAGGATGTGATCTATTCTGGAGAATGTTCCATGGGCACAGAATGAAGAATGTGTATTCTGTTGCTTTGGGATGGAATGTTCTGAATATGTCTGTGAAGTCCATTTGGTCCAGTGTGTCATTTAAAGTCTTTCTTTCCTTGTTGATCTTTTGCTTAGATGATCGGTCCATTTCAGTGAGGGGGGTGTTAAAGTCCCCCACTATTATTGTATTGCTGTCGATGTGTTTCTTTACTTTTGTTATTAATTGCCTTATATAATTGGCTGCTCCCATGTTAGGGGCATAGATATTTACAATTGTTAGATCTTCTTGTTGGATAGACCCTTTAAGTAGGATATAGTGTCCTTCTTCATCTCTTATTACAGTCTTTGGTTTAAAATCTGATTTGTCTGATATAAGGATTGGCACCCCAGCTTTCTTTTGGTGTCCATTAGCATGGTAAATGGTTTTCCACCCCCTCACTTTCAATCTGGGGGTGTCTTTGGTTCTAAAATGAGTCTCTTGCAGACAGCATATCGATGGGTCTTGTTTTTTTATCCAATCTGATAGCCTGTGTCTTTTGATTGGGGCATTTAGCCCATTTACATTCAGGGTAACTATTGAAAGATAGGAATTTAGTGCCATTGTATTGCCTGTAAAGTGACTGTTATTGTATATTGTTTGTGTTCCTTTCTGGTCTATGTTGCTTTTAGGCTCTCTCTTTGCTTAGAGGACCCCTTTCAATATTTCTTGTAGGACTGGTTTCATGTTTGCAAATTCCTTTAGTTTTTGTTTGTCCTGGAAGCTTTTTATCTCTCCTTCAATTTTCAATGGCAGCCTAGCTGGATATAGTATTCTTGGCTGCATATTTTTCTCATTTAGTGTTCTGAATATGTCCTGCCAGTCCTTTCTGGCCTACCAGATCTCTGTGGATAAGTCTGTTGCCAATCTAATGTTTCTACCATTGTAGGTTACATATCTCTTCTCCCGAGCTGCTTTCAGGATTTTCTCTTTGTCTCTGAGACTCGTAAGTTTTACTATTAGATGTCGGGGTGTTGACCTATTTTTATTGATTTTGAGAGGGGTTCTCTGTGCTTCCTGGATTTTGATGCCTGTTTCCTTCCCCAAATTAGGGAAGTTCTCTGCTATAATTTGCTCCATTATACCTTCTGCCCCTCTCTCTCTTTCTTCTTCTTCTGGGATCCCAATTATTCTAATGTTGTTTCGTCTTATGGTATCATTTATCTCTCGAATTCTGCCCTCGTGTTCCAGTAGTTGTTTATCTCTCTTTTTCTCTGCTTCTTTATTTTCCATCATTTGGTCTTCTATCTCACTGATTCTCTCTTCTGCCTCATTTATCCTAGCAGTTAGCGCCCCCATATTTGATTGCACCTCATTAATAGCCTTTTTGATTTCTACTTGGTTAGATTTTAGTTCTTTTACTTCTCCAGAAAGGGTTTCTCTAATAACTACCATGCTTTTTTCAAGCCCAGCTAGTATCTTTAAAGTGATGATTCTGAACTCTAGATCTGACATCGTACTAATGTCCATATTGAGTAGGTCCCTGGCAGTCGGTACTACCTCTTGTTCTTTTTGTTGAGGTGATTTTTTCCGTCTTGTCATTTTGTGCAGAGGAGAATAGATTAATGAGAGAACAAAATGCTAGCAGGGTAACAACGTCCCCAGAAAATATACTCTAAACAAATCAGAAAAGACCTGAAGCAGTAGGAAAAGAAAGGGAAAGAGAGAAAAAAGAAAAAGAAAGAAAAAAAGAAAAAAGAAGAAGATAAAGATAAAGATAAAAACAAACAAAAACAGAACAAAACAAGACAAAACAAAAACAGAATGTGATCAAATATGATCAGGCTGGTTTATAGATCAGTGCCACACACTAGATTTTGGGTGTATTTTGGTCTGTTAAAAGAAAGTGCCTCCCAAAATTTTAAAGAAAGAAAAACTTATATACGTACAAAAATAAGGGTTGATATGATGAAGGGATGGAATATGACTGTAAAGATGGAAATTATAAAAAATTTTATAAAAGGAATTGATAAGTTGTTTGAAAAAAGAAAGAAGAGGATTTAAAAAAAAAAAAAAGAAAAAAGGGAGAGAATGTGATCAGGCAGGGGAGTAGAAAAAAACCATACACTAGAGATTTAGAGTATATTTCGATCTGTTAGAAGAAACTATCTCAAAATTTTAAAGAGAGAACAACTTATATATATATGCCAAAAATACGGGTAACTACTATGAAGGGATAGAATATGACTCTAAAAATGAAAAATAAAAATGTTTTTTTTTAAAAAAGGGATTGATAAGATGTTGGTTGAAAAAGGGAAAAAGAAAAATTCAAAAAAAAAGAAAAAAAGAAAAAAGAAAAAAAGACAGTTAAAAAAAAAATAATTTACTTTGAAAGACTAAAGAATCATGGTAAAAAAGCCATGAATTCTATGTGCAGTATTCCCCTAGCGCTGGAGTTCTGCCGTTCTCACTGATCGGTAAACCTGGTCTTGGCTGGCTGTTCTCGCTGATCTTCTGGGGGAGGGGCCTGTTGCCGTGGTTCCCAAATGTCTTTGCCGGAGGCGGAATTGCCCCACCCTTGCCCGGTCCGGGCTAAATAATCTGCTCGGGTTTGCTCTCGGGAGTTTTGTTCCCTGCAAGCTTTCCGTACAGCTTTGGAGGCGGAGAGTGAAAATGGCGGCCTCCCAATCTCCGTCCCGGAGGAGCCGAGAACTCGGGGTCCCGCTCCTCAGTGAGCCCCCAGAGAAAAGCAGTCAGTCACTCCTGTCTCCCTGGTCTCCAGCCGCACTCTGTGCTCACCCGGCCTGTGACCGCGTGTTTCTGTCTCTGGCACCCGACCTCGGGTGGAGTCTCCAAACCCAGCAGATCCCTGCGGTGTGCTCCCTCACCTCTCCTCCCGGGGGAAGAAGGTGAGTCTCCCTGGATCTGCCGCTTGTTGGGTCCCTGCTGGAGGAGCAGTGGCCCGACTGTGCCGCGGATCACGGTTTATGGCAACCCCGAGCTGAGAGCCCGCGCCTGGGCTCCGTCTCTGCAGCCGGCTTCCCCGCTCCGATACCTGGGAGCTCTGCCGCACTCAGGCACCCCCGGTCTTTCTGTGACCCCGAGGGTCCTGAGACCACACTGTCCCGCGAGGGTTCCACCCCCCACTTAGCCACCAGAGTGACGTCCCTCCGCGGAGCAGACTTCTAAAAGTTCCGATTTTGTGCTCCGAGGCTCTATCACTTGCCAGAAGCGGCCGATGGAGGCCCCTCCCCCGCCGTCTATCCTCCCGAATATCGCCTCGGATTCACTTCTCCGCACGTCCTACCTTCCAGAAAGTGGTCGCTTTTCTGTTCAGAGAGTTGTTGCTATTCTTTTCTTCGATCTCCTGTTGAGTTTGTAGGTGTTCAGAATGGTTTGATCCCTATCCAGCTGAATTCCTGAGAGGAGACGAAATCCAGGTCTCCTACTCCTCCGCCATCTTGCTCGCCTCCAACTCACACTTTCTGATTTCAAAATTTATTACAAAGCTACAGTAAGCAAGACAGTATGGAACTGGAATAAGGATAAATATAAATATCAAAGTAATAGAACGAAGAGTTCAGATAAGGCCTAAATATAAGAGCTAACACTGTAAAACTCTAAGAAAACAGATGTGTAACTTGGTGACCTTGGACTAGGCACAGTTCTTAGTTATGACACCAAAAGAACAAATCAGCAAAGAAAAAAATAGATAAATTTGACTTCATCAAAATTAAATTTTTTTGCATTGAAGGATCCTATCCTGAAAGCTAAAAGACAATCCACATAATGCAAAAAAAAATATTTGCAAAGTATATATATAAGGCACTGAATATGCAATATATAAAGAACTATTATGTCAATAACAAAAAAAATTTTTAAATTGACAAATCTGAATCTGAACAGCCACTTTTCCAAAGAACATAAACAAATGTCCAAGAAATACACAAAAAGCATAAACATAATTAGATCAGAGATGTAATCAGAGAAATGCAAACCAAACCACAACAAAATGTCACTGTACATCCATAATAATAAAAAAAAGACAGACAATGACAAGTGTTAATGAGGATGTGGAGAAATTAGAACCCTCATTCTTTGCCTGTGAGAATGTAAAATGAAGCAACTTTGTTGGAAAACAGTCTGGCAACTCCAGAAAGATTTAAACACAGAGTTAATATATGACCCAGCTCCACTCCAAAGTCTATCCAAGAGAAATGAAACTTTTATCTACACAAAAACTGTTACACTAATGTTCATAGCAACATTATTCATAATATCCAAAAAGCAGAAATTGTCCAAATTTTCAACAACTGATGAGCAGATAAAAAAATGTGTTATATCCATACGGTGAAATATTCAGCATAAAAAGGTATGAAATACTGATACATACTACAAAATCAATGATCCTTGAAAACATTATGCAAAGTAAAAGAACCCAGTCACAAAGGTCCATATATTTTTGGTTTGTAAACTGGCCCCATATGAAGAGTGAAAGGAGAGACCCAGGAAAGAGGCAAACCAATCCAAATTGGTAGATGGCAAGTTTAATGAGCAAGGAACTTAAACAAGGCTTTTCTTGGGCAGCTGCAAGAAGAGTAGATGTGCACACCTGCCCACCAGAATCTTAGAAGTTTATATGGAGGACTTAACTGGGTTCAGTCACACCTCCTGTCCAAATGGCCCAACAACATTTTACTCTCCAGGCTATGTCCTTGGAACAGCCCCCACTGTGGAAATGGTGTGCAAAGCATACATTCCAAGGACAGGGGTAGGGGTGAGAATCCTGATTGCCTGGGTCCAGCTCATGGGTCAACTGGTTGGTGGTCATGTCCTCTAATTACTCCACCAAAGATATTATATAATTACATTTATATGCAATGTCCAGAATAGGGAAAGCTTTCCAGACAAAGAGTAGATTAGTGTTTACTTAGGGATGGAAGCAGGGAATTGGGGGAAATGGTGAGTAACTGTAAAGGATACTGGGTTTCTTTTGCAGGGTGATAAAAAATATTCTAAATTATGGGGCACCTGGGTGGCTCAGTCGGTTAAGCGGCTGCCTTCGGCTCAGGTCATGATCCCAGGGTCCTGAGATCGAGCCCCGCATCGGGCTCCCTGCTCAGCGGGGAGCCTGCTTCTCCCTCTCCCACTCCCCCTGCTTGTGTTCCCTCTCTCGCTGTCTCTCTCTCTGTCAAATAAATAAATAAAAATCTTTAAATAAAAAAAAAAATATATATTCTAAATTAAATTGTGGTGATGGCTACACAATATATACTTACTAAGAAACACTGAATTGTACACTTTAAATGGATGAGTTGTGGCTACGTGAATTATGTCTCAATAAAGTTGTTATTTTTTTAAATCACTGTTATTTCTTCCTGGCCATATATGCAGTATTAAGATTACCTTCCATCACCTTAACAGTCTAAACTACAGAACTAATAGATCACTGAGGAAGAGCCTTACAACCTGGGATGTGACATTGTTTTCAAAGTGTGCAGAACAGTACCAACACAGGAGCTCTTTCCAACAAGCAAGTAGGTCTGTTTAAAATTTACAGTGGAAATTTGACAAAATATCTAAGAATCAGTGTTTGAATTACAGAACACCTGATGGAGAGAGTGCTTTTGCTTTTGAGCATATTTTCATTACTAGTTATAAGCTAGAAGCCTGGGAGATTACCTCCAAGAGCTTCCACAGACATCCTTCCATAATACAATGTTCTGTAGTTACTGAATTACATTTGTTCACTTACGGATTGTCCTAGCAGAAAATCTACCTAATAAAATTAGTTGAAGAGTGTTTGGAGAGAAAAAGAGAGGCATAAAAATTTTAAGAAAAACAGAACCTCAATAGATTTCACAAACTATTGAGAAATTGTTTACTCAGAAGTATAGTATCTGGAGTGTAAACTCAATTTACTTAATTAACCAGTGGAAAGAGTTTATTTTTTGTGAATATAATAAAAATGTGTTCAGAAATAAAAAAAAAATAAAAGTTATCTGGAAGTTGGAAGTTGACATTACTTTTAAAGGTATATAAGAAAAGCTCCTTATTAAAAGATATATATTTACTTTTAATTACATAATTTAAATATTCAGATTAAATAATATCCCTTTCAAACAACTAAAACAATTGGAAAGAACTGTTCTTTTGCTTATACTTTCTTGTATAATCTAACCAACTCAAAGAAAAATGTATCAAAATGAGGGGTTTTTTTGGTGTCTTTGAGTGTAGTTTTTGTATAAAGAAAATATTATTCAGTATTTATATAATTAATATTTAATTCTACAATTTTAAAATCCTAATCCTTCCCTATACTTTTAATTTAAATATGTGAGTCTTATTCTATTTATAAATCTAGCAAATTTTAGCAATTACTTTTAAGAGGCATTTTATTTATTTAAATGCTCTTAGGTATTTTATCCTGCATTTATAAATTTAGCATGTTGCATTTTACCTTCAAGTACATTAATTGTTTAATAAACAAACCTTCCCAAGTACTTATGTAGTTCTTATAAAAATTTAAACTTATAGTCAATTTTAATTTCTCATTAAAATATCAATACTTTTTACAAATTTAGGAAAATCATGTTATCCTGTTATAAAAAATTCACAATTACTAGGTGACAAATTTTTAATTGGAATCACAAGTCTAATCTGTTAGGAACTCAAATTGCCAAATTATACTCTCAAAATGCCAAATTCTTTTAAATGTTACAAGTACTCAAAATACCAAACATGCACAGATTATTTCCAAATATAACACAAAACTATGAATACTATGGATTTAATTTATTTCATCATCTTCTTAAAATTTAAGGTTAAATCTTCCCAAGATTAAGTATGATCATTCACAGAAGACACAATTATGTGTTTTCAAGCAATTTAGGTTTATCATGCAATACAGTTTGGGGTTTCCTTCCCTAAAATGTTTGGGGTCCTCTTCTCCTCTAGCCAAGGCTGCATGTCAACCATAGATTTGGATTTGATGTAATTGTACGGACATGCAGGGCTATTTTTCTTACCTCAGTAAGAGACAAGTAGGTCTGTCTTCTTGTCTCACTAAACCATTCTGCCCTTTAAATGGAGTCATCTCACAATCCACATTCCTGGAACATAATACAGACATCACCTAATTCTCAAGCATGATTATGTTCTTGACTACTGTTTCTTTTTTTTTTTTTTTTTTTTAAAGATTTTATTTATTAATTTGACAGAGAGAGACACAGCGAGAGAGGGAACACAAGCAGGGGGAATGGGAGAGGGAGAAGCAGGCTTCCCGCTGAGCAGGGAGCCCGATGAGGGGCTCGATCCCAGGACCCTGGGATCATGACCTGAGCCGAAGGCAGACGCTTAACGACTGAGCCACCCAGGCGCCCCTTGACTACTGTTTCTATTCTTTGATTGGATCCAACAAATCTTGTTGCTGCTGGATGCGTGTCTGATTTATTTTCATAAACTTTTTTCCTGGAAAAGCCAAAAATCTTCATAGATATTTATAGATATTTAAATGCCATACACTATGATTCTGAATGTCTCTCATGGCCTTCTAACAGTTTTAGCACGAAATCATGTGAATAACAATGAGGGCTTTCCCCGCTTCCTCACCCCACAGCATTATAAACTTATCCATTCATTTAATAAATCCTTAAGAAGTCCCTATGAGCCCTAGGCAATTATCATATCATGCTGTAAGTGTGTATTTACATGTTACTTTCCAGCATAGCCACCAGATTTTACATAATTTGCAAGCAGCCCAGTGCCTGGTAAGCAATAGACACGAAACGCCTGGAGGGATTAAAAGTTGCATGATATATATGGCAGACACTTGACTTCTCTTACTCCTTCACTCTCTACTCTCAACATCAAACAGAAACAACAACCTCAATAACAGAAATCTTTAGTCATTTTAATATGTTCCAGTCATTTTGATGCACCAAATTTTGAGCATTAGAGGTCTGAGAAGTAACAGTTCTTACCTCATAGGGTCCTACATATATAGTGCTTGGCACGGTGCTCAGCACATAAGAGGGATTTATAAAGTAGTAGCTATTTTGATAATACAAAGAACAATCAGATCAAAGAAATATCAGATCATTCAGGAATCACTCCAAAAGATAAAAATTAGTGACCAGTATGGATGATTTTCCACTTCCGATCTCGGTTTTATTTTAATTAAAGTGGAGCCATCATTTTCGAGTCTGCTGCTTTTGACACAATACATTAATAAATGGCAACCACATGGCTGTGGAAAGCAAATATTTTTGCTGGAGTCAGTGTTGATTTATCTAACATTGGCTCATGAATATCTCTTCTTTTGTTATCCCAATCAAAATAAATTTTACCAAAGAACAAAGAGGAAGTACTAAAACATTGAACATAGTCTAATTTACCAGCACAAAAAACAGCCCATAGAAAGTACAGTCAGAGCTGCGTTATACCCTGAAATATAAAATGCACATATGTCCCGTTCCTCAAAACACCTGACTGGAACAGTACGTGGACTGCAATAATAACAGAAAAAGCACTTAGTCTACTTTCTTTTCTTCAGTGGTGTGGTTTCTAGCAACTCCTCTCTGTAGTTCCTTCAGAAATATTTGCTGCATGGAAGAGCATTATATGCTCATTTGATGATTACAGACTATTGATAAAAGACAACCTTGAGATGAAGGAAGGGCTAAGAATATGTACAGAGAAAAAGGCATGTTAAATGTTAACACCCAGGGGAAATGCCTTATGGTAGAGCAAATAATGCACAGTTAAGGTTCCAGCAAATCTCTGAAACCAGCCCTCTTCCTCAGTACCCCAGGCACAAGGATTCAGGAATGTAGTTGTGAGCATCCATCAGGCACTGCTTGGCATGCCAAGGACAAAATTGTTTTCTGAGCTTTCACCTGGGGTTATTGTACACCTCTTGATGCAAAAAAAAAAAAAAAAAGTAGAATGCTAACTAAAACACGAAGTAGGAAGTACTTAAATTTTGATGGATGCAATGTCTCTCTTCAAACTTCAAGTTTACTCCAGTAATTCCTTGGAACTCAATGTGTTTTAAGTGCAACAGAGGCTAAACAAGCAGCTGTTATATATTGCTCTATCTAGGACTCAAACTTGCTGTGTCTCTCAGTAAGACAGCTGTTATGCTCTAATTCCTTCCAAAGTTCTAAACTGTATTAGAGAAAAAGGAAGGCCTAGATGATCATCATGTGGGATGAACATGTGAAGCAATAAAGCTATTAAAGGAAGAAGTATGGAGAAGAAGAATGTATCCTCAAGATGTTGGGGATAAAAGCAGGAGAAACAACATCTTACACAATAACAATATACAATAAACGTGGTTTTGTTATGTGTGTGTTTATTAGGGCAGGTCTACCTTGTTCATTGTTTATGCCCAGTTCTTAGCTTGATGCCTGGCATATTTTGGGCACTCAGTAAAGATTTTGTTGTTGTTAATGAATTAGTGAGTGCTCCACAATTCAGAATTCCAAGCATTATTTTTGGGCTGTTCTCAAATGTTTATAACTTGGGTTATATAAATACGATGCAAGCCAATACATTTGTACATCTTTCAAGTGAAAATTTTTTAGCATAACCTATCTGAAATCTTCGTAATAAGAGAATTACAGTTTGAAAGATTTTCTTACTTTACAGACCAATCCAAAAAGGAGTGCTCTTTCAAATGCTGTTTCTAAAAGGAGGGCAACATAAAGATGGCTTATTCTGTGCCATGTATTATTTCATTATAGCACACAATCTTTCTCAGTGAGGTGTTATTATTATCCTTTCATAGAAGAGGAAACTGAGGCTTAGAGAAGTTAAATAACTCACCCAAGGGGAAAAGCTAGTAAATGTGACTATTTGAGCTTTAAAATTCAGTATGTATGGCTCCAAACCTGATGCTCTTTAACCATGACACCAGAGACTATAAAGATGGCAGCTTGTAAGACAAAACATAGCTATTTCAAATCAAGAGAAGCTGCCCTATAGTAGACAAATCTTAACAAAAGATTAATTTCCTTGATGTCTTCTCTATTTTAAGGCAGCAACACTTTTAGAGTATTTATAAAGTGTTACTAAAATTGGTGGGTGTATTAAGAAATTTACATTGCACTCTCCAGAAAGTCTAAATGAATCTTATCCAGCTTTCCAATTGTTTTCGTTTGAGGATATGAGGCAGAATGTATTTTCCAGAGGCAGACATACAAACGTAGATAATTAGATGGATAGATAGAAAGATAGGAAGATAGATGATAGATAGATAGATAATAGATGATAGATAGATAGATAGATAGATGATAGATGATAGATAGATGATAGATAGATAGATAGATAGATAGATAGATAGACATAGATATCCCATCTCTTCCTACCATGGAATTTTGACACATTTTCATTAACAGATGATGTCTATTTTTCTTCCTCTTAAAACTTAAATGGGGGTGGAGTTTTATAACTGCCTTGGCCAATAAAATGAGACAGAAATAATGTTATGCAACTTTGGAAATCAGGTAAAAACTGGCAATATGGCTTCCATCTCACTCTCTCAGGATGCTTGCCCTGGAAGTTAACCACCTATTTATGGTGAGGAAACCCAGGACACATGGAGAAGCCCCACGGGGGTGTACTGAGCAATGCTTTCATCCAAGCCTCAGCCAACAGACAACATCAGCAATTAGACCTGTAAGAGTTATGTCTCTTCAGATGATCCCAGCCCCCAGTCTTTGATTCTTCGGTTGATAATCTTAAGTATCACAAAAGACAGAGAAGCTCTCTGTCTGAAACCATAAGAGATAATAAGTAATTACTGTTGTTTTAAGCCACTATGATCTGGGGGTAATTTGTCCCATACAGAAGAGGAGCCAGGTTTCTCATTAAGTGTAAAATCTTATCATTGAAATGCTAGGTGTTCAGATGTTTCTCATAAATGCTTCTAGATACATTAACCAAACTTACCTTTGAACCTGGACAGACAAAGCTTATTATATAACAAAACTACACTGTGGGAATGGGATAACATATTACAGTGGAAAATATATGGGCTATATGGTCGGACAATCTAGATTCAAATCCTAGCTTTGCCACTAACTGACTGTGTGACCTTGAGAAATGTTCTCACTTCTATGCACTTCATTTCGTCATAACTACAGTCATTACAATAGCTTTCTCCCTCTATCACCGCCATAAATTACTTCCACGTGATAAACACTAATTTTTAAAGTGCCACACAGCTTTGGAAGGTAAAACAAATAATCTGAGCAACTTCGTAATTTGAGAATGCTTATGTATATAAAACAAATACACATCATATATGATTTATGTATATATTCTTGTGTATCGGTATACATATGTCTATGTACATATATACATATATCCTGTGTATATATGTGTGCATATACATACATATATACATATATATACACCATCCCATGATTATATATATTATATAATATATATATATATAATCCTGTGCTAATACATATGTGTATGCGTGGATATTTACATAAACCACAAGGATAGAGTGAGTGGGAGAGTACCAGAAAGCAGAAATGAAAATGCACCTCTCAGATCTCCTATGGTGCAAAGTATAAGTGACCAACAGCTCAGCAGCTATACTCCAAAATGCATCCCTGCCTTCACCCTGAGGCCACATTTCCCATAAACTGCTCTTGGCCAGGGAGTGAGCTTTACAGGAATACTAATGCAGCTTAAGTCCTGGGAGATGTGGGACTTCTCTGATGGGTGACTTTGGCTTGATCAATCCCATCAATTTTACTGAACTTTCTAAGGACTGCATTGCTGTTTAAGACTCTTCTACTTGGGGTGCACTGGGCGGCGCAGTCAGTTAAGTGTCTGACTCTTGCTTCGGGCTTAGGTTGTGATCTGGGCATCGTAAGATCTGGCCTTGGGTGGGGCTCCACATTTGGCAGAGTCTGCTTAAGACTCTCTCTGCCCCTCCACTCCACATGCATGCGCACGTGCTCTCTCTCTCAAATAAATAAATCTTTAAAAAAAAAAAAAAGAAGACTCTTCCACTCAACCTTCCTCCAACCTGCAAAATGATCTTACAGCCTCCCCAGCCTTCCTCAGGCTTCCTCCCCATTTCTCCTCACAGGCATTTCCTACCAGAAGCAATATACTTCTGACACATCTAAGGCCACCATAGTGTCTGCCGCTTAAACTCAACCTCAAACTAACACAAGCAATAGCAAAGCCCAGAACACTTTGGAAAAAAGAAATAATATAGTCTTAACTCACGTAGCAAAGTTAAGAAGCCTGCACAAGAATGACAAAAAGACACAAGCCAGTTCAAATCACACAACCATTGAAATGTGCACAAATTAGAGCCATAAAGCATCAGGAAAGATGCTGTTTGGGATGTGACTGAAGCCAGACTGCTGGTTGAAAATGAAAATCTAAATAAGGGACTTTGTAAAAACCAGGTCCCATCCTCACTACTTGCAACCAGAAGAATATTCTTCCCTCTCCCCAGAGGAGAGCATATGGGTGAGGTGCTGAACTGAGAATGAGGGGAGAAGATATTTTACAAATGATCTTTATTTAATCTCCCTAAAATGAGTAACAGGGTTTTCTACATAGTTGAGAGAAAGATTGAAGAGGGGCAGAATGGGGGAGAGAGGGAGGGAGGAAGGGAAGGAGGGAAGGAAGAAAGGGAAGGAGCAGGACGAATTATTCTGAGGTACTAGGTTTGGCAGATTCAGCAAATAAAAATATAGGGTGTCCATTAAAATTTAAATTTCAAATAAACAACAATCTTTTAACGTAATTATTACATGCAACATTTAGGAATACTTCTATGAAACAAGTATTTGTTATTTATCTGAAATTCAAATTTAACTGGGTATTCTGTGAGGTACACCACTGAAAAATTTCAAAACACCAAAAATAAAGAGAAGACCTTAAAATCTTCCAGAAAGAAATATATAAGAATTGGGACAGGAAAGAAATCTGACTTTCCAAAAGCAACCACAAAGGATAAACAAAAATTGAGTCATGTCTTTAAAATTCTGTGGGAAAAAATTATTTTCATCCTAGAATTCTATGCCCAGACAAATTGAGTTAGGATAGATATTCTCAGACATGTGAAATCTCAAAATTTTACCTCCCATAGCCATAACGATATAAATTGAGCAATGATCTAAATAAAACTGTAATATAACCATATTGGACAGACTGAGGTAAATAAGAGAAATTGGGAGTGGCTAGAGGCACAGAGAGAAGAGTGTTGCAAACTGTGATAGTCAGCCTCTTGGAGCGGCTCCAAGGCCCCGTCTCCTGCTGTTCACTCTGTCATGTAACTCCCTCCCTCCCGCACTACACTAAAGTTTGTCTGTATGACAGAGAGTATGTAGCAGAAATGATAGTATGCTATGCCCAAGATTAGGTTATAAAAAGGTACAGTTTCTTTTATAATCCCAAAACACCTGTGCCCATGTTGGGGTAGTCAACCGCTAAACCTTAAGAACACTCAGTATCCTGTGGAGTAGCCCATGTGGGGAAGAATTCAAGCTTCTTTCCAACAGCTCCAGGAGGGAGCCGTTCGGGAGTCAGACTGTCCAGCCCCCATCAAAGCTTCAAGCCATGCAGTCCCAGTGGACAGCTCAGCTGCAACTTCATGGGATACCCTGAGCCAAACCCCCCCAGCTATGTGGTTCCCAGATGCCTGGCCCTCAGAAACTGAGATAATAAATGTTTGCAGTTTTAAGCTATTAGGTTTGGGGGTAGTTTGTTATAAAGTAATAGATAACTAACATGAAAGGTAACTGCAAATCCTAGTCTTCCACAATAGAAAGTCAAATAGAGCAGTGCAAGTTTATTTTTTTAATTTCTTCGTTGGCATAAATACCCAAAGAAATACCTAACAGATTACAAAATCATTTTATCTGTGGAGCAGGGCTCAAGCTTAGTGGAAGGAAGGAGGTAAATGACTGATTTTTTTCTTATAATTATTTTTATAACCCGTTATTATATTTTAATATTATTTGATTTTTAAAAAGAAATACTGTGTATGTAGTACAATACTAAATGTATATGTTCACTTACTATAGGAAATGTAGTTGTCCAATGAAATGATCTGTGTTTAACCTTTTAATATAGACAAAATTTTGCTAGCTTTAACTCTAGTAAGAAATCCACATACCTATATATTGAAGAAATGAAGTAGAAATAATCAGATCTTCTTTCTAACTATATATCTGGCACAAAATAGGTATTTAATAGATGCTAAGTATTATTAGTGTTTTTCCCATTGATATTATTATTTTACATTATACAAAGTGATGTTTAACTCCCCATCCAATCGGCATAAAGGAAGAGGAAAACAGTTGAATTCTGAAAGAACTGAGCAGGGTAATTTTTAAATTCTCTTTTTTTAAAAAAAAAAGATTATATTTTCATGGCAATCCACTGACTTTTTTTTTTCCCCCCTAGCTTTCGATCACTTAGGTCACTTTTCCCCTCCATCAGCATAGATAATTGAGCTGACTTCATGTTTGGTTGAACCAGCAGTAGGGATCTAACAGAATGAATTATGATCTTTCTCTCTGGATCCTTGCCAGAACAATGTGCTGATTCCCTGCCTTCCTGTTGAAGAGTGCAGCTCTGAGGCTGGTTTGGATAATAAAATAAAAATTCCACATTTTGTTTTAGAAGTAACACCCCTAAATACTATTTTAGTACAAATAGCAACAATATGACTTTTAAGCACCCAAACTGGAACATTATATTTCAAATATTTCAAGCCAATTTATAGTCTGAATTCAGATATGAACAGTATATATATATGCAGTATAATTTAAGGACCCTGGGTAGGCAATTCTATTCCAACTATCTCCTCTCATACCACCAATATCTGACATTTCATTATCAAAAGGTATATTGAACAGGGTCATAGTAAAATGCGCATATCCCTGGGAAGCGTCATACTTTAAACAGAAGTCCCCATGCCTCAAAATTATATAAGCCCTACTGAAGAAAGAAGATACTCATGGTAAAAGCACTGACCCATACAGTGGAAGGACTGTACTAGCTGTAATAAGAAACATGTAGGGAGCAGAGAGCTTTCCAAAACTGCAAGTAACCAACCGCTACCTGACCTTGTATTCTAATTAGGCAGATTTTCCATATGGTTAGATACCTTTTCTTTTTCCCCCACAAACTTCCTGAATTGATATTGTGAAAAAAAAAAAAAAAAGAATTCAATATCAGTTGGAATATCAGGATCAACTGTATGAACACCTGGGATATAATGCAAATATGCATAAGTTAAAATCATGCCTTTGTTAAAAGGCCTCTCCCAACACCGTGCCATTCTGGTTCACTCCCTCTATCACAGCCATACATCAGTTTTACTCAATAAATCCTACTTTTTAAAGTGCCACACAGCTTTCAAAGGTAAGGAAACAATCTGAGAAAACTTCATAATTTGGAATGCCGATGCGTTCTTTATTGCCACAGTGGCTTTTCTCAACTGGGAGTTAACAGGTAGTCTGAGACCCTATAAGCGCCTTCCAAAATGCTACATGTCGTCCTTGCAGTTCATTATGGTAGACAGACCATGTTTGTTTCCTTTCTCTCCCTGCAAAGGCACAATTAAAATGGCCAGTCAGGGTCAGGGGTGTCACTCTGTCATCTCTCAGGGATCTTTTTCCCTTGTCCTTGCAGAGTGGAGTTTCAAAGTCACACTGCAAAGGGCATAAATATACAGAGAGGAAGAATTGAGGCCATTTTTGCAATCAATCTATTATAGTTATTTGATTATTTTTTTTAAAAAGTGAAATAAATACCTGGGAATCCACCACCCAAAAGAACAACCAGTACTTTGGCAACAACCTATGTCTAACAATACATTTCCTAATCATTCCACTGTCCTTCTCCCCAGCCCAAAGTAATCATGATTCTGAATCCCATGTTGATCTTTCCCTAGTATCAATTTTCTTTTGCATATATAAAGTTAATTTTGACCGGTTTTCATATTTAAAAATTTTATTTTTAAGTAATCATTACACCCAATGAGGGGCTCGAACTCACAATCCAGAGATCAAGAGTCACGCACTCTACCAACTAAGTCAACAAGGCGCCCTGATTGTAATTTTTAAGCTTTATCATGTGGTATTTAATCTTTGAGAACGTTCTTATTTACTATTACGTTGCTAATATTCAGCCATATAGTTGAATTCATTGGAACTCACTCCTTTCGACTGCTATATAATATTCCAGAATATGACCTAATTTCACTTTTGTATTTGTTTTTTTGACACTACCACTAAAATTATCATTCAGTTCTAACCTTAGTAATTTCAATATTTCAGTGTGAAACACATCGTGGGATAGGGTCTTTCAACCAAATATTACCTCTCAACAATTACATGGGCAAGACTGACTTATTCTCTTTCCACAAAAACATTCCCACAAAAACTGAGGTAAAAAGAAGGATGTTCATTGTGTCTCCCTTTCATTAACAACAACAACAACAACAAGCAGAGGCAAAACAAATCAGTTTTTAAGCAATTCAGTGATTTTAGTATCAGGTTGTCTTTTGTTAGGAAAAAAACAAAAAATGAGGTTACTTTTTCAATCTTCACTTGTGAAATGTGGCTTCAGGCTTAAAAAGCTGGATTTTTTTTTTTTTTTTAAATGGATCCTACTTTATAGAGGCCTTACAGTTGGTAGACACTGTATTTATGAGCATACAAGTATGAGCTGCTGTTTCTGAAATGAAAGGCATTAAAAAGCTACACAAACCTCCTGCCAGTGCAGGACCAGCTCCAGATGATTTTATGTGCCAGTGGGCAATGTGATTTAGTGGCTTGAATACACAGGATCCCAGCTCTCTACTATTTGAGAGCTAATCTTGCTCATCTTGGATACAAAACAAGGTCCCACCAGGCTCTTTGATAAAATTGATTAGCATTTCTCTCTGCCTCATCTTGTTAATTGAGATTTTACAAGCTATCATATTGGCCATCATTATAAAAAGCAGGACAGAGCCTGAGCTCTCAGTCCCTTTATCCTCCCCCCACCCTCCACATTACTGTATTTACAGAAACATAACATGCTGCAGTAAGTAGGACACCTCCCTCTTCACATACTTCCTACTGAGCCAGGTGTGCTTCACATTCCTTGGGGCAGGTACTATTTCTCCAATTATAATTTTACACTAACCGATGATGTTCTATGCATAGTGAGAGGAGAGGGAAGAAAAGAGGTGTGGGGGAAATGCAAGGAGCAGTTCTGAGTAGATTGTATAAAATACGGCAGGTAATCCAGCCTGGGAGTTGAAAATCCTGGGCTGTGGCCCTTATCAGGCAATGTCTAACTGTGTGAATTCCAGGGAAGCACATACCATTAGGTCTCACCTTCTTGAACAGAAAGTCCGCAATGAATAGCATTGGATTCCGTGAGATGACTTCTTTCTTTTCTTTTTCTTAAGAGATGCTGTTCCTACAGCCTAATTGGCCTTCCTTCAGACCCTTGAACATGAAATGCTCTTTCTCAGAGCTTTCAGAGATGCCGCTTCATGTAGTGTAACATCCCCCCACCAACTCTTCTCTCCCCCTATTCCCTCACACAGCCCTTCCTGTGGTTAACCCCGACTCATCCATCAGAACTCAGATCAAAAGGCACTTCCTAAGGAAAGATTTCCCCGCTTGCCCTTAGCTACATGCTCCCATAGCACTCATCCTTCACCTTCATTACACTTATTATGCTTAAATCATCCCCTGTAGTTAAATAATCATGTGTTTCATATTGACATCCTCAGCTAGAAATTAAGCTGAGGGCAGTGGCCACATCTGTCTATATTTACTTTTGTGCTTTGCCTGTAATATTCATGCAATCACTGTTCACAGAGTGAAATAGTACATGTACGTACACTAAATGTTTCATATAAAATTTCAGGAGATTTACAGAATTTCTAGCATCTAAATCTTTTCAATAAGAATCTCTGGTGATGATTAAATTCCTTTTCAGCTGACAAGAAATCCCATGTTTTGCACTAGAAATAAACAAACACACAGATTTAAGAAAAGATCAGAGAACAGGAAAATATAAAAGAAAAAGGGAAATATTTTTAAAAATAATTGAAAGGAGGCCCTTGGAGAATTGTTGAAAGTTGCATGCTTATGCCAACATAGATTTCAATTGCTTTCAGCAAAGAGAAGATACTAATTAGTAGAATAATCTTTGTTTCCCAGTTTGAAAGATTACTGTGATTGCTTTCCTCTAGTGTATGCCAGGCCTTAATGGTTTTAAAGATTAATTGACAGCATGTGAAAGCCAACTAGCCAATTAATGGTGGCATGTCACCTAAGTGTGCTGAAGAATATATGTTCACATTGCTTAGGGAGTTAGGTCTGATGCATTCGTTTATGCTTGTTTTTGTCATCGCCATGTGGATATTCTGCATATCTTTTCCTCTTACATAAACTGCTCACCACGTATCGGTTGTTCCTCATAGCAAATTTATACATTAAATTTATTTTTTGTTTAGTAATGAAAGGTCTACCTACACCAGTTAAAATTCCTAGCACTTCAAAAACTATTATATCATTTTATTAGATATAACATTCACTCAGTATGTGAATTTCATGTCTTAATTTTATTTTATGGTAAATTAAAAATGAAGATTAGTTACATTAAACTTGCTTATTCAGACAGTTGTATGACAAAGGACAAGGCACTTGATCTCAAAGTGCTTCTCTTATAGGAAAAAAAAAATTAGAGTATTGTAGCCACAGGATCAAGAAAAACTGTTTTCAGGTTTGAGCATCTTCTTTGCTACAGACACCATAAATCCTCTTATTGATTAGATAGTATTTTTTTCATGGTTACATGGAGCTGGAAAACACATTTATATCTCAATTTTATTAAACATACAATATTTTATATTTAACATTTTGGGGATTGCCTCATCACTGCTTTATTTTATTCTGCCACCTTCATTTTTCTTTATGACCCCAATTCCTAAATTGTTTCATTATCTTCTTATGAATTTATCCCTGGAAATTGCCTAAAGTCCTGTGGAGAAAAACTATGAAATAAAAATAAATGAGTGAATGAACGAATGAATGAATGACAAGTAAAGGCAAAACCATTTTCTGTAAGTAAATTCTCTCGTTCTATAGTAAAAAGCACTAAAGCACAGAGGTGAACTGATCCATTTTCCAAATTCCATTTCCTCAGGTTTCTAATTTTCCTCAGGAAATATTTTGAGCTTTTAAAAAGGTCCCAGGACATGAAATAGTCATATGCAAATAACCAGTGAATAACCATTGTAGCTGTTAATTTCAACATGTCAAAATATTAGATTTACATCTCTCTATGGATATCAGCATTTAAAAAAGAGGGATGACATCCCTGATTTCATTCTATTAAGGCATTTAAAGCAAGCAGTCCCACACTGCTCGCTAATCATTCAGGAGGAAGAAGGTTGAGCTATGAAGGCTCAGACTAAAATCCGTTTTTTCTCTCACTGAAATACTGGGCAGGCCAAGCATTGCCAACCACTGCAGACCTCTTTGAGAGCTTTGCTATTTCTTCACCCAATGAAGGGAGCTCTGTATTGAACTCCATATCCATGGAGGTTTTACCTGGCTACAGTCCGTGCTTGCCTTAAATCTCTCTGTCGCATACTGCTTTCACTTGCTACTCATTTCCTCTGGAGCAATGCGTCTTAACTAATTGGAACAGCAAAATCCTTTCTCCTGTTCCAAAGAATGAAGTTGTCTCTATTATATTATCATCCCAGTCCCTACCCTGTTCAGTGACTTCTGACACAGGCCAATGAAACACAACAGGGGTAAAGGGCACACCCATTGGAATGTTCATGGATGTAAAGGAAAAAACATCTGGATCCTGGCTAGGTTTACAGGTACTAATGGGCCATGATCTTCAGGCTGTGGTTTAACTTCTCTAGGTCTCAATTTCCTTACCTGTAAAGGAAAAGAGGTTGGTCTACAGTAGGAGTTGGCAAACTTTCGTGTGTATATAAATCCTATAGGGATCTTACTAAGATGCAGTTCCTGTTTCAACTGATCTGGGACAGGATCCAAGATTCTGCATTTCTAACAGTCTCTGGGCTGATTCTGCCATTGCCGGTCTGGGAAGTACATGTGAAGAGCTAAAGAGAGAATCACAAAAGTTCCTTCACTTCACCAGACCATCTAATTTAAAGATGACTTACGTACGTAAGTAAGAGAACTTTTTCCACTACTACTATTGAAATTCACTTTTCCATTTATTGTGTTTCTGTTATATTTAATTGAACTTATTTTAAACTGTTCCTCCTTCTCTCTAAAACTCTTTTGCCCTCAAGGAATAAAATTGATGTGTATTGAACATCATGTACCATGTACTTCCAACATACCCTATGAATTATGAAACTGCCCTCAGACCAGTCACAATGACAAAGCTGGATTCAAACCCAGGTCTTCTAACAGTGATATCCCTTAGGAGTTTGGCCTTCCCCATCTCCAAAACAAGGAACCAAGTGACTCCAACAAAGCTGCTTTTATCCAAACCTCTAGTTATATCATTACTGTGTTCTGAAAAACTAGAATAGCCATCTTATTCAGAAACAAAGAGTTTAAAAACGCATCTAGAGGAAAACACTGGGAAGCAAAACTGCTTTGATGGTCTATGGACATTTAAGATGTAGAACAAATGCTGTCCTTGGGAGTAGTGCTGGTAATTAAAGATGCAGGCCCACCCAGGGCACATTCTGATTCCAGGGAGTGCCAGAAGCTATTCTAGAGGGGATTCCAGGAGCAGATTCAGGGCCAAGTCCCTGTTGTACCTACACGTTTAGCTCTGACTCATTTTAAGTGACCACATAACCACTTCTATGCATCAACAAGAACTTATTTCTATGAGCATTATTTGGGGGAAAAAAAAAGTGAAACTCTTCATGGTTCTCTTGATGAATTAACCGACCCCAATTTAAAATTCTACATATGTGTAAGTATTCCTAAATTCCTTTTAGTGAAACATGTTTTAGCTAAACATGAACAATTATAAAAGCATGTAATGGATTATTTATAAAAGCACTTCTGTAGAACTGCCATCCTACCCATAACTCCAGGACTATCCCTGCACTATCCCAGCACTATTCCTGAGGCAATTCCTGCCTGCTCCTCAAATTCTCCATCTCTCCCTATTTCCACCAACCTTACTCCCTAAACTGGCATCTCACAAACCTTCTGAGGCCACAGTGATCTGTAGGTATTTACGTAAAGCGAAAGGGGGAAATACTCCTCCTTCTTCTGTCCTTTCTTTTATTCATTTATTTAACAAACAGCTAACAAGCACTCATTTTGCCCCAGGCAATGTGCTAGATACAAGAAAAAGGAATATAGCTTCCTCTTTATTGTTCACCAATGCTATGGCATAAGTCTCATTTAATCCAGATACGTCCTCATGAAATGATGCTAATAACCCTCATTTGCAGGTTGATCAAGGAAAGTGACTTTGTAAACATCAATCTCTCCATAGTGGCAGAATGTGAACTCTTACCTATATCTTCTAAATCAGACCTTTGTTCTTAAACCTTGTATACTTCCTACTTAACACTCTCAATTTCTTGAGCTGGGAGAATTGCAGCATCCAGGACAACTTTTGCAAAAACATTTTTCACTGTTACTTCTAGAGGTACACTGAAACCTGTACCCCAAAGGAGAACCGCAAGCAGCTTGTGCTACTAGAAGTCTGCAAGGAGCTGTGTAGCCAAAGACAAGCCCAGCAATTTTGCATTCTCTCCATCTTTCATGAAATAGATAGGAATACTTTCAGATAAGCATCTACTCTTTGGAGCATATCAATATCTTTGCTAGTGAATCCTCCTCAAGCCCATGATTCCCTCCCCTCTCTCCCATGAATGTTCTGTATTAAACAGTGCAGAGTAAAGCAAACCAATACAAGTTGCCTAGTCCGTTTATGAGAATTTTCTGAAAATATTATGTAGATTTCTGGTGAAATAATTTTTAAAAATTGGTGCTAGCTTTATCTGTCAAGTTCTCTTTTGCTCACCACAGAAGAGCTGATCACAGAAAGACTTGCATTCACCACCGGAGCCTAGTGGCCTCAGTCATTTGCATTATCCTGACAGCAGCAAAGGGTAAACAATATACTGTCTTCCAGTGACTATGCCCTTCCCCATTGAGTCAATTTAATATCATAGAGTGCAAACACAGTCAATATTTAACTGAATTGCCTATCCTTCTAAACATCACTGTGGCATAACACCTGTTTTAACTCTTAGTAATTAAAAACTCCAATAAATATTTGCTGAATGCCTACTATGTGCCAGGAAATTTGGTAGACTCAATAAGAACAAAAGGAGACAATCAAACCATTAAAGAAGACTTATAAAAATGACTAAATGAGATAGAGTATTGAAAACACTTTGTAAATGACATGTGGAAATGTAAGAAGTTATTTCTGCAAAACATTTATTTTCTCGAGTTTGAGAGGAAATACAGTTTCAGGCATGTTAGCATACACCTTACTTAAGGGAAAAAACTGTTTCATTCTTATGAACCAAAGGCCTGTTTCCTACACTTGTGAACTACCTGGCATCTGCATTGTTTTAATTACTGTCGTGAAGAAAACTCATCTGGTGTATGCTACAATATTTTGTTGAATCTAATCTCTTGCCTAGAGAGAGGAATCTTCTTTGAATACAAGGTAGTGTTTAGAAGCAGTGTTGAATAGGACAAAGCAAATGCAAACTGGGTCTACTTGCTAAAGACTTTTCGACTTTTTAAGATGTTCAATTGAACATTTAAAAGGTTTAGTCTCATATCAGTTCTAGAAAGCCCTCCTGGGGCGGGCTTAAGTAACTATGCCATTAGGCACTCAGCTGCAAATTGCCTATTAAGTCTGACTGAAACTGTAAAATTGCTTTTCACAATGCAAATTAATGTAAATAAGAACAATTGGTTACACATATCACAGGCTATCAAATTGTCGACAGATGATGCATACTTCCCCCCCCTCCCGAATTAACATTACTTTAAAGTTATATTTAGTAGGTCTTCACAGGCTTGGGTGTCCCTGTGATAAATTCCACAAATTTATTATAAGCAGTACATGTGTCCTATGTATGTTATCTAGTATATGAAATATAAACCTCTTTTTATCAATGTCTGAAGGGCACTTATATTCAGGTTCAGTGGCTATATCACAAAATAATCCATTTAGCCTTAGCTCTTAGGTTACAGTAGCATCATTCAGTTACTAGCCATTATTAAAAGCATTTATCTTGTTTTAACAAATGCATTGTAAGAAAAAAGTACAAGACTATAAAAAAGGCAAAAGTCTTCTTTGAATAGTAATGTGCACAGAAGAACCTTATGCCTCCCATATTTATAATTATTATTTTGGAAATTTGCAAGTTATTTAACCTTTTAAACCCTTAGTCTCCATATCTGTCAAATGAAAGTAGTAACATGCAACTAATAGAAAAAGAGATTTCGTATTATAATTCCAAGGCTTACTGAGGGACACTTCTAAGATGTCACCAGAAAAGGCATATTTACGCTAAGCAAAATAAGTTAGTCAGAGAAAGACAAACATATGATTTCACTCAGATGTGGAATTTAAGAAACAAAACAGATGAACATAGGGGAAGGGGAGGAAAAATAAAATAAGAAATCAGAGTGGGAGACAAACCATAAGAGACTCTTAACTATAGGAAACAAACTGAGGGTTGCTGGAGGGGAACTGGGTGAGGGATGGGGTAACTGGGTGATGGACGTTAAGGAGGGCACCTGATGGAATGAGGACTGGGTGTTGTATGCAACTGATGAATCGCTAAATTCTACCTCTGAAACTAATAATACACTATATGTTAATAAGCTGAATTTAAATAAAAATTAAAAAAAAAAAAAAGACAAGACATTTTTAACCCTACTTCAATTCAAATACAATCTGTGGCACCTTAGGGGTTTTGACCATCTTCTGATGCAAGTTCTGAAAAGACAGTCTTGCACCTCACAAAAGAATATAAAAATACTCACTACAAATGTTTGGTTTCCAACCTTTAAGGATTTAGCCAAAAAATGAGAAAAAAATTACTTTTAATAACCTATTACAATATCTATAAATTTTTCAATCAATCAATAGTTATTTTAAGTACCTCCTATTATATCTATTCCATTTTCAGAGCTTCTCCTGTTTGCAGTTTCTAAAAATAACCAACTTAAAATGATCAATATTGCAAAGAGACATATTTTGGGGTGGCCAAATTTGCCCCTCTACATCCCTTATCTTGCCTTCCATATATTTTTCAGAGGATTCTGGTAAGTTGACTTGCACTGAAAGAAAAATAGATAAAATTGGGGGTTGGTAATGTTTAATAACCTGAAGAAATTATTTGAGAGCATGGAACTAGGTTAAAGGTAAAACTGAATCAATTGGTAGAACAAAAGAAAAGCTTTATTTTCAGGTTTCATACTTAGAGCATTGTCATTATATCTTCCATTGTTTGGGGAAGAGGATGTTCTCTGAGGACCAGAGATCCTTGTTAAAAATCTATAGGAGGGTGGCTCAGTTGGTTAAGCACCTGAGTGGCTCAGTTTGTTAAGCATCTGCCTTCAGCTCAGGTCATGATCCTGGAGTCCCGAGATTGAGTCCTGCATCGGGCTCCCTGCTCAGCAGGGAGTCTGCTTCTCCCTCTGAATCCCCTCCCTCTCATGCTCTCTGTCTCTCACTCTCTCTCAAATAAATAAATAAAATCTTAAAAAAAAAAAACAAGAATCTATAGTAGGGTCAGTTCCTTAATCTTAATAATCTCTTAAAGCATAAATCTTTAACATTTTTACCCTTTTTGTGACCCTTCTTCTAGTCAGGAATCCATCCACATTACTTAGAGAAGGATTAAGATTGTTATAAAAGGGGGACGCCTGGGTGGCTCAGTCTGTTAAGCGTCTACCTTCAGCTCAGGTCATGATCCCAGGGTCCTGGGATCGAGTCCCACATCTGGCTCCTTGCTCAGCAGGGAGCCTGCTTCTCCCTCTGCCTGCCGCTCCCCCTGCTTGGGCTCTCTCTCTCTCTCTCTCTCTCTCTTTCTCTCTGACAAATAAATAAATAAAATCTTTAAAAAAAAAAAAGATTGTTATAAAAGGAATGAAAAAAGAATAAGTCAATTATTTTTAAGCTTCCAAATAAGGCTATGGGAAGCCAATAGGGATGGCCTAGTGGGAAGTCAAGTGGGAGTTCATGTCATAACAAAAAGATAGATTACACTGGGAATGAAACTAAAGTTCACATCCAAATTTTACTAATTTCAAGCTTTTACACCACTCCTGTATTTAGTTAAAGGGCTGGCCTTGCCCTTATCTGGGAGTGCAACCATCCACATCTGTGTGGTGTTGTCTACAAATCATCCAGGAGAGACAACAGACGGTTCCCAAGATGTACTATGCCCCAACCGATGAACTGAGCCCCAAGGAAACATGGCCCAGAATGGTCCAAAACACCCCCTATCCTCGAACATTGAAAATGGGAAAATTGAAAACCATAGGCAAGGCAGGGTTAGACAGAGAAAGCCCCCAGTTTCTTAAGGGAGACCATCCAGTGGTACTCCACTTGCCACCATTCTCACCCCCAAACAGTATTACATTTTTACCATTGTGATTTTCAAGGTAACACAGTAGTCCAAATTCTGAGTTGGATTTACCTTCTGGACCCTACTTCAAAGACAGAACTGTATTGTTCAAATCTTCACTCAAAAACCCTCCTCAATGCCAAATAACTCATTTGAAAATGCTTTCCATTTTTAAGCCAAATATTTTGTCATATGCCATACTGACAGTGACGTTAAATGTTTCTGATTATTTTTTAAGGTAATTCTCATTATATACAATCTAATATTGCTTTACCCTGACATTTCAATATTAAAGATGTAGTTTATTACTATGTTGTCTTCTGGGAATAGTTTATTTTCAATTCTAGAGAGTTTCCATTAGTTTACTCTTATTAAAAGAAGTTTTATTTTCCTCTGATAAATTTGGTTTTATTTATTTATACATGAAATTTGCTAATATAATAAAGACAATTTCAAATAGCTTCTTTCTCACATGTCTATCCTTAAAAGAATATAGAAACCTGAATTTAATCCAGAGTTAAAAAATGACTGATTTTAGCAAGTGTGAGGTCACTATCAAAGTCTGGGGCAATTTGCGAATTGATTAGCATAAGCATCATTTTAAGAATAAAAAATGAGCTCTGACACATAATTTGTATCCATTTTAACATAAGAATTGAAAATGATACCTTATCTTTTAATATTTACATTTTAGAAAATGTAGGAAATTCCCTACAGCTGTCTCTTACTCTGAAAATCAACTAAATGCCATTCCTACCCATTATTAACTAAATAACAGTCCAAAGGATTTTACTTATAGCTATATCTTATTTTTCAAGATTGTATCTATTTTGCTTTGTTGTTATGGTCTTCTGTGACTCCTCAGGTTTAGCTAATTGTCATTATTAATGAGACATATTTTTCTCTGGGTATTTAATTATTCCTCTCATGTAAACTTTATTCTCACATAACTAATACTTTTTTTTTGTAGAAAATATGACAGTACAAAGATAGAAAAATACAAATCATTGATAATACTAACACCCAGAGGAAAACTACTGTTAATTAATATTACATATTCCATACATTTATATAACATAAATGGAATACATATACATTATATCATATAAATGTATATGTACACATATCTTAATATACATCAATACATATATATGTGTACATGGCAAGGTGAGATTAAATTCCACATGATGTTATTTTCTCTCCTTTTAAAATCCTCATTTCTGTAACCTCCAATGAGAGAATTAAGCAAATGTATGGCTTATGATATATATGAAACCCTTAAAAATGTAATCCATTCATCCAACTACTATTATACAATAACACAACATCGTGCTACATTTTCATCCAATATAAGTGATATAAAAATAATAAACTTTCCAAAAATACAAAGATATTAATTAGATATTTTGAAACATATAATTTTATTTTCAAGGAAAGATTATTAAGAAGTTTTATGTTTCAATATATTGGCTTGTCTTGTCTGATAGAGATTTCATTGACTTCTTCATCCCTCCCCTATTCTTGGAAAAGTCAACTGGTGAACTACCTTCAAATTGTTGATTTTTACCAAACTTTCAATTCTTTCAGTTTTCTTCCATATCTGGTTACAACCCTCCAAATTAACTTTTCTGATTTTTCTCCCTCCTATTTGATTAGATGTCACAGATAACTAAAACCTGACTACCTAGATCCCACTGGAACTTTCAGCTGGCCTTTTTCTCAGTACCTCAAGAAGGTTTGCAAGTTGAAGCCCAATGATCCTGAAGGTCTCATCACTGTAGCAGACCTTATAGAGACTGGTGTTCTCTCTGGACCAGTCACTATCTGAGGCACTAAGAAAGTTTGCTGAAATGCTCAGATATGCACGTTCTTTTATAAGAAATAACAAAGACTCTGGATGACTGCAACAAAAGCATTATCATCCTAACTTCAGAGCTTGAAGAAACTCAATAATCCATGTTGCATAACCAAAAGATTTTCTGTTACCAACCAACATCTTGGAATTCACTGGACTGCTTATTCTCAGGATTCAATTCCTGGATCTTTTTATAATATTTAATGTTAATGTTTCTCTTTTTCATTTTAGGCATCCCTCTTCTAGGATGTCTGAACACTCTAAAAGAGCTGATCTTTGTCACCATCTGTTAATGAATGGTTCAACTGGTTTTATAGGAACAACTCCAAGAGTCCTCCAGACACAATTTTTTAGAGCCTGTTTTGACCCGCTCAGGAGGTTTCTGATCACCTTTGAATAGATCAGCAATAAATGACATTGCCTTGAATAACAGAGGAGACTGACAAATTGAACTTTACGGGAGCCCAGTACTCCAAGAAAGCAGGACTATTAAGAATTCTCCTACCCTCCCATATGCACACCTCTTGTGTTCTAAAAAATGCTAGCAGGCTCATCAGTTAACCAGCTAACTGAAAGGACTGTACTGCCCCGGAGTAGTCCCAGGAAGCTTCACCTCATCCTTTTCCAATAACTCAGATAAGAACTTTCTCCTCCTTTCCTCAAGATTCCTTTGTTTATTTGCCTCTACAAACCTCAGTCCCCTTCTTTTTATGAAATGTTCCTCATAAATGAACGTTATCCCTATTTTTGCAACCTAAATGAAATCATCTCCTAATTGTTCAGTTCACTGTGTATGATTTATGGTCAGAAGGCCACAGTCAATATACAGTTCTGTATCCTGTTAACATAACCCTGAGGTTACATCAGGTACTGTTTTGTTCTGCCACTCACTTGTCATGTAATTCTACCATGAATATGTCATCTTCAAGTATAACATTTGATAAAAGTGACAAAGGAGTGTCCATTTGTCCAATATACCCACCCAATTATCAGATCTTTTCCAGCAGTCTAGTCCTCAATACTAGTAGTCATTCTTTATTAAATATGCACTAAACTCGAAATCTTTTTAGAGTATTTTCTACTTAATCTTCGTTTTTTAAAAAACAGACACGAATCACTTTATATAAAATTGAAAGGATTTTTTTCTGTTCCCACCCTTTTCAAAACATGATACGAACGAACACATTCCCTCTTACTAAAATCTTGTTTATGACAAAGCCAAGATTAACAAGGAGGCAGTAGGCTCTAAGACTCAAGGTAAAAGAAGAAACCAAGTCACTTTCAGTATAATAACCAAAGACTTTTTAGTATCATAATGCCCAGGCAACAGACTGAAAGAGGATACATCTTGGCAGGAGTAAAAATCAAACTATCTTGCAAATGAGCTAGCCACAAAACTGAAAGCATTCTAAATAGGCTCATCTTTATCCTAAATTTAGGGCCCCGATAGACAAAGTAGACAGAAATGACCTGGAGCTAGAAGTTGAGGCAAATAACAAAGGCACTCTAGAGCAGAGCAGAGGAATTAAAAGAAACAATAAGTGCATTGAGCTGCTTTGCAGGTAAGGAGGGTGGTACTGAGTTTGGAGACTGATGGACTCAAGAAGAGCTGAGATAAAAAGTGAATAAAATAGAAAATCTATTTCAGAAGCCCAAGTTCCCTGAAGACTCCTTATGAATAGAAAGTTTCACCCCAAACCAAAGGAAGGCTATTGTGTTTCTTCTGGATTTCTGTGTGTGCTTTGCCAACTAACAATAAGAGTATTTAATAGTAAATAGTATCATTACTCCCTTCCACTAATCAGAGTATTAGTAGGGGATTTGCAGTCCATTCAGGCCTGCTTCTAAAACATGATCCATTCATTCATTCTTCTTTCTTTACCTTTCTCTCTCTTCTTTCTCTTTTCTCATATGCATGCTCTCTCCCTTATTTCTTCTTTCTTAATTTTTACTGTTTTTTTTCTCTTTACCATTGGTTATTCCATCTTTTTTTTTTTAGTTTTATTTATTTGATAGCGAGATATAGCGAGAGAGGAAACACAAGCAGGGAGAGTGGGAGAGGGAAAAGCAGGCTTCCCGCGGAGCAGGGAGCTCGATGCGGGGCTCGATCCCAGGACCCTGGGATCATGACCTGAGCCGAAGGCAGATGCTTAACGACTGAGCCACCCAGGTGCCCCGGTTATTCCATCTTCTGTCTCAAGAAGTCAGCAGTTACTAAGTCACCTGGTTTTAATAAAGAATAAGTGAATTCAGAGTTCACACAAGTAAAACCAGAAGAATAAATTCTATTAGTTCTCTTATGAAAAGTGCTTTGCAGTCCTTGAGATGCACATTTCACAGAGCAGTTTTCTGCACAAAGCTTGTGATGTGTCAACGTAGGGTTATTTATTTACAATCGTATTTCCTTGCTAAGGTGAAAGGTAAGCAAGGAATGAAAGCAATTATCACAGTTTTTTTTCCACTAGGGCTGTCAATGCAAAGTGCCCCTGTGACACAGCCTGACACTTTTAATGAATTCCCAGGGTTATGTGACAATGTTACTACCACCCACATCTGTCATTCAGAGATAGGGATTTTCCTTCCGTTCTTGAGCTTGGATGCTAACATTCTTTGTCCCGGTTAATGAGGATCTGACTTTATATTCTGGAACAGGGCACTTTAATAATGTGTCTCCACAGATCACATTGAACAAACAAAGTGTGATTCGGTCAAAGCTGATTCCAAATACAAAGTTTAATAATACTTCACTGGAACATGCTTAGAGGCTTTTTTGTTTGTAGATATAGTTGCATATATTGAAGAACGGAAAGGCCCATAGTTAAATTTACCACTTTCTCTTTACAACCGCAGTGCTTTCCCATAAGTCCATTTCTATTTGCGTGCTTGTTCACCTCTTTACTGACAGGGATTTCTGAAAAATTGTTTTGTTGAACTCTGGCAGAAAGGCATGGCTGCCTAGCACTATTTCACAGTGCTGGGAGAGGAAAGGAGATAGCCCTCTAGGAGTGATAGGCTCTTGGCTTCCTACTCAAATCTGGTTTTAAAGAGTCTCCACACAACCTGTTTTGTTTTGAGAGACCAAAAAAGTGATGGGCAGGATACAAGGTATGAGCAAACACAGGAAAACAGGGTTTTCAGGATTTAAACTCATGGTATGAGCACTGGATGTGGGCTCCAGCATGAGTTATAATAGATCTTCAGTATCTTAAGAAGGCACATAGTATAAGGAAGGGAACTGCCTACAAGCCTGTCTCTGGAGGGTAGGTAGCTAGAAGCCTCAGGCCCTGGGTGCGGTCATAAAAGAGTGGTAAATGCAGTCTTAGTTTGAAAAGTTGAATTCAGGAGATTCATTGCAGTAGGTGAGCTAGGGCAGGGAAAGTCCAAGTAATGCATAATACTAACACAGATGTGCAGCCCTTGTCAGATTTTAAGTTCTCAGTCCATTCAGAGCAGAATAGCACCCAAGAACTGGAGGGATCACAGCAAGTAGGATCCAGTTAGAAACAGTTGTGGAGAGTGTCTAACCCCAGAAACTGGACTGAGGGCAAGAAAGGGACTTCAGTACCAGTGGAAAACTTCAATACCACATTTCAGAACCAAGTTAGAAGCCCAGCGATGATACCTTGATGAAGAAGAGGCATGAGAAAGGGCAAAAGAGAGTGGGCAAAGTGGGTTAAATTTTAAATAAGGTGCTCATTAAGCAAATTGATCAGTAAGCAAAAAGGTGTGAGGTTAAATGACTTTGGCAAAGTGGACTTTTCCCAGGTGCAGAGAGAGAAAAAAGGCAGGCTGTAATTTGCCAAGCCCACGGGTGCCTGGAACAAAATCAGATCAAAGGGAGCAAAATAAGTTCCATGCTGCATGGGTTGAGGTGCTCATGATCTTAATAGGTTGCTTACTATGATCAATGTTGGTAAGAAACTGAGGGAAGCTCAATGTACTGGTGGAAGGTCATAATTAGAAGAAAATGGTGGGAAGGCAGGGACTGATTGACAACTGAAGTCATCATATGATGTTCAGAAACAAACTCTAGTCGATCAGTTCAGATATAGAAGCATTGTAAAGACATAGGCTCTGCTGCCACTGTCTTTAGGACAACAAAGACGGGGTACTTAACATCCCCCCCTCCACACACACACTTAATTTCCTACATTCACACCATGTTTATTACCTTTATTTTATACATGAGAAAAATCAATGGACAGAATGTCTTCCCGAAGATCCCATAGCAGAACCGTGATTTAACATCAGGTAACCTAACTTCTGGAAGGCGGCCTCAAAATAAAACCAATTAACAAATAAGAAAATAGGAAAAATAACGTTAAGGTCACACATTCAACACAGTGAAAGAAGCTACAGTTTTGGTTTCCATGACAATTCAAGACAAGTTTCCTATATTCCCCAAGTTGCTGGCCTATGAAACTGGAATGTTCTGTAGACCCCACCATGAGTTGTAATTAAAAACACTTTTCCCCCAAGGGATAAGTAAGAATGTAGTGGTGATGAATAAAGGCAGGAAAAGACTTGTCTATTAGTTGATGCGAGATTTTGATATCACTAAAAAGGTAACAATTTCTACTTTCTAGGTGAAGCATGAGCATGTTATACTTGTATAGAACTATTCCCTCAGCTTTCTTGCATGAACACCACGATAAGAATTTGAGTGTGATGGTGAACTTTTGTCACTGAAAGTCTCTAGCTTTGGAATAGACAACCTTGAGCTTATATCCTGGGTCTACTACTGGGAACATCACTTGTACTCTCAAGCCTTAGTTTCCTGATATTTGTAACATGCATAATTTAGTCTAACTCAAAATTTTTGTGGGAGGATTAAATGAGAGATTATAAAGGGACTAGTTTTATCCCTGGTAGGTAGTAAGTAGGTAGGTATTAAATAAATGTGAGTTCCTTTTCCTTGCCTCATCTCCATGAAACTTACTTGAGGTTTTAGCAGTCCGTACAAAGCTGGAAAAGTTCTAAAAAACCTGACGCTTGGTACAAACTTCCAAGTTAGGATCCCTTTTTACAAGGTGAGTTATTTGAGAAATTTTCTCCCATTCAGGGGCTACTCTATATGGTTGCACAGTTTATGCCCTGCAGACAACATCACATCTGAAAGGGAATCAATCACTCATATGGTAGACCTCATCCATTTGTTTATTTATGGCAATTTACTGACAGATTTAACAGCACTGTCTTGTTCCAGCAAAATATATCACAACAATTTTCCAACAGATAGAAGTAAAATGTCTTGAGAAATGGGTGTTTTAGGTGTCCAAATGTGCTTTATGTACAGCGGAGACCTTGAACGCTGCTTTGCCTGCATGCTTTACACTTCGTTTTCCATACAGCCTAAAATTCCACCATCTAGAGATTCACTTGGTTTAATACATACTCTTTAAAATGCTTATGTGTTGAGAAGTATTAACTCTAAGTCATTTGTACCGCTGCATTTAGGCTTTGTGTTTACGACCCTGGGATATCTTAGGGGGGATACATCTTTAAATCTCTCTGAAGGATATATTATCTCTAGTTTCCAGGGCTACTTGCTATTCAAACAGATCAGAAGGCCCAGACTATGAAGGAAGATGAGAAATCCATGGAGAATGGTCTTTCAGAACCAGCCACCACGAAGTCATGCAGTGTAATAACACTATTACAGAAGAGTAAAGAATTGGGACCAATAAGTTCAATATTGTGCACTCTGCCTAATATTCCTACCTGGTTTAAATAGATATGACTGTAAAAATGTATGAGAGATTCTAGGCCATGATAATTTTAGAGCCCAAGTACAAAATGTTTTTTAACTTGCTACTTGTCCATGTGGTTAAATATAAGATACTGTAACTACCCATGAAGAAGTATAGTGTTATTTTAAAGTCATTTATTTTAATGATTCATTGTAAATGTATACGGCCAACTTTAGGGGAACCATTAAAATATTTTTTAAAGAAGTGTAATGGATAGACTAAGAGAAAAGAGAATTACATAAAATGCACAATTAAAACCAGAGAAGGCAGAAAAACAATGGAACGCCAAAAAAAAAAAGAGATAACAAAAAATAAGACAGATATTAAATCAACTATATCAATAATCAATCTAAATGTGAATTGTTGAAATATA
This sequence comes from Phoca vitulina, assembly GCF_004348235.1. NCBI lineage: Eukaryota > Metazoa > Chordata > Mammalia > Carnivora > Phocidae > Phoca > Phoca vitulina. Next base: position 41,180,644 of record NW_022589705.1, on the reverse strand, counting down.
TTAATAAAAGGCAGAGACTATCAAAATGGGTTAAAAAAAAGCACAACCCAACTGTATGTTGCCTATAAAAAAAATCATATGAAAACATATATTGGATAAAAGACTTGTATCCAAATGATACAAAGTGATCTTAAAACTTAATGAGAAAATAAACAAGCCAAGAAAAAATGGATGAAAGATATGGATATATCTTACCAAAGAAGATATATGATGATAAGTAAGGATATAAAAAGATGCTCAACCTCATATGTCATCAGAAAATTGCAAATAAAACAATGAGATACCACTACACACTTATTAAAATGGCCAAAATTCAGACACAGACAATATCAAATGCTGGCAAGGATATGGAGAAACAGGAATTCTAATTTACTGATGGTGGGAATGCAAAATGATTCGGCCGCTTTGGAAGATAGTTTGGAAGTTTTTTACAAAGCTAAACATACATTTATCATATGATCTACCAATAGTGATCATAAGTATATATCCAAATAAGTTAAAATTTATGACCAAATGAAAGCCTACACATGAATATTTATATTAACTTTATTCATAATTTCCAAAAATTGGAAGCAACTGAGATGTCCTTTAATAGGTGAATGAATAAACAAACTGTGGTACATCCATGAAATGGAACATTACTGAGTGATAAAAAGAAATGAGATATCAAGCTACAAGATGTCATGGAGGAACTTTAAATCCATATTACTAAGTGAAAGAAGCCAGTCTGAAAAGGTGATATACTATATGATTCCAGCTACATGACATTCTGAAAAAGGAAAATCTATAGAGAAAATTAAAGATCAGTGGTTGCCAGGGGTTTGGGGATGAGCCAGGAGTGATAAACAGGTGAAGCACAGGGTATGTTTAGGACTATTAAATTATTCCATATGACACTATAATGTTGAAAATATGACCTATATTGGTCAAAACCCATAGAACTGTACAACACAAAGAGTGAACTCTAAACTATGGATTTTAGTTAATAATAATATATCTATATTGGTTCATTAATTGTAACAAATACACCATACTAATGCAAGATGTTAATAATAGGGGAAACAGTGGTAGGGAGGAAAGGGGACATATGAGAACTCTGTATTCTTTCTACACAATTTTTCTGTAAACTTGAAACTATTCTAAAAGTTAAAAACTATTTAAGGGATGCCTGGGTGGCTCTGTCCATTAAGTGTCTGCCTTTGGCTCAGGTCATGATCCCAGGGTCCTGGGATCAAGTCCTACATCAAGCTCCTTGCTCAGCGGGGAGCCTGCTTCTCCCCCGTGCCCCTCATCCCACTTATTCTCTCTCTCTGTGTCTCTCAAATAAATAAATAAAATCTTTTAAAAACTAAAATAAAATTATGTTAAGCATATATTTTAAAAATTATTTCTTTAATGTCTCTCCCCTTCTAGACTATAAGCTAAATAAGGATCAGAACTCAATAGTTGATAAATAAATATATGCTGAATAAATTAATAAAAGACCAAAATGTAACATAAATATCAGTTATTCTATACAGGTAATACCAAGTAAGAGTCCATAAAATGTTACCTTCATTTGGATGCTCACCCTTTACCATTTTTGAGTCCTCTTGGGAATATCAAACACATAGAAAGATACAATCTTGCCCAGCTACTTAGTAAGTCTTGCCTCAAAGTAATCAGTGAAAATGCTTAACAGAAAATTTTATGTAATAACTATTAAGTCAGTATATAGCATATTGAAGGTGAAAATTTCATAAATTATTAAGCTCCAGTTTTGTTCATCTTATTTTTGATGGCTAAAGAGATGGGGAGCCTTCTTAATCCAGCTTCTGGGCTGGGCTCTGCTGAAAGTCTTCTAACATGATTCTTTCACTGACCCCAGAACTATAATTGAAAGTTCCTCTAAGTCTTTGTTGCATACCATCTTGACCCAAACATCAGCTCTGTGCTCAATCATGAATAATATATAGCCCAACTCTCCCGTTCACACACACACAGCCTTAGACAAAGAAAAAATGAAAAACTGCAGGTTTTTTCTCGCTATTACTTCTTCTTCACCTCCGTGAATATCTTTCTCTTTATCGTAATAGTTTTTTTTTTAATTATTTGGACTTGTTTTGCTTCTATTTTGTTATCTTGGAGGACTTTCTACTTTATCAATCAAGATTTTGCCCCTCCCCACTTCCATGAAAACCTGTATTTCATAAGAACATCCTGCCCTCAACGTGTAACATCAATCAAGTCTCCTGTTGTTTTATATCTACTTCCATATATGTTACATCTACGTCTTCCCTGTGCATGCATGTGTGTATCTACATGAAAATAAGAAAAATACTGACTTTGTACTAGAGTGAACTTCAGACATTAGCTGGTACAACCTTTTCCAAAAATAAAGCCCTGACTAAGGTCAAATGAACAGATAATGAAAGATCCTGAATTATAATCATGGATTTCTGTTTACTAGCCCAACACTCATTCTACAACCATTCTGAAATTAGACTCTGTATTTCTGTGTGGTGTAAGCATTACCTACTCTGGATGGAAATAAAGATTATTTTCATTGCCATTTTGCTTACGGAATTTCAAGTGGAAGTAAGAGTCCCTTGAATCTTCCAATTTCTTATACTCAAGCTTAGTAACAATTGGAAATTGAGCTCTGGCATGATGCCATTTCCTGGGCAGGGGGATGCTAAGTCCCACTCTGGTGCAGTTTGCATTTTAGTGTATTTTGTAAATAAATTCTTAACAGATGGACAGAGCAGCAGGAAGCCAGCACCAGGGAGTCAGCAGGTGGACAGGAAAGCCAGAAATGGACTGGCACTGATCACATTAACAAAACTAAAATATCTTGGGATTCACACATGCTGCCCACAGAATAAGTTGGCACTGACCAGATAGGCAAACGCAAATCAACCCTGAGCATGGAAAATTTCCATTACTCTGTTCCTATGGGGTACCAAAATCCCTCCCAGATGGTGACGACAAAGCTATAAATCCTTCAGAAAATAAGTCTCACTTCTTTTTCTTCCCATGAAGCTGACATATAGCAGGAAGGTGAGATATAAATTACAATTATTAATAGTATCAAATTGCTCTTTATTTCACTGTACTTGCCACAAAAGTAGGCAGGGAGAGAGGAAGATACTATCACTGAACCCTATAAATCACTGGTATAACATCCCAAAGGACTTGAAAGATTTCATTGCCGCTATAAGCACATTCTCTTCTATTCTCCAACCCATGGCATTTTCCCCTATAACCTACAACTCTAAAAGGTCTGTTTTAAGGTTTGCTGCCCTGCTCACACAAAGATATGACTCTTTCATTAAAAGCCTCCTTCCTATCACTAAAATGTGTCTCCTCGAGGATCGCCACCCTTTGCCCTGCACCATAGTTGTTATCTGGTGAGATAATGGCTGGCAACAGAGATCTACTGCTGGCAGAACATCCACGACCAGGGTGCTGGGCACTTTTCCTGGTCAGGCCCAGGGTTTCTAAATAAGTGTCCAAGTTTCCCAAATCTCCATGTACTCATAGTCTTCATTTGGAAATTCTGAAGTGCTTAATCACATCGCTTAAATTTTTATGAGTTTTATAATAGGTGGAGCAAACCCTTGGAGTCAAGAGACTAAGCATTAAATTCTGAATTTGCCATTAATTAGCTGCTTGATCATGGAAAAGTTGCCTAAGATTACTGAGTCTAATTTTCCTTCTGAAATCAGGATTGTGAGAATTAATTGAAAACATGTATATAAGGAATTTAGCAAAGCAACTGGTACACAATAATGAATAAGTTATATTATCTTTCATCATCATCATCATCATTTTCATTATTATTAGAAATTTAAATAGGGTTGGTATGAAGACTGATTTTAAAATCACTCTTAGGGATCACTGATATACCTGGCATAGGAGATTTCAAAACCAGTCATAATGTATGGTGAGGATTCAGAAGGATAGGAACATGCAGAGATAAGTTTGGAGAAAATTTAATTTGGAGGCTCAACCTGCTTGGAAAAGAATTATGAAATCCATAAGGTTATAAGAAATGTGGTGAACTCAAGTTTAGTTCAAATTGCTAATAATAATAATGAACTAGACTAAACTAATATTCCAAGTTTAGTCCAATGTGAGTGGACTTGAAATAGAAGGCTCTCCAAGTAACAAGGATAATCCTATTCAGAACCTCACACAGTGACCAGGATAATAGGGACAACACCTAACTGGCCCCCAATCCCCAGATAAAAAGCTACCCTACTATACTGTAAGGTCAAAATTTTCATGTGCTGCCTTAACATCTTTGAACCTCACAGGGCTCCAAAGACCCAATTGTGAGACCCAATCCTGCCCTCACCGGATATGCCCGTCACAGAGTGGGAAAGACTCTCACCCTGCTAGTCCCCCTATCAGCCAGACTAGGTCTCCTCCCACTGGCACTCAATCTAACAGGCTTCACTTCCCTCCCAGCCCATAAAGTTATTCAAACAAACCAAAAGCATGCTCTTATAGGAAGTAGGGGTCACCACGCCCTCCTGTTATTACAAAGCCTATCTCCTACAACCTCTGCTCTTTCACTCTACTCTTGAGTGCAACACCTGTGTGGCCCTGCATTGTATTCAGTGTCCTCCCCTAGGGTGTGAGTATGTGTGACTAATAAACTTCTGTCAGTTTCACATTTCCAATATTGGGTCTTATGTATTTGGCCATCCCCATCATCTTGTGATGGTAATCCCTCCCTTCACCAAGAGGGTGAAGAGGAGGTGGATAAGCTATCTATCATAGTCAGGCAGATCGAATAAAGAATAGATTTCCTTCTCCCTATGGGAGGAGAACAGAATCAGAAAACTAAGTTCAGTTGATTTGTAATTCACAGTGAGGGTTTGAAAGGAAGGCTGGGTTATTCAACAGGTTTAAGACAAGAAGAACACAAAGGGGAATGCCAGATCCAGTTCCCTAGAGACTATAAGCCTCCTGATGTTCTGACTAGAAATGGACTAGAGAATGCAACCCTTAAGGGCTTGCTTTGTTCTTACCTCAACCAAATTAGGTTGTCAGAGCTAAAGGCTACCTCTCAAGACAGTGATACACCTAAATACATTCTTACCACTAAAAGAGAAGGAAAAAAAATAAAAAAATAAAGCTTAATTTTATTGCCCATTCACTACTCCCATAAAAATTTAGAGTTTTATTGTTTTTATATGCCTGCCCCAAAGATTCACTCTCCTGTTCTCAAGAAGTTGGTGACTGCATATTATTTATGGTGATCCACTGGATAGCTTCTATTAGCTTTTAATCTTTTCCATATAACCCTTGGAATACAGGATGGAGGGTGGGTGGAGACCGCGTATGTGTGGCTCCCAACTACACTATGTATTCAACCTATTCTATTTCTAAGTGACATTTTGAACTACCATCAGCACTCAGTCTATGTTAACTTTGATCAACTAAGCTAAAATCCTGACTTTTTAGACCTCTGTATGCATTACTTAAAATATCGCTCTAACAGATTTAGCTGAGATGATTTTTTCCAACCCATATTTATCTACATCTGTGAAAAATATGAATAGGATAAGACTCCCAACTCTTGACAGATATACTAAAATGTTCCCTTAAAAGATTTTTAACATCCCAGAAATATTATAAGGATTGGGTTCTAGCTATTCCTGGATGAAATGGCTACATTGTGTATCATAGTTAAAATGTGTAATTATTGATTTGGATACATCTATTATCATTATAAGAGTTTAAAAATAAGCAGATCAGGATTTGGAAAGAGTATAATAAGTAATACAAAAAGACTGTTTTATGTGAAGAATGTTTTGGCACCTGGTTTTTAGTAACAATACACAAATCATGAGATTCTGTGTGAGTTAACATTAATGTAATCTACCTAATGTTTTTTTTAATTGACGACTTCTGTACTCATTAAGGGCTATAATCAGCTTGTCTTAATTTTTCCCCTAAAGTGGATCCCGAGATGAAGATTTGAGTGCAGTAGTTTATCCAGGAGCTGATGCCAGGACACCAATAGCAGAGTGGAGAATGAGACAGGGAAGAGAAGAAATCCAATAAAGGGTGCATAATCAAGTGATTTACTACAGTGGGTAGCTGGACCTTGGAAACTCTGAAGACTTTGCTTTAAAAATGTCAAAGAAAAGAGTAGAGAATTACTTTCCCAGATGATTTCAGTGCAGCCCAAACTGGGATGGGAGGGTGAGCCATATGCCCACTCAAGGTCTCTTCCACTCTTATGATTATATGATTGCTCATTATCAAAAATTGGCTGGTAATTGGTTTGACTCAGAGAGGTCAGGATGTGAAGGGGACTGCACAACCTTTTGATTTTATAGTAAAGAACAATGTAGTTGTCCCAGTCACATTTCAGAAGGATATTTTTTTTTAATTTCATAAATGTGCCATTATAATCTTCATGACTACTAATTACAAGAGATTACCTAGGAACTGGCTACAAATTTGACAGGTAGAAATGAGACTTTGGCAATGGTGGAAATGAGGAGGACTCATAACGGACCCTAAGTACTCTACAGCATACATAGCACTGCTTTTGTTGTCTGTTTGCTTTGAAGCTACCTACACTGCTGATATATAATCAGATACTGGTTTTAGACATGGCTTAAGTGAGAAGAAAAAACTTATGTTTCACATTGCTTGCTTTTAATTGGAAAAAAATCATCCTTTTACAAACAAATGGGAATCTGATTATAATTATGTGATTTTTTGTACATAATTTTATGTAAAATTAGTCACCCAGAATTCATATTTTAAATTCACTGGCTGTAGCTAATTGGCCAACAGTGAATTTTCAAAGTGATCAGTCCAATTACTGACTGCCAAGATGCAGAGATCAAACGTAGCTTTCTCTTTTTTTTTCCAGTCCTAAGATTTATAGGAACAGAACATTTACACTCAGAATTTTTTTTTAATGCGGCAAACTTAATGAAGTTAAGATCTCATTTTAACTAGGATGAGGGAAAGAACATAAAAGAAACTATCTGAATAAATAAAATCATCTTTATTTTAATCAATTAATCAATTTTGTTCGCAGGATCCCTTAAATCAAGCCTGTTGCAATATAAAAATTTAGAGCTGAAAAGAATCCTAGAAGCTACACTAGTCCAATCTTTTCATTTTGTAGATAAGATAACAAGGCTGAGAGAGATTCCATGCCATCAGTAATTTGGTGAAGCTAAGGAATTTGAGTCAGAATTTGAATTCAGGTGTCCCATTTGTTAAGCCAATATTCTTTACACTACACTAGTGATGGAAACACAACTATTTCTTCTATTTCTTAAACTATTTCAGTAATATGTTTTAAACCTATCTTAATTTGAAAACCAAGATCCTGTAGTAAAATATGGTGAAAATAACATTTTCATATCCTGTCCAACCTGTGTTCTTCACCTGTAAACATCATCCTGCAAATCTACGGTAGATAAGCTTCAAGGAAGAAAATAGCAAGATTAGGATGTTCATTGTTAAGTGCAATGGCTCTCCTTTGAGGTAGACACAAAAGCAACATTTTCTGGCAACCTAATTCATGATTACCTTTAGAAATAGATTAAAATACTCATTTCTACCAAAAGAAGTAAAATGTTTGCAACACCAAAAAGGTTAATAGGTTTTTGAATGATCTGGGATTTTCTTTTGGCATCCTTTCTGGATGAAGAGAGGTCTGTGACTATTAACATTTGCTTCAAGAAAGAGATAACTGAGGAAAAGGGGGGACAGGAGATTTCTAGTATTTCAAAGAAATCTGGAGAACAAACAAGAAAAAGCACTAGCTTGTGCTAGGACAAAAGTTATTTCCTGTCACCACCTCTAGGAAGGAGTAAATAACTGAAAGCTATGATTTTGTTTTTATTTAGTTTGCTGTAATTATTTAAGTACTTCAACTGTACTTTTATTAGGCTATGAGCTTCTTGAAAGCATCAGCTGTATCTTATTAATCTTTATATCTTTAGGTCTAGCCTAATGTCTACTATGTTATAGACAATAATAATTCATAGCTAAATGAGTGAGAATCTGGTGTAAGTAGCAGTTGTAATAAAATTTAGAGCCATAGAAATAAGAGTAAAAAGATAAGGCCAGGTGTTAAAGGAGAGGGAAGAGAAAAATTATATCAGAAACAAAGGTTAAGAGAAGGTATTGTAAATGAACAGAAACCAGTTCACAACTTCCTGAAAGCCAAAGTAAAAGCAGAAGCTTGATAGATCATATGATTTCAACATTTAAATAGAGAAATGATATCTAATAAAAGAATATTTTAAGATATTGTTATAAGAAACTTTAAAAAATAAAATTCAACAAATATCCATTAAGCACCTACTACTTTTAAGACACTCCATTAGGCAATGTGGGGCTATACAAAGATTAAGAAAAAAGAGTCATCAGCTTTAAAGAGGTTAATTAATGGGTGACACAGAACAACACATACATGAACATAATTTAGGACAAGAGGTAATACACTGTAGAGGATATAACATGACTCAGAGGAGGAAGGTATCATATATGATTGCAAGGATCATGGAAGCTTTCTTGAAGTTTTGAGATGAGCCTTGATATTTACGCAGGTTTTTCAAAGTTGGATGCATGAAAGCTAAGGAAGGTTTTTTTTTGTTGTTTTGTTTTTGTTTTTGTTTTTACAGACATAAGGAGAGCATGTGCTAAAGCACTGAGTTGAGAAAGTATTTCAGGCTCCTGGGGAAGTGAACAGTCTTTGTAATACAAGTTTAGCTCTCATAAAGGCTTTATGTCAGGAAGTAATAAGAGATAAAGCTGAATTAGTACTTGTAATACCAGTAGAAATCCAGTACCTCCTGAAGAGAAGTAATTTTGCACGAATCAAATTCAGCATCCTTATCTTGATTCAAAGCCCATCTTCAATTTCCACTCAGGTTTGAATCCTTTGGCATATCTAATTTTAATAATTAAAGGACTCTTTGGACTACACAGCATCTAGCATCCTTTTATAATTCATGAACTTGGAAAAGTTTTAATATTGTATGGATATGAACGAGCTTACTAAAACAGGCTAACAAGCCATCTGCTTCATGACACACACTTCCATAAATGTCATGAAACTTTATGTTACCATAAAATGTGGCAACAAGGAAGCACCTTTCTGTGGAAGAGAAGTTCTCTAACAGGCATTTGTGGGATACTATGGTCTTTGCTTGATCTGGCATATTGCAGCTATAACAATAAATGCCCCTAATAGAAACAGAAGAAAAATTGGCTATAAACTTTCAAAGGAGAAAGCCTGATGCTTTGACCATGGTTTCTATATTCCTGTCCCAACAAAAAAGGCCATTACTATCCAAGTACCTATGCTATTTAGAAGATCCCACAGGTCTTAAATCCTCTTCTTTAGAAGACTATGATACTAAGCCCCAGAAAAGAGGGTTCATCTATTTTCTTAGTAATATATAAAGAATGGATATTTACCACTCCCCTGTTCAGGGCAAAAGTGATTTTCTAATGTCTTTCCATAAACCGTGCTGCTATGCTTGAACTGGATTAACTGAAAGAATTAATCCAGTTCCCAAGGATAAAGTATTTTATTTCTTGCTTATAGGAAGGAGCACCCAATGAACTGTTACAAATATCCATGTTTTCATCAAAACCATTAAGTGAGGCTACAATCTGCTTTAGTTCTTGGTATCCGTCTTGTCTTTCGAATAAATTACAGTTCTACACATAGTCACCAAGGGGTCAACACAGCCACTTCCCCACTATATGTGGCTTACACAGACTCATCAACAAATTTGCAAACTCTACAGGTCTATGGATATGTTTCCATGTGGTTTCAATGTCTTCCCTGCTTACACATACACACAAGAGAGAACTAACCAGTAAACAACAAATATGCCATAGAAAAGCAATTCTGCAATGGTTCAGGTTTTATGTTCTAATAATGCTCAAATCCCAGTTTCCAGGATTCAGTGTACTGTGTCAGCAATAATGAGTAAAACTACTGAAACTCATTAAAGAACTTACTAATCAGTACGTTAATTGAGGCTATCTGCTTCCCATTATACAGAGACAAATTAAGCAGGTTACAATGGTTCCCAGAAAACATCTGTGGAAATATGTCAAAATTAATGATAAATAAAATCAAGCTCCCTTTGTGGTTGATTTTTCACCCAGCTGCATCTAAAAAAGTGCTATCAAAGAAAACTATTCATTATTTGTCAAATCAGAATAAAATCCCCAAACCACTAACAGTATTTTTTCTTACAACCTTTTAATTAGAGGTGAACAAACCCTAAAATAGCCATCTACTTGTACCCCATAGTGTGAGTTCAAAAAAAAATTGATTCTGTGGAAAGAAATGTACCAAATATATGTGAAATATATAAAAGTAGATAATAATTTAAGAATAATGTATTTTATAGCATAAATCAAAATTTTCTTTCCAAGAAAGAACCCACTAAGCTATTAGAAACATTCCTTCATCAAAGGTCTTCTCTTTGGTGAAGCAGACAAGCTATTTAGGGTAACACAGTAGAACATATAGGAAGACTAGAAGACTGAAGTAAAAGAAATTCAAGTTATTAAATTCTTGTGTGTGTGTACACACACATATATACATGTGTGTATATATGAAAATCATACCATGAAATAAAACTATGCCCCATTGTATAGATACTAAATGAAATGTTACCAAATCATGTCACCCTCCTGTTTAGAACTCACCAATAGCTTTTGTTTGTTCTTAAAGTTTAAAATTATTGATAGAAGACACAAAGTTCCACATAAATTAGCCTTGACTTTCCATAACAACTTCATCTTCCCTCATTGTGTCCTTTATCCAGATACTTTATATATACTTGTTTCTGGGTTCTTTAACTGTGCTTCAACTCCAAGTTCTTTTTATATGCTGTTCCCTCCTCCTAGAGGACTCACCATCCCATTGCCACTCTCACTTCCCATCCCTGGATAATACCCAGTCATTCTTTAGTTACCAACTTAAATGTCATTTCTCTCTAAACTGAACTCTAAAATGTAAATTATATTTCTGTATAATTACTCTCATTACACTGTCTCTTCTGTAAACTTTTTACAAACTACATATGAATTTAATGGATGAAAGTTTACTAGTAAAATAGGTAGGATTAGTAGTTCACTCTGCGTGAAGAATGATGTAGTGAGAACAATGTGTTCAAGTTCCCAGACTGGACAACTGGGTTAAGAATGGTGCCATTAACAGGGAAAAGGAAGAGAAGAATGAGAACAGGATTAAGGAAAAGGTGGGTAATGAGCTCAATTCCAGGCATGTTTAGATTTAAGTGTCTCAAGGACCTCCAAATGGAGATGTCTAGCTCACAGTGGTATATAAGATATAGAGTGAAAGCATAAGATATATATTGAATAAAGATTTGGGAGTTTTTACCTTATCAATAACAAATGAATCAAGGAAGTAATTGTGTAGAGAAATAAGAAAAGAGTACAGAGTATAACACTAAAGCTAGCATTTAAGGGCTAGGTAAAGAAAAAAGAATGAAACTGAGAAGCACCAGCTATAATAGTGAGAGAGTCAGTGTCAGAAAAGCAGAAGAAATATTCGTATTCAAGAATAGTGATGTTAACAGTGCCAAAAGTGGCTAAAAGTTTCAGGAAGGTATGGATTGAACAGTTTGATATTTATCAACAATGATAACCTTAGCGATGGCTACAAGAGAAAAGTGCTGGAAAAAGAATGACTGACAAGTAGAAAAAGTACTGTTGTCTACATCAAGAACTTTGTGAATGAAAGAAGAGACTACAGCATCTAGAAAAGCTATGGTATGGAGACGTTGTGTTTTGGTTTGGTTTGGTTTTTGGTGTGGGTGTTTTATTTATTAGTATAACAACCAAAACATGTTCAACTGCTTATGGAAAGGAATCAGCAGGGAAACAGGTGAGACTATGTGGGAGAGGAAAAAATTAGTAAACCAGGTCTTCTGTGAGGTATAAAATGGGAGAAAGAGAGATGGTTAGAAAAACACAGAGACTGAGAAACAGTTTTAAATGCACAGTGGAAGCTGAAGACATGAATTTATGTTGAACTAAACTGCACTATTCTGGGCATTCTTCAGCTGTGCAAAGCACCCTAGATGTAAAGGCAAAATTATTAGATTAATCAAGATATTTTTCCTGTGCAAGTTCAACAGCACAAGTAACAGAATTGAAAATATTTCTAAAAAGAGTCTGGAAGGTAACGGTAACTTGAAATCCAATATGAATAAGAAACGAAATAAAGATAGGGGCGAGGTAAGGAGGCTGATAGACAAAAAGTAGATGGACCAAAGGATTGAATAAAAGAGGAGGAAGATTGGCAGTAACTAATTTAGACTACTTGAAGGTTAGGAAATTCAGTCAGAGAGTGGAATGTTTGAATTCAGAATTTTAAAAGGGTAGTACTTCCAGGTGACAAGCAGCCTCAGAGTTTGATTGTGTAAATGAGTGGATTAAAAAGGCATGGAAGTAATGATGCCTAAAGATGAGGAAGTCAGGGGCCTCAAAGACCAGAGTGTTCAAAAGCTGGCTTCTTAGCCTATTTATTGACGTCATCTAAAGTTTATAAGGATTTTGGAGCAGGTAGTAAACATATGAAATAGGTTTGAAAGTCTTCCATGAATGAAGAGGAATAATCCAATAGTCAGTATACAACAGTGACACAGACAGATAAATCATGGATGGGCCAAATGCCATGGGCTTCAAAGGTATATGGAAGTAATAGCCTAAATTTACTATTAACACAGAAGAGAATAAACAACCAAACCTGTAACCCTGAAGTAAAAGGACTAAGAAGCCAGAGTATACATCCCCTCCATCTTTCTCTATGCCAAAGTCAAATACAACTTAATGAATCCATGAAAGGGATATAAGCCACCAAGGAGTGTTGAGATCAGTGGATGAAAACTGGTAGACTGTGGCTCTAAAATGCATTTTGTTTGAATAGTTTTTACAAAAATATAATTTGATGAACTTTAGTCAGAGCATACAATTTTGTTTTACCATAGCACTGAGCACTCCCTGTTTTCTTACAACTGACATAATTCCCATATGTACATTACATGCTCCTCCCAACAGGCATTTGAACATTCAACATCTGCTCTACATTCTTTTTCATTTCTTTTCAAGAAGAAGAAAGGGGAAACATTCCTGTTTGTATTCATCTTCAGTGCTCCACGAAGTCCCAAATATGGTCTTCAGTGGCCAATAATCTTAAGCATAATGATAGGATGGGCAATGACTTCTAACTATGTTAGTGAGTAATGAAACTAAGGTCAACAGTACTCTGAGTTGAAGCAACTTAGATATCAACTGATACAGAATCTCTAAGCTGGGAGTCAATTAGAAGGTAAATAAAGAATAGGCTAAATAATTGTGTACTTAAATTATGTAGTAGGACTTCTCGCTTAAAAGGCAGAGGTATAGCTTTCCTGTGTAAAACAACCTGCAACTATTAGTACCAGGATACATTATATAATAAGAAGGATGGGGGAAAGCATCATGAAGCATAGAAATTAGAAAATACAGAGAGGGACACTAAGTTGACACTAAGTTACTTAATTACTTACCAAACCAGAAGTGACTATTGATCAATGTTTTGGAAGTAAGCATAGCATATAAGAGACCAGGAACAAAGATAAGGTTAGGACCTGCAGAAATATCAGGGCATATCATATCCTTCTCAAACATATCTACATTATCCAAAATTTGTAAGTATAAAAGTAAGCCTATTTGTAAATAAAAATATATATAAAGTTAAAAAAACAGATTAAAAAGCAAAAGAATAGCAGGTAACAGAGACAATTCTGGTAATTGATTACAAGGAAGATCAATTCTATAGCATTCATTTATTTATTCATTCAACAAATATTATTGAGCATTATGCTAAACTTAGTAGTATGCTAAGCACTGAAACCTGATGAACAAAACAGAAGCTCTTGTTCTCATGGAGCTGATAGTCTATCCAGGTACTTGATGTAATGTTTCCAGCAATCTAATTCTTTCATCATCCAAGAGTTAGATAATAGCAATCATTGAATAACAGAAAACAAAACAGTATGCCCACACATACCCAAAAACATGCAGAGTGGTAATATGAACATGCTATATGGTTCATGCTCTTTCAAACACCTAAGTTGCAAAGCAAAAGCAAAAATGTGCTTTCTGTCAAAACAAAAAAAAAAAGGTGACATAACTCTGAAAGAATTGCAGGATCTAGGAAACAGAATTGAATTTTTATAATATAAACATTTTGGGGCAAGGAGCTAAGATGGTGGCAAAGTAGGAGGTCCCTAGGCTTGTTTCATCCCTCAAACACAACTAGATAATTATCAAATCATTCTAAATACTCAAGAAATTGATCTGAGGACTGATACAACATACTGCACAACTAGAAGGAGTGAAGAGGCCACTTCAAGGAAGGCAGGAAATGCAGAGACATGGTTTGGGGGAGAAATGGATCAAGTGCTGCAGAGGGGAGGGCGCCCTTGTTGCAGAGAAAGGCGAGAGAGAGTGGAGCACACAGGAATAAGCACAAAGAGAATACTTCCCCTAAGACATTGGCTGGGAAAACAAGAGGGGTTGAATTTCATGAGTTTTTGCAGCCAGCGGGGTTCAAAGATTGGAGTTTCAGAGGTCCCCAGGATTGGCTGAGTTAGACTGAAGGACATTGCCTTAGTCCACCAGGGGAGGCCATCAAATAATCCCAGGGCAGACTGCGTGATCTGAGGATTGCCTAAGTGGCACAGGGAGAGACTGTTCATGCTTTCTGGAGCACATCTGGGAGAGGTGACATTGCCTCTCCATGGACAAAGGAGTTGGCAGGTGCCATTTCCCTCCCCCGCCAGTCAGCACAGTGTAGAGACACCTGCTGAGGGCGCTAACCAGGACATTGATTGCTTAGCCAGCTTGCTCCAAATCCCACACCCCTGCACACTGGCATGACTTCCCTTCTAGGTCAAACCTGCATCAGTCCCAGAGTGGAGAGACCCTTTCCCAGAAGACCCGTGCAGGTCCCCACCACATCAGGTCCCTGAAGTCTGGAGTTTTCAAAATCAGCAGGCCTGGCTGGAATGGAGCCCAAAGTGTACTGTACTGCTCCAGGCAGGCAAGTGACCCAGAGATAGTGTGAAATCAGCAATCTGAAAAATGCCTGTGATGCACAAGGGGAAATTATTCACTGCTCTGAAAGTGCTTCCCTGAGAGCAGCAAGCATGGACTCTCCTCTCCAGGGACAAAGGAGCAGGATGGCACCATTTCCCTCCTCCTCCCCTCAGCAGAAACCAACTTCAGTAAACAGCACAGTGCCAAGATTGGCTGCCTAACCTGCTTACACCAGATCTTGCCCCACCACGTTCTGCTGGTGCTGCTTTTCTCAGGCAAGTGTGCCTAATGACCAGCACAGCAGGCCCCTCTCCACAGAAGACCAGCACAACCCCCAACATGCACCACATCTACTGACCATAGAGTTCTGCAAAGCTTCAATTCTAGTGGAAATAGCCTCAGGTCTCTTTCAGCAAGCAGGCCAGAGCACACCTAGCTAAAACTCCCCAAACTGGGGACAACGTCCAAACACTCCCCACTGCAGACAAGGAGAAACTCTGTAAAGGACTGACCCAAGGGATAGAGCAGCCAAAACACAGCAGTAGGGTACATGCAGCACATACACGAGATACTTCCTGAAACACCAGGCCTTGGACATTATATGACCTCTTCTTCATAAAGCCATTACTCTCATGAACAGGAAACATAACAGGCTTTCCTAACACATAGAAGACAGAGATCTAGACAAAATGCCAAGCTGGAGAAATTCATCCCAAAAGAAAGAACAAGAATGCACCTTGAAAAAAAAAAAAAAAAAAAGAACGAGAAAAGGTCACAGCCAAGGATCTAATTAAAAAAGATATAAGTAATGCCTGATCTAGAACTTAAAGCAACAATCATAAGGATACTAACTGGGCTTGAGAAAAGCATAGAAGACACCAGGGAGTCTCTTACCCTATGATAAAGAGCTAAAAACAAATCAGGCCAAAATGAAAAATGCAATAATTGAGATTTGAAACCGACTTCATTTAATAACTACAAGGATGGAAGAATCAGAGAAAGAATAATTGATATAGAAGAGACAATTATGGAAAATAACAAAGCTGAACAAAAGATGGGGAGAAAAGTCTTGGATAATGAAAGTAGACTTGGGGAACTCAGTGACTCCATCAAACATAGTAAGAGTTGTATCATAGAAGTCCCAGAAGAAGAAGAGAGGAAAATGGGGACAGAAGGTTTACTCTAGGAAATTATAGCTGAAAACTTCCCTAACATGGGGAAGGAAACAGATATCCAAACTGAGGAGGCACAGAGAACTCCCATCAAAATCAACAAAAGCAGACCAACACCAAGACATATCATATCTAAATTTGCAAAATATAGAGATAAAGAGAAAATCCTTAAAAAAAAAGAAATCCCTAACTTACAAGGGAAGACCAATAAGATTACAGCAGACCTCTCCACAGAAACTTGCCCACAAGAAGAGAGTGACATGATATATTCAACATGCTGAATGGGAAAAATCTGCAGCCAAGAATATCCTATCCAGCAAAGCTATCATTCAGAATAGAAGGAAAGGTAAAGAGTTTCCCAGACAAAAACTAAAGGAGTTTGTGACCAATAAACCAGCCATACAAGAAATATTAAAGGGGACTCTTTGAGTAGGAAAGAAAGACCAAAAGTGACAAAGACTAGATAGGAACAGAGAAAATCTCCAGAAACAACAACAAAACAAGTAATAAAATGGCACCAAATTCATATCTATCACTAATCATTCTGAATGTAAATGGACTAAATGCTCCAATCAAAAGACATGGTATCAGAATGGATTAAAAAAAAAAACAAAAAACAAGACCCATATATATGCTGCCTACAAGAGACACATTTTAGACCTAAAGACACTTCCAGATTGAAAGTGAGGGGATGGCAAACCATCTGTCATGCTAATGGACACCAAAAGAAAGTTGGAGTAGCAATACTTATATCAGACAAACTAAATTTTAAACCAAAGACTGTAATAAGTGATGAAGAAGGTCACTATATCATAATAAAGGTGTCTATCAAACAAAAAGACCTAACAATTGTAAATATTTATGCCCTCAACTTGGGAGCAAGCGAATGTATAAAACAATTAATAACAGACATAAAGGAACTCATTGATAATAATACAATAGTGGTAGGGGATTTAAACACCTCACAACAATGGACAGATCATTTAAGCAGAACAACAAGGAGGTTTGAATGACACCTTGGACCAGATGGACTTCACAGATACATTCAGAACATTTCATCCTAAAGCAGTAGAATATGCAGTCTTTTCAAGGGCACATGGTTACATTCTCCAGAACAGATCACCTACTAGGTCACACCTCAGGCCTTAACAAGTACAAAAAGACTGAGATCATACCATGCACAGTGTCCAACCACAATGCTATGAAACTTGAAATCAAACACAAGAAAAAATTTGGAAAGACCACAAATACATGGAGACTAAAGAACATTCCACTAAAGAATGAATGGGTCAACCAGGAAATTAAAGAAG
The DNA here is from genome assembly GCF_004348235.1 of Phoca vitulina. Classification (NCBI taxonomy): domain Eukaryota; kingdom Metazoa; phylum Chordata; class Mammalia; order Carnivora; family Phocidae; genus Phoca; species Phoca vitulina. The sequence goes on along the minus strand of NW_022589705.1, from coordinate 41,163,057 downwards.
AAATTAAAAAAATACATGGAAACAGATGAAAATGAGAACATGATTGTCCAAAACCTTTGGGATGCAGCAAAAGCGGTCATAAAAGGGAAGTATATAGCAATACAGGCATACCTCAAGAAACAAAAAAAATCTCAAATACACAACCTAATCTTACACCTAAAGGAGGCAGGAAAAAAAAAATAATAAATGAAGCCTAAAGTCAACAGAAGAAGGGAAATAATAAAGATTAGAGCAGAAATAAATAATATAGAAACAAAACAAAAAAAAAAAAATAAAAAATAAAAAAAACCCAGCAGAATAGATTGATGAATCCAGGGGCTGTTTCTTTGAAAGAATTAATAAAATTGGGGGCACCTGGGTGACTCAGTAGTTAAGCATCTGCCTTTGGCTCAGGTCATGATCTCAGGGTCCTAGGATCGAACCCCGCATCGAGCTTCCTACTCAGCAGGGAAGCCTACTTCCCCCTCTCCCACTGCCCCTGCTTTTGTTCCCTCTCTTGCTGTGTCTCTCTCTGTCAAATAAATAAATAAAATCTTAAAAAAAAAAGGAATTAATAAAATTGATAAACCTCTAGCCAGACTTATCAAAAAAGAAAGAGAAAGGACCCAAATAAATAAAATCACAAATGAGAGAGGAGAAATCACAACCAACATCAAAGAAATACAAACAATTATAGGAGAATATTATGAAAAATTGTATGTCAACTACTTGAACAACCTGGAAGAAATGGATAAATTCCTAAAAACATATAAATTACCAAAACTGACATAGGAAGAAACAGAAAATTTGAACAGACCCATAACCAGCAAAGAAATTGAATCAGTAATCAAGAATCTCTCAACAAACAAGAGTCCAGGGCCAGATGGCTTCCCACAGGAATTCTACCAAACATTTAAAGAAGAATTAATACCTATTCTTCTCAAACTATTCCAAAAAGTAGAAATAGAAGGAAAACTTCCAAACTCATTCTATGTGGCCAGCATTATCCTGATTCCAAAAGCAGATAAAAACCACTAAAAAGGAGAACTACAGGCCAATATCCCTCATGAATATGGATGCAAAAATTCTCAACAAAATACTAGCAAATTGAATCTAACCATACATTAAAAGAACCATTCACCATGATCAAGTGGGATTTATTTCTGGGTTGCAAGATTAGTTCAATATTTGCAAATCAATCAATGTGATACAGCACATTAATAAAAGAAAAGGTAGGAACTGTATGATCCTCTCAGTAGATGCAAAAACAAAACAAAACAAACAAACAAACAAAAAAACACTTGACAAAGTACAGCGTCCAATCATGATAAAAAAACCTCAACAATGTAGATTTAGGGGAACATACCTCAATATCACAAAGGTCATATACGAAAAACCCACAGCTAATATCATCCTCAGGGGGGTGGGGGGAACTGAGAGCTTTTCTCCTACAGTCAGGAAGAAGACAGGAATGTCCACTCTTACCGCTGTTATTTAACATAGTACTAGAAGTCCTAGCCACAGCAATCAGAAAACAAAAAGGAGTAAAAGGCATCTAAATCAGCAAGGCAGAAGTCAAATGTTCATTCTTTGCAGACAACATGATACTCTATGTAGAAAATTCAAAAGACTCCACCAATAAATTGCTAGAACTAATATATGAATTGAGTTAAGTTGCAGGATACAAAATCAGTGTACAGAAGTCTGTTGCATTTCTATATGCCAATAATGAAGCAGCACAAAGAGAAATCAAAGAATTGATCTCATTTATAATTGCACCAAAAACCATAAGATACATAGGAATAAACCTAACCAAAGAGGTGAAAGATCTGTACTCTGAAAACTATAAAACACTTATGAAAGAAATTTAAGATGACACAAAGAAATGGAAAAACATTCCATGTTCATGGATTAGAAGAACAAATATTGTTAAAATGTCTCTACTATCCAAAGCAATCTATATACACATTTAATGCAATCCCTATCAAAATACCAAAAGCATTTTTTACAGAGCTAGAACAAACAATCCAAAAGTTTGTATGGAACCACAAAGACCCCAAATAGCCAAAGCAATCTGGAAAAAGAAAAGCAAAGCTGGAGACATCACAATTCCGGACTTCAAGTTATATTACCAAGCTGTAGTGATCAAGATAGTATGGTATTGGCCCAAAAACAGACACATAGATCAATGGAACAGAATAAAAAACCCAGGAATGGACCCACAACCACATGGTCAACTAATCTTTGATCAAGCAAGAAAGAATATCCAATGGGAAAAAGTCTCTTCAACAAATGGTTTTGGGAAAATGGGACAGTGTCATGCGAAAGAATGAAACTGGACCACTTTCTTACACCATACACAAAAATAAATTCAAAATGGATCAAAGACCTAAACATGAGACAGGAAACCATCAAAACTCTAGAGGAGAACATAGGCAGCAACGTTTTTGACCTCAGCAGTAGCAAATTCTTACTAGACACTTTGCTGGAGGCAAGGGAAACAAAAACAAAAATAAACTATTGGGACTTCATCAGGATAAAAAGCTTCTGCACAGAGAAGGAAACAATCGACAAAACTAACAGACAACCCTTGGAATGGGAGAAGATTTTTGCAAATAACATATCTAATAAAGGGATAGTATCCAAAATATATAAAGAACTTATCAAACTGAACACCCCTAAAAAAACAAATAATACAATTAAAAAATGGGCAGAAGACATGAATAGACATTTTTCCAAAGAAGATATACAGATGACCAATAGACGCATGAAAAGATGCTCAACATCACTCATCATCAAGGAAAGACAAATCAAAACTACAATGTGATATCACCTCACACCTGTCCGAATGGCTAAAATTAACAACACAGGAAACAACAGATGTTGGTGAGGATGCAGAGAAAGGGGTACCCCCTTAAACTGTCAGTGGGGATGTAAACTGGTGCAGCCACTCTGGAAAACAGTATGGAGGTTCCTCAAGAAGTTAAAAATAGAACTACCCTGCAACCCAGCAATTGTACTATAAATGCAAAAATACTGATTCAGATGCTTACATGAACCCCGATGTTTAAAGAAGCATTATCAACAAAACCAAGTTATGGGAAGAGCCCAAATGTCCATCAACTGATGAATGGATAAAGAAGATGTGGCTTATATATACAATGGAATATTACTCAGCCATCAAAAAGAATGAAATCTTGGGGGGGGGAGTGCAAAATAAAGATTATTGGCTATTTCATAAAAAAAAAAGAATGAAATCTTGCCATTTTCAACATTGTGGATGGAACTAGAGTGTATTACGCTAAGCAAAATAAGTCAGGGAAAGACAACTACCATGAGATTTCATTCATAGGTGGAATTTAAGAAACAAGACAGATGAACATAGGGGGGAAAAAAGAGAGGGAGGGAGGCAAACCATAAACTGAAGTTTACTGGAGGAGAGTTGGGTGGGGGGATGGGTTAAGTGGGTGATGGGTATTAAGGAGGGTACTTGTGAGCCACTGGGTGTTGTATGTAAATGATGAATCACTAAATTCTACACCTAAAACTAATATTACACTGTGTTAAGTAACTGGAATTTAAATAAAAACTTGAGGAAAAAAAAGAAAAAAAAACATGTTATAACCATTACCCCATTAGGATAACAGTAAAAGTTGTGATCAAGCCTCATTATAAGCAGATAAGCCTAATGATAAAAATGGGGATTAGAATGGGCTTGCAGAATTAAAATGGGATGAGATTACACATCTAATACGAAATGATACATTTCATTAAGGAGGGTTTGGTACAACCTGCAGTGAACACTACAATAGGGTCCAAGGAAATAATCCCTTCGGACTCCCTGTAGAGTCCCTAGCAGGTTCTTAGATAGAGAAAAATGACTTTGTGTCAGACATGGTGATGAGCAGGCTTTTGAGCAAACAAAAGAGTCCCTCTGACCTCAGGGAGTATGCCATTGTCCTGCACCTCTGTCCTCTGATCCTGCTGTAGGATTTTCCCACCTAGATAGATGGTACATGGCAAAGGCCCAGTCTATTCATGTGCTTGATGGCCTCCTAAATTGTTCACCAATATTTTTGACACTGGCTCTATAAGGCTGTCATGGCAGCCATTCTGTTACGGATTCACTGTTTGCACAACATCCCTTAGACAGCAAGTAGCATAAAAGGGCATTGAAATCAAGACTCACAAACCCCTTCTGCCAAATAAAGGAACTTCCTGGGGGCACTTCAAGCAGTCTGTTACACAGCTGAATCAGACGAAAGGAAGCAAATCTTGTTGATGGTCACTCAGAAGCAGCCAGATTGCTCTGCTGTGTGCCTTCCCCATAGATCGCCAATTTAGCACCATTGTTTAATTTCCACAGAGAACCGACAACACAGAGTTTAGTGCACAGGGCCCTCTGAGCAGTCGAAGCCTTTGTGAAGAGCAGATATGCAAGAGAGATAAGTGATGGAGGAGCCCTTCCTAGGAGGTATGTTTGAGTATTTGCCTAACTGTTTGTTTTGTTTGTTGGTTGGCTTTATCTTATTCATAAAGAAATTTGAGGAAAGCAATTATTCCCATCGAGGACCACCAGCACACCAGAAGCCTGAATCACTCATCACTAAAGGAGTGGGCCTAAGGCAGACAGGATTTACAAATACAGCTTGATGACTAGAGCCAGCGTTTCTTGCCATCAACTGCTTAAATATTTATTAGGTATAATAAAGAGCCTGACCCCATTTTTGATACTTGATTACTGAGCTTTCAAAGTCTACGGCTCTCTCTTCCCCTTCTGCCCTATGAATCTGAGCAAGCTGTAAGAAGTCAGGTGTTCCTTCCTTTGGGTGCTGGTGGGAAGCTGAAATCATGCAAGCCTCAGCCCATGTGTGGGAACCCTCCTCCCAAGTCCACCCCCTAGCCCCCATAAAACCCAAGCTACTTGTTATTTCCTGCTCTCTAAAGCTATTTTTGGACCTATTTAGGTGATTTTCCTGCTCTCCCCAGAAAGCCTCATTATTTGATAGAAAGCCTTTTATTTATTTATTTATTTATTTATTTATTTATTTATTTTTATTTGTCAGCAAGAAAGAGAGAGTGCACGAGAGAGCAGAAGCAGGGGGAGAAGCCGGGCCCCCACTAAGCAAGGAGCCAGACGTGACCCAGAGATCATGACCTGAGCTGAAGGCAGATGCTTAACCGACTAAGCCACCCCAGCGTCCCGGTAAACCTTTTAACAACCTGTTGAATGTGTGCTATCATCAGTCTCAACACCCAAACCAAATATTGGGTGGAGCATCCATCCCAACCCTGCCCAGTCAGTGATCACTACATTAAAAATTACCAGGAGAATTACATTAATTGTAATATAATGACTAACAACCATAACTTATAGCTCGCTTCACTGTTCCCTATTCTCTAAAGCTAAGTCCTGTCTTGCCCTAGATGTACCTAGACGGAAGAGCGAGAGGGGGTTGGAATAGGCCCAGATTACTACACATGGCTAGGAGAAGATTGAAGCCTTGTTTTCAATTTTAAGTAGAGTTTTCTCTGGGAGACTTCTGTCTCAGTTTCTCCTTTGACTGCATTTTTACAGAGCTGACAAAAAGATGTCAATAGCTAAAGCAAATACACCTTACTCTCAGAAAGATTTCCAAAAATGTCTTAAGAAACAGAATAGGAATAGAGGCAAAAATTAATTGAAATTGGGCTCAGATTGGTGGACTGACTGACATTTGACCTTTCCATATTAGAATAAAAAATAGTTGACGTAGCTAGAATTCAAACATTGTGATACTTTAGATCCCCTAAATACTGTCCAGAGCGGCTAGGAATGAAAGAAATGACAGATGTAGAATAAGACAGAGGTTTCAGTTTCAGCTCTGCCAATGACCACCTACCTGACTCACTTTGGGCAATTCATTGAACTGCCTCAGTTTTACCTCCTGTAAAATGGTGATAATATTCCTGTCCCGGCTAATTCAGAGATATTCTGAGTATCGAAATACCACGGCATACACAGAAGTCCTTGGTAAAGTGTCACATAGCACACAAATGTAATCTGTTTTAAAACCAATGCACCATACTCCTCAGAGAACTCCTTACTCAACACTCTGTAGGTATTATGCAGAGACTATTAATTTTAATTTACAAGCAATTATAACAAACTTGCTAATCTGATTCTTAAGTCCTTAGTGGTTTAAAGATAGAAAATTGGAATAGGGAAGAGCTGCTTTATTCTCCATAGTACTCACAATAACTAACATGTATTCAGTACTCACTATATACTTCAAAGGGAGCATGATTTTACATAAGCAGGGGACCAAGAAGACAAAGAGATAGCTGATAGCCTAACACGAAAGGAGGAAACAAGCTGTAATCATCAGCTACAAGAATTAAAAAGTCCAGAAGGCTGACAAATGAGCTCTATGTACCCTGATCGGTTTTGTTTAATCACAGCAAGATATAGATGATCCTGGAGAAAAGATAAGTTTTATAAATGTTTAGTGTATTCATTTAAGAAGGTAGAAAGTATTATAACACTGATTTAGAGAAATCTCCATTTTAAAAAATGTCAAATAAACCCTTTGGTGCTTAACGTGATTAAAAATAAAACAATGCTACCATTAATATCAGGAAAAGAGAACCCTACTTTATGCAGATGTGCTTGATAACACGCCTGATTGCCAGGATTTTTTTTTTTTTTTTTTACTTCTTTCAGTGCTTATTTTATTCAGTTTACAGAGAGATTCCATCTCTAGTAATTCCACAATCAGCAATCCAATAATCTTATGTTACTTAAATACTTATTTGTGACAATCCTCCTACATGTATTAATCCTTATGGCAAAACAGTATAAAATTAAAAAAAACAAAAAACTTGTGTTGGGTGCCTGGATGGCTCAATCAGTGAAGCTTCTGACTCTTGGTTTCAGCTTAAGTCATGATCTCATGGGGCATGAGATCGAGTCCCATGTCCGGCTCCGAGATCAGCAGGGAGCCTGCTTAAGACTCTCTCTCTCTTTCTCTCTCTCTCCTCTTCCCCCCCACTCAGGTGCACATGTCTCTCTCTAAAATAAATAAATAAATCTTTTTAAAAAAATTTAAAAACTGTGTATAGAGAATAATAACACTGCTGTAAAATGATAGCATAATATTTCAAAAAGCCATCTGTAATTGTGTTCATATCCTCCCCCTTCATTGCTCTTCCTCCATAAAGTGCCATCATCTCCATAATTCCTTTTCAACTCCTCTAGAACAAAAGAGCAAGTGACTTCAAATCCTCCCTCCTCCCTCCTTCCACACAAACTCCCAGGGATAAGAATAGTCTATTCTTTCTGCATAAGGAAGGGTCAGGAACTGAATCTTGTTGCAGATACCCTTTGAGACATTTTCATACAGATGAGTATGAGTTAGCCAGGTTGATGGGACAGGTAATGTTATGACTTTGACTCTTAATAATCCCTAGATATCTCTTCACATATGTGCTATGATCATTTTATGAATTGCCTGTGGGAGACTGGCTGGTCTTCAGACAACAGGACAACCCTGGGCTTGGCTGCTTGAAATTGTAATATCAGTTTGCTTGGCAAGTGGGTATGAGAGCAGAGTGCATGGCAGGAAAAATGCATGGCTTTTGTTTATCTGTCACTAAGACACAACACTATACATATCCTGTACATATAATATATCTATATCTATATATAGAGAGAGAGAGATTTTTTTTTTTAAGATGTCATTTATTTTTTTGACAGAGAGAGACATAGCGAGAGCAGGAACACAAGCAGGGGGAGTGGGAGAGGGAGAAGCAGGCTTCCTGCAGAGCAGGGAGCCCGATGTGGGACTCGATCCCAGGACCCTGGGATCATGACCTGAGCTGAAGGCAGACGCTTAACGACTGAGCCACCCAGGCGCCCGAGAGAGAGATTTTTTTAATTGAGAATCAGGACCATTGCCTATTTATAGGGTGACATGCCATCTACACTGTTACTCAGGATCTCCCCTGAGATCAGCACTGTGATTTTCTTCTGAAGAATCCTCCTCTGCTCTCTTTGCCCACATGTTTTGGGGGTGTTAATCCTTTAGGCTCTAGGCATGAATATGTGGCCCAAGGCTTCCTACTGACAGCATTTCATACTCCGGGACAGTGAAGTCTTTTCTGGGATGGAGCTATGTAGAAAGGAGCTCTTTTTCTTGTGAAGTCTGTAGCTTCCCATGACCATCTTGCCTCTGTGAAGTTGGAATCTGTCTGAATCAGATAAGCAAGACTTATCAGAGGCAGCTGAAGCCAAGATTAGGAGAAAGATAGATTTCTGACCACATAATTCTGTCCTCCCTGAAAATGGACCTGGACTATTAGTTATATGAGCCAAATCATTTCCTTTGATTCTTAAGCCTATTTGAGTTGCTGTGGTCACTTGACATCAAAAATTTATCTTTAATGTCTTTGTTTTCAGGTCTTTTTCTCCTTCTGAGCTGTGAACACTTCAAAGTCAAGGATTATATCTTAGTAAGTTTTCTATATTTATTAGAAATGTATTAATCCATATTAGTCTCCAGTCTAGTAGTCAGTAAATGTTTTCAAATGGAAGACTAGGGGAAAAAAATATGTAGACATGTACATACAGAAACCTGATGTTGTTGAAAGACACAAATGACAGCAATATGTATTTGACACTATCCTGACTTTTCAAAATCCGAAGTTGAAAATTTCAGAAATGTAAGTATATTCTTACGGAATTCAACAAACATCATTTGTGATTCCTGGAATATGAAGTTTTCAAAATTTCTCTTTTCCTTTCCTTCTTCCATTTACTAATTATTAATTAATTAATTTATTTATGTGGAGGTATTAGGAAGTATATAAAAGTGTTTTAATTATTATTACATTTCTGACACAGAAAGCTTAATTGCAAATCAATTAATGGGGAAAAGGCGCAGGTTAACTAAACATAACTTTCAATAGTTATTGACCCATTCATTCACTTAGAGAATACGAATTATGCAGAATAAAGCACGTATAAGATTCAAAACTAAAGAAACAAATTCTTCAACCTCATTTATAGAAATGTTATTACCAGAGTTTACTTGTTTGCAGGTTTGTTTTTTTCCCTTCAAAACCAACCACATTGTAGTGAAGGAATAGTTGATGCCATTTGGAAACTCTTCACAGCCAAACAACTAGAACGACCTCAATTTTAGTAGATGTCAACCAGTAGTTCAACAAAACAATTACAGATATATTGACAAAATGTGAAAGTAAATTAAAAAATAAAGCATATTTATTTGAATCTATGTTTATGTCTTCCCATAAACATAGAAATATTTTTATTTGGCCACTTTTTTACATCAATAGATAAGTTCCTTTTGGTTTTTGTGGGTCTGTCATGAGGCTAGATCATTTCAGATGTGATAGTCCTGAGAATTTGGGGGGGGAAATGAACAGGAAGGTACTTGTTTAAGATCTTTTTAGTGCAATGAATTATATAACTAAGCCATAACTCTACCACATTGTTCTTTTCTATACTTTCTGAGTTTAGGGAATGAGAGAAGATAAGTGTTGTTAAATCTTTTGTTTGTCACATCTCCCTACAAAACATGGCCATGGACATGCTATGGCCATCCTCCACAGTCTCTCAGTAGAGAGAGAAACACACACATTAAGACAAAAATCAGATTAACGTACTTCTTGTGGGAAATAATTTTCTCATTTATTTTATGAGAAAGTACACTTACTGTGTCAGGAAATTCAATAGATTATGAAGTGTGAACTCTTGTGACTAAACATTAAAAATATTTATTCATTGAAATGCCAGTAATTTATACAATTTTCAAAATAATTAAACATTTAAATTTTAATACATTAAATTCATATGAGTAAGTATAAAATTAAAACATGGTGTAAGGGAATGATTCATGTTACTTTTCTTTCTTTCTTTTGTTTCTTTTCTAAAAGGACACTATTCAAAATTGCTGTCTTCTGCTTAGTTGAAAGTTGTCTTGGGGAATTCTTTCATGCACAATTTCATACGCAGTCTCAGCTCTACAGCCTACATGTGTTGAGGAAATTAGGAAATAAACAGAATATCACGGTGCAAGTAAAAAATCTGGCTTAATGTCAAAATTGTGAGATCTCACCATACTGTATAAAACAAGGAAATATATTAGACAGTATCTTCTTTCTCATGTCCTTGAGATTTCTCTAGTGAGTCAGGAAGCTCACTGAACCCCCGTCAGGCACCAGGTACCGTGCAAGTTATTTTCACAGGTGTTTATGCACAGAACCTGCGTCGCAAGCCCAAGAAAAAACATTTTTTCCTCTTCACGCAAAAAGAGAATGAGACTCAACCAAAGAATAAATAAACAACTTTTACAAGGTCACAAATATAGTAAGCAACTGAAGAGGGACTTAAACCCAGTTCTGCCTAATTTTAAAACCTATTACTTAAGGATTTGCCTTTGGTTGACTGGTTTTTCAAGTGAAAATAGTACCTCTACAGGACAGAAACCAGAACTCTGCTGTCAGAAGCCTCTTACAAATGAAAAATGGCATCATTCTTTCCCTTCCTCTTTTAATAGGCCATGTAATGTACCTACTGATGTATAGTCATCAGATATTTATATGTATTAGTATCTAATTATACAAAATAAAAATGCTTCTATGTATCTTTCATTCTTTTAACTATACCTCTAAGTGTTCCAATAATAATAATAGTAATAGTAATAATGATAACTTTTCTGTTTCAACCAGACAGACAAAGAATAAACAGAGTTTGATTACAAATCATCAGGTGTTAATTACCTAAGTACACACTGAGAGCCCAGGAAAAAGTCCGGGTGCTGTAGGTCATTAGAAATCATCCTCTGGGCCCACTCCCTGTTTTAAGTATCACCACATAAACAACTGAAACATGCAGTATATAATCAAGTGATGAAATGTGTGGTATGAATTATAAAACCTTTAGGAATTTAGAGGAGAAATTAAGGAATGAACTTTCCCAGGATAAAGGTAAGGACGTGAAGCATCTCTTAGATTCGGGAGTCTTAATACTGTACTATGGAAATTTATTCTTCTCTAGGGTGTACTAGAATTTCTTATTTTAAGAAAAGCAAAATTTTCAGTAGGGAGAAAATTCAAAGGGAGAGAATATCATTGTGATGACACAGTTAAAATAAGTAGGAAGTCATAAATTGAAGTACAGAAACCACAAGTTTCCTTTATTAGAAGTAAGGAAGAAAAAAAAGCAGTATCTCTGTTGGTCTCCTGTGCTTGCATTGGATCAAATCTAGCAGGAGCACCATATGAAAAATGGCCACAGCATACTTAATTACCTTCCTTAATTACTTGGAGATCTGCAGCAGCAAGAGTATCTCACATGGGTCCATTTTATTTCTACTCCACAATTAGGTGTGCAATCAGGTTTTCTTTTCTTTCTTTTTTTTTTTAAGATTTTATTTATTTATTTGCGAGAGAGAGAGAGAGAGAGTGAGAGAGAGCACAAGTGAGGAGGAGAGGGAGAAGCAGGCTCCATCCCGGGACCCTGAGATCATGACCTGAACCGAAGGCATCCGCTTAGCCAGCTGAGCCACCCAGGCGCCCTGCAATCAGGTTTTCTTTAGAAAACAAGTAAGCATAACTGTAAACAAGTGACTAACAACAAAGGTAGTCACTTCTATGGCCCAAAGCCTGGTATCCAGAAAGACTATTCTTTTAGAACTAGTTCCGTGTTCACAAGAAGTTCTCAGAGTACCCCAGATTAATCACATGTGTGGTCTAGGAGAAACTAGGATGACTCTGCTCCTTTAACTATAATCAAGGAGATCAAGGATATAGCCAGATACCATGTGACCTCAAAGGCTGCAGCTAGTTGGCACCATGAAAAAGTTAATTACAATCACTGAAACAATGTGGCATTTCATTTTGCAACCATGAATCATTCTCTGTCTGGTCTAGTCGCTGAGATTCATTTTCATAGTAAACTAATCTTTAGAGTGTCAGACTGTGATTAGTAATAGTGACACATTTTACAGATTGGGTCCTCAGAGCTGCGCCTACCCTGTTGCTATGGAAAGTTTGGTAGAGATCTTTGTGATAATAATCTTGACATTAGGAAAACTGGCATAAAGTTACATTATGTATCTCCTTATAAAATAAAATTTGACCAAGATTTCAATCTAGAATAGTTTAATGTTTCTGAATAGCCTATAAAATTAAATTATTATAGATTACATATAGATGGGACCTACAGGTTTGTGAATTTATATTTGTATGTTTGTGAGTTAATTACATTTACAGTTTAGGGTAATATTTGAAAGGTCACATTCTAAAAAATAGTTACTGACCTATTAGGTGTAAATATCAAATGCTCTCAAAATTCCTAAAGTGTTCTTAACCTTAAAAATGCAACATATTTTCTAAAGATACTCTTTACCAAAAAGTGTTATAGGTAAAAGGAGATTGTGAGAAAGAATTTGTAAGATTTAGTATACCGTGAAGAATGCCATGGGTGAACCAAGACAAGTGACATTATAAATCCCTTTGCATCTCTTAAGAGCTCTCATGGTTTGTGTGTTTGACAGGGTATGTATAGTCTTCCTGTAACTTATTAGAAGAATATTTAGATTTGACTCTGCTAGTATGAAAACCAGTTATTGAAGATGAACTCATGTTGGTCTTCTTTTAGCCATCAGCTTTTGTTTGTCATGCCAGAAAGAAAACTTTCCCATTTCAGGGGGAAAAAAAATGACTCCTTCAAGTAGTAAGCAGAAAAACACTTGAATGAAGTCCTTCTTACCTCCTCTTTTGTCAAACAGATACACACAGCTATGGGACCAGGGCATTTACTCTCCAATGTGTGAGGTTAGGAAATGGGGTTTAATGTGTGTGCAAAGGTGGGGGAGGGATGCAATGTATCAACTTCTTTTTTTTTTTTCTAAGATTTATTTATTTGTTTTAGAGAGAGGGTGGGGAGAGGGACAGAAGGAGAGGGAGAGAGAGTCCCAAGCAGACTCCACACCGTGTGCAGAGACTGACAGGGGGCTGTCTCATGACCCTGAGATCATGAGCCTGTGATCATGGCCTGAGCCGAAACCAAGAGTCTTAACGGACGGCACCACCCAGGTGCCCCAGTTGTATCAACTTCTATTTGCGAATGTGTGCTATTAAGAAGAAACTTATAGATCAAAATTGTCTGTGATAATTTTCAATCAAGAATGAAAAGCTCCTGAAGAGCTTTTCTAAGTATCTTTCTACATAGCACTTAGGACAAGAGTAGCTATCCACCATGAAGACTCAGACTTGGAGTCTGTAGATTTACCATTTCGAGTCTCATGCCAGACATCAACATTTAAAATAAAAACATAGGAGTTTTAACACATGATCACTGAGAATGGTCTGTGCCATTTGAAGATAGCTACGGCTTTATGTAGCACCATCTAAGTTATATGCAAAATAAGTCAATCTCATGTTGCTGACACCAATCCTCTGCAAAACCTAAAGATGTAAAAGTTGAGGAGTAAATTACAGCACTAATAAAGTTAACCTGGTAGAGTCCAAAATGGCATATGCAGCAGAGGAAAAAAGCAAACAGAAACAGTTCATGCTGTTATAATTGCTACAATTTCATTGGCAATTTAAATAAAATAATTCAAATTGCTGCAATTAACACACACATAGAATTCAAAGGATGGTGGGTGACCTCGCATAAAACACACTGTGGAATCAGCCCTCCTCCAAAGAATTAACCTTCATAAATCATTTGCATCCAAAGGATGCTTGGTTTTATGCTCTACAGAAATTATCAGCACAGGAAAAGCAGGGCCTTTAAATGAGAATGCCATCATCAGCAAGCACTGTCTCCTGGTTTATTTCATCCATATGAAATCACAGAGATTGGATGTGTTACATTACAAACCCCCTGGCTGAAAGTGGAATTTTGCTCTTTCTGCATGAGTGCCCCCACACAGCTGAGAAGGAACCGGTAGCTGTATTGCTGAGAAGTGAGTCTGATTCACGTTGACAGAGATTCCACTTTTACTTGACTTCAGGGGCACAATACCATCTTGTCTGTGGTTTAGGTCTGGATAAAGGGCTCTCTCCTCCAGCACATTAGAGCACAGTAGCCACAAATTGTTATTTGAGATGTGGAGGATAGGAGTTCAATGTTTCTCCAGTCACCTGGAACCAAATTTAAGACATACTATCTGGGACACATTGGAAGCCTTTTCTCTTATTAGGTCAGATTTATGCAAGCACAGAAAAGGCAGCCTGAAGAATGATGATTTATGATCAAAAATAAAAAAAAGTTACAGCTGGGTGAGTCTGATATGAGTGAGAGATGACCTCAACTATCCCTGGTTCTGAGGTCTAGGTTTAGGAAATAAGGCAAGCCATTTGAACAACTGCCTAATATACACGGCTCAAAAACACTTTTAACATCTAAAATGTATAATTTTTTGCCCCCTTAAAAATAATCTCCATTCTGGAAGGTGCTATTTCAAGATTATAAAACTCTTCTGACATGTTTTCATATACGGATCCTTTATAATACAAAGGCAAAGGAAGTTACCATTTACCATTCACATTTTCCCTTAAAATTATCTTACTAGTTCTATGCTTATGCTTTGTAGAATTTATACTGATTTCTGTTTAGTCAAGATAATATTTAAACAGGAATCTCATGCTAAATTTAATTTGTGTGAGGGTTATTACACCATTGCAGTAGGAGGGTCAAAGGATAGTTAATAAAAGGAGGTAAGTCAAATCAGTTTGAAGGAGAAAGTAAAATTGTACCAGCTGTGGAAACAATAACTGAACTGGAAGAAAACTGTGCGTCTGTGCAAGTTATTCATACAAGTGATACTCTCTCAAATGGGGACAGCAGTAAACAAAAACATTCCGTAAATTAGTATCTCCTCTCCAAAGAGAATGGGAACCAGCCTATCAGGGAAATTCTATGCATGACCATGACTGGATCTAGAAGTCTCTGGCAGAACAAAATGGGAGGAGGTATAAAATAAAACCAGAGGAGCTGGCAGAGGCAAGCACCTCCCTTGTGAAAGGTTCAAGTCCAATTAGTCAGGGGAAAAAAAAAAAAAAAAGTGTTGTCAAACCGAAGGAACAAAAACAGAATTCAAAACTAGAAACAAGATCAGAATTCTTGAAAACCAAAACTTCATATGCAAATAAGTGGAAATTAAGGCATGTTCTTTGTGAAATAAGTACTCCTTAAAAGGCTGCCAAAATCAGATTCTTAAATGGTTATCTGAACATGAGTTGAAACTGCTTAAATTGTGCATGCTCAGGAATAATAAAAAAAAAAAAAAAATTAGTAATTTATTCCCAAAGTGACCTTTTCCAGGCCATAATAAATCATCCATATATACTGTCTTTTTCCATGAACCTTCCATTTAAAGAAGGCAAAAATGGAAGTAAGTACTGTGACTCCAATAAGAATACTGAAATTGGAGCACATAAGCACAAATCTAACTTCCTGGCTGAAATTCATCATTGAAAGAAGCATCATTGAAAGAACCTGCCTGCCCCAAATCATTCCTTCTTCATGCCCCATATTTCTTTTACCTTTGCGGCTAGTCAGGAAAAGAAGAGTCACTGTTCTTGACATTTGCATTTGAATCTTGAATAAGAAAAGGGGTTTTAAATAAATGAACAAAATGATGATTGAGGATTGTATTTGTCCCATTGAAACAGAAGTCAAGGAATTAACTTTTGAATTGGAGTTTAGAGACTCAAAATATTCAATATTACTCTTACTGGAAAGTGAACTGTTTAAATCACAGTTATTATAGCTGTAATAGTAATGAAGACTTTTCATCTTTGATCACCTTTGCTCCTTTTAACTAAATTGCGAACCTAAGGCCCCAAGTTCCTCTAAATTCAAGGCTGAACTTTTAAAGAGAAATATCTTTGGGAAAATCTACAGCTTCATTACAGCATTTCATGCAATTCAATCCATCACACTCTGCATTGTTGTTTACCAATTATGTGATCTTTAGCTACATTTATAAGATTGAATAGTCAGCCCTTAAATCAAAAAGCACAAACATGAGAGTAGGAGAGTTCCACACTGAATATACATTTTTGTATTTTAAAAATTAGGTCAGTTATAGCCAAAAGAAGAGAAGAATAAGAAAACACAGGAATGTAACCATTTTCATACCCAATAGAGAGTTTAAACAAAAGATAAAACTGCATTTCACATCTTTTATGAATGACTGAATTTTAAATCTTAAATGAATGGTACTTAAAATTCCCAGGATGGAGATGGGTTCCCCATGAGCCATCCTCTACCGTCATTCTATAATTACAAAACAAACAATACTACAAAGTAAATGAGGTTGATAATTTGTTATAGTATTATAACATCATAAGTAAACTGACAATTTGATGTTATACTCTGTATTAAAATACATAGATATAGTGGAGTCTAAACACAGCTTAAACAAATGCACACGGAATATTCAGCTTTGAAGAGTGCTTTTGCTAAAGAAATATAGATCAGTAAATATACCACAAAAATAGTAAAAAGTCTTGCACTGAAATATAGATTTGAATCATCTTCATAATGTACTGCGGATTTCACGGTATCCTATGAGAAGTACCTAGATCACAACAGATCATATAGCCCTGTGCAGCCACTAATGGACAATTTATTGACACGAATTTCTGTGATAGCATGCAGTGTTGGGAAGGAAAGAATGAGCTAACCCCCGTGATTCTCACTGGAAATGAGTCTTTGCCTTGATCAGGCATACTGTACACAGTCAACCAAAGCAGCAAAATATTTCTCAAAATGCATTTATGACAACTTGAATACAGAGGAAAAGCGGGAAAAAAATCCAAGAGTCTATATGAACTAGCGGTGCTAGGAGAAATAGATGGTGGGGAGGACATTTTTCAATTTGACCAGAAAAACTATTGCCCAGAGAGAATGGTTAAGAAAACTAGAAGAACAAAGGTGTCAAAGTGGAAAAAGTAACCTTTAAATAGCTCCCGAGAGAAATATCAGAGGACTTAGAATAAAAGTATTCAGTAACCCACTATATTTCTTGTTAATATTTTATTTTCTTTAAGGAATATTCTTCAGAAATCCCTTACATGAAATGACAAAAGTAGTTTTGCTCTTTTGAACAATGCGTCTCTCGAAACATTACTTATGAATTATTTAACTTTTCCTTATGTGTTCATATAGTGAATAATGATTAGGCAATAACTTAAAAGGAAGAGTTAAAGTTCAATAAATTGTTTGGCCCTTCACACATTAATACACATCTTATGAACAAATAGCTAACTTCAGTTCAAAAAATGTTGTAAGATGTGGGTATGATACCAGCAGGATTTTGTTCCCACTTGAGGAGTATATTTGCAGTGGTAGATTACTTTCATTTTAACCACTTTCATCTGATTCCTTTTACCACAGGGCAACAAACAGAAGCCTTTTTATGCAAATGATCAGGACAAAGCTGTGATGAAAAGTCCACAATTAGGAGTTAAAATCTGGTAAAACCTTCACTGACTGGCTTTTACGTGCCTGGTGAAACAATTGAGATTTCCATGCATCACCTTCTCCACTTGCACCAGCATGGCAGGCTGCCCCAGATCTTTGGGATTCATAGTAATCAAGGAGCATTTCCATAGCATAATCTGCATCTCACTGTAAAAAAATTCTTTCGGAGATGTTGATCAGTGTACAACGTAAATGAGGAAAGGAATAAAAACTAAGTCAAAGAGGAGTGAAATCAATCACTCTAGTTAAAGTAGAATACAAAGTTTAATTCCCAGACAACTGCTGAGCCAACTTTGACACAAAGGTGACAATTTTTCAAATGAAATTTCACTAGCTAAGGAGTAGGTGGGATCCTTCATTGTGCAATACAAGGAGGAATTGAGTAAGCAGACCCTTTGGAATTGAGCAGTGGGCAGCTAGGTGTTTGTGACTTAGGAAGGAAATGCTGAAGGAAGTAACAGTCAGGCAAGTCGAATACAGAAGGTTACATGCATTTTTAACTGTTGTAAGTCATGTAGCAACAAATGTTTATTTGTGTACAATCATGCTGGGGAAATAAGGACCATACTGCACTGACTGGCAAAAATCTGGTTTGCTTGAGGGGGAGCCTGGGTGTCTCAGTTGGTTAAGTGTCCAACTCTTGATTTCGGCTCAGGTCATGATCTCAGGCTCCTGAGATCAAGCTTGGAGTTGGGCTCCCTGCTCACCCCAGAGTCTGCTCAAGATCCTCTCTCTCCCTCTGCCCCTCCCCTGCATGCTCGCGCACACGCACGTGCACACTCTCTCTCTCTGTGTCAAATAAACAAATCTTAAAAAAAAAAAAAAGAAAGAAAAGAAACTGGTTTGCTTGATATATAACCTAACATGTAGAGCCCCTGTGTTCTGATCTGAACCAGGCAGAAGAAACATGTGCATACAATACTGGTTTTTCTTAATTATAGAAAAAAATGCAACTGGCTATTAGCCAGATTGTTACTGTTTCCTTTACTGAAGCTTGTAATCCTCTGAAAGAAATGGATTTAGCACTTAGTATTATACCAGGCATTATTTTGCCAAGAAAACAATCTTCAATAGCTTGTCTCCAAACTTAGAACTCCCGCATATCCATCCACTTCTCACCATCTCCAATGCTCACCTAGACTTTTTCAATAGCCTACTAACTGGGCCCCTGGAATATGCTGTACAGCATTTTGATCCATTCTTCATACTGCAACCAGCGTTTACTTTTTCAAATGCCAATCTGATTGTGTCACCTCCAACAAACCCCACTATAAACCTTTGATAGCTACATAGTTCATAAGATTTTTTTTTTTTAAGCTTTTATTTATTTGACAGAGATACAACAAGAGAGGGAACACAAGCAGGGAGAGTGGGAGGGGGAGAAGCAGGCCTCCCGCAGAGCAGGGAGCCCAATGCAGGGCTCGATACCAGGACCCTGAGATCATGACCCGAGCCGAAGGCAGACGCCTAACAACTGAGCCACCCAGGCACCCCTACACAGTTCATAAGGTTAACCTGGCCTATAAACCTCTCAATAGCCTGGTCAACCATGCAAACCTCAATCTGCATAGCTCTTGCACTTCATGCTGCAGACACACTAGGCCTTATTCAATTCTGTGAATGTCCATGTTCTCTCCCACTACTGGGCCTTTACACACACTCTTCTTCACACTGCAGTGTTGTTATCCACTGTCTCTACTCTCACTTACTTTGTACTCTCCCTTCAAAGCTTACTCCAAGCTTTACTTCTTTTAGTTGTTAAATTCTGTCATAGTATAGTTTTGCTTTCCTCCAAAGCACCAATCTTAGAGTATACTTATATGGGCTTTAGTCTATCTCCGAAAAATGTTTTTCTCATGAAGTATAAAAAAAAAACACAGAAATGCACGCAAAGCAGAAATGGACAGTTTATCACTTATGTACCCACCACATAAGTCAAGAGGTAAAATTTTGTAGGCAGAAACTCATGCCCTTATCCAATTACTGTATACTCTTAGCACTCCTCCAAAGGAAAGCACTGATATGACTTACATAATAAATATTGTGAAAATTTCACTATCTAAACATGCATTTTTAAACACAAAGGGTAAAGCTGCCTGTTTTTTGAGCATTCTAGAAATGGAATCATGTGATAATTATGCTTTGTGTCTTGATGGCTAATAACGTAAGTCTTAGCTTTCCTATTCTTACTAAATGTAATTTCTTAGATTTTCTATTTCTGACCATGTCAGTTGTCATTTTGTAGGAAGTTTTCAATTTTATCTAAAAATTTATTTATCTAAAAATTTAAACACACCTCATAAGCTTTCTTGTTATTTATCATTTTAATATCATTAGGATCTGCAATAATGTTCCACTTTTCAACCCTTATATTATTTCTTTCTGTATATATGTGTATGTGTTGCCTTTTATTAGCCTCACCAGAGTTTGTCATGTTATTAGTCCTTTAGAAAAAACTCTGGGATTTGTTGATCCCTCTATTATATGTTTATTTTCTAAGTTGTTAATTTCTGTGCTCTGCTTTATTATTTTCTTTTTTCTGTATTCTGTCAAAATTATTCTCTGTTCTTTTTCTAAAATGTTTACATTATTAGATCATTGGTTTTGAAAACTCTCAGTTTAATTTCATAAGTTTTAATGTATGTTTTCTTATTCAGCTAAAAGTATTTTATTTTTATTATTACTTCTTTGTAGGGATATTTCTAGTCTCAATTTTTTATTGATTTCTGGCTTTATTATTCTGAGTGTACACTCAGAATAATTTTGATCCTTTGAAATTTATTGATACTTGTTAATTTTTGTAAAGGTTTCTTATACCTTTTAAAACAATATGTATTCTGAAGTTCTCAAATACTTTATGCTTTGTACATTAGGTCTAGTTTATTATGTTGTGAAAATCTTCTATATCCACATTATTTATTCTATTAGTTACAAATAGAGAGTGTCAAAATATCCCATAACAATTGTGGATTTACCTAATTTTTTCATGTTTCTATGAATCATTGTGTTACATATTTTAACACTACATTACGGGCATATATCTATACCTGTATATGGATATTTTTAGGTGAGTTGGACCTTAATCATTATTAAGTTTTCCTCTTTGACTCTAATAAAGCCCTTTGTTTGCTTTAAAGTCTACTTGGTCTGATATTAATATAGCTACACCAGTTTTCATTTGGGTATATTTGAGTGTTAAATGATACAATTTTTCTATATTTTACTTTTATTTTTCTCCTAAAAACAGCACTTTTTAAAAAATTTGGTCTGTTATTCTTTGCATTTTAAGTGGCTTACAATTTAATTTACAACTACAAATTGTGGGGCTCCTGGGTGGCTGAGTTGGTTAAGGGTCTGCCTTTGGCTCAGGTCATGATCTCAGGGTCCTGGGATCAAGCCCTGTGTAGGGCTCCCTGCTCAGTGGGGAGTCTGCTCCTCCCTCTCCCCTCTTTCCCTCCCCCCTACCCCCCACACATGTGCTATCTCTCTCAAATAAATAATCTTAAAAAAAAACTACAAATTGTACAATTTATAAAACAATTACAATGTATGATAATCAATTTACATTTAACATAATTACTGATATATTTGTGTTTAAATCCATCATCTTACTGTTTTCTATTTGACTTATGTGTTCTATATTCCTTTGTCTCCTCTTTCCTGAGTTTTTGCTTGATTTAACATTACTGATCGCATTTCCTCCATCTACTTCTTGGAAGTTATGTATTTCTTTACTATTCTCTTAATGGTTGCTCTGAAAAATAAAACATAAATTTTGAATTATCAAAGCCTTACATTGTCATTTTTACCCTTTTTCTAGACAATACAAGGACCCTTCAACACTTCAATTCTACCTATTTCTTATAGGACTTTTATGCCATTGGTATCAATCAAGTATTTTAATTCCACACATATTTTAGAACACTCAGCCATTGTTACTCATTTATAAGGTCAATACCTATATATTTAAAATTTTCATAATTCTTCATGTTTCCTTACATTTCTTTCTTCCATCTTATTATAGATTGAATGTTTGTGTCCTTCCAGAATTCATATGTTGAAGCCCTAACCCCAATGTGATGATATTTGGAGTGGGGGCCTTTGGGAGGTCCTTAGAGTTAGGGGAGGTCATGAGCGTGGAGTCCTCATCATGGGATTAGTATCTTAAGAGACACCAGAGAGCTCTCCCTCTCACCATACACACCCACTGAGGAAAGACCATGTGAGCACACAGGGAGAAGGAACTGGATACAAGTCAGGAAAAAAGCTCTCACAAGGAACTGAATTGGCAAGCACTTTGACCTTAAACTTCTTAAGACTGCAGAGCTGTGAGAAATAAATTTCTGTTGTTTAAGCCACCCTGTCTAAGGTATTTTGTTTTGGCTGTTCAAGCTGACTAATACACATTTGGACTGATTTCCTGTCTGAAGCATATTTTCTATTATTTTTTTTTTTTAAAGATTTTTTTTAAGATTTTATTTATTTATTTGTCAGAGAGAGAGAGAACACAAGCAGGGGAAGCTGCAGGCAGAGGGAGAAGCAGGCTCCCTGCTGAGCAAGGAGACTGATGTGGGACTCAATCCCAGGAGCCTGAGATCATGACCTGAGCCAAAGGCAGATGCTTAACCAACTGAGCCACCCAGGCATCCCTATTTTCTATTATTTCTTTAAATGTGAGTTTGATAGTAATTAATTTTCTCAGCCTTTGTTTTTCTGTAAATGTCTTTTTTTCATTCTTGTTCTGAGAAGGTATTTCTATTAGTTTTGAAAGTTTTAGTTAGTAGCCATTATCCTTTGGATCTTTTGATAGACCTTTGTTTTCTACTTTCTTTTGTTCCTATTGCTAAGTCAGTTCTCAGAGTAATTGTTACTACTATGAAAATATTTCTTTTTTTTTTTTCTTCTGGCTATTTTAAAATTTAATCTTTGTTTTTGTTTTCAACTGATTTACTATGATTTACCCAAGTGAGAATTTATTTTTATTCCTTGGAGTTCATAGGGTTTCTTGAATTAATGACTTAATGTCTTTCATCAATTTGAGAAAGTTCTTAGCCATTATTTCTTATTTCCCATAATAGATTATAAACCTCATGAGAGTAGGATCTATGTCTGCTCTTTTAGTCACTATTATATTATAGGACTCAAAGTGTTTGATAAGTGTGTTGATTTATCAAAAATTCTTCTGGGAAGACATCTCAATACATTCTTCCTTAATTCTTTCTACTCTGATTTCAATATTTCTCTTCAGTGCCTGTCAATATCTGGTCCTTAAATACATTATACCTCTTATTACACTGAAATCACAGTGCTTCTCAATCAAGGCACACATCTGTGGGTGTATTCAGTTATACCCTGTGTGTAAATAAAGTTAAGAAATAAATGTAGCCCAACTTAACAGAAGTATTTGGGTAGTTTTTTGTTTTTGTTTTTAAGAATTAAGCAATCACCCAAGCAACTTGGAACATTTTTTAGAAATAACACAGGTGGGGTGGAATCAGGAAGGTGCTAAGAAGCTCTGTCTGCAACAGAGAACTCTGGGAGGAGTGATGGTGCATATTCTCATGCATCTTATAGGTTTTACCTATTGACTTTGGATTTAATTTTCTTTTGGAAAAAAAAAAAGGACTTAGTGTGTAAAGGGGTCTGAAAGCTACCAGAATAGAATGTAAACTATGCATTTTTTTAAATTAAAAAAAATAGTATAAATGTCAAAGCATTGAGGCTATGTTCCCAGATCCCTATTCTCTCTTCATTAGAGATCTTTCAGAAGCACTATATGTACTCTATTCCAGAGTTTACTTGTATGTCTGCAAGACATGAGACATTGGGATGGCATAACTTGTGCTCTTAATCATTTTTACATCCCCAGAGCCTAGAACAGTTTAAAAAGGAAAAGTGTAAGGAATGAATGAATGCATGCATGAATGATAGTGCATGAATGATGGTGTATACTGTAGTCATTTCATGTCTCCCGGAAAAACTTCTTTAGAAAGAAAGGAGTTAGTGGGTAGGAAATTGAGACTGGAAAATTCTCAAGAAAAGCCATTAAAAAAATTACTCAATAAAAGGATATAAAACCTTTACCCGTAAAAGGTAGGCACATCTGACACAATCTGTTTCAGCAATATTAGTAAAGCTAAACTAGAATAACTGACATTCTATATAATCATTCGAGTTAATATATTCACTTGAACACATTTTGCATCTATTTGTTTATCTCTGTATCAACAGTAGTGAATGATCTACTGTTTGCTAGCTGCTTCACTTTTGTGAGTGTAGCATAATTATAAGTGAGTTGATAAGTAATGAAAACATTAAGTGTTGTGTAAAGATTATGACTCCAGTGTCTAGTAGGGCAATTAAATTTGATGTTTGTTACTCTGTCTCAAAGTAAATAATGATGTGTTTTCCCCTGTGCCTACGTAAATAGCTGATTGATAACAATAGGGAAGTGGTTATGAAGGCCAAATCTACTCATTAGATATGTGAGTGAGCAATTCATTTTACCGTTAAGGTGAGTGGTAGTGAACACTGTGATACCTACAGATGAAATCAATGTTGGGCTCTCATGAGTACAACACAGTAAATACTTGTGTGTGTGTGTGTGTGTGTGGGCGGGGGGGTGATGTGAGTGTTTCAATTTATTGAATTGTGATAGGAATAAGAAATGACTGTCATGGAGCATTAGTATTTATAAGTTGTGACTTGATTGTCAACACATTTGCCTGAGACCAACAAATAACAACATGAAGTATAGCAAAACTTTTCAGAAAGTGAAATTGTATGAGGTCCAGGACATTACACACCGTATGGATTCAGTGAATATATGTGAACTTTAAATTGTTTTTGTTTGTTCTTTTGTTTGTTTGTTCTTAACTTTCCTGGTAGCAACAAATACTGTGTAGATGAATAATCCCTTTAAAATAAATTTTATCACACATTTTAAAGTTTAAGATCTGCTATGTTTTTTACATTTAACTCAAGAGTGGCAAAGTGACAATCATTAGCAAATGTAAGAATGAAGCAGAAGAATAATGACAAAACTTTTGTAAGCTAAAAGCAAAAACAAAGAGAAATTTTTAAACAGAGGGGGAAAAAAGACATATTTTCATAGAAGCAACAGTTAGACCATAGAACCTTTGGATTACATCTGGATTATTTAAAAGGCAGACTAGAAATCTAAGGGAATGAGCAAAGCAGAGCTCCAAAATTATTTTTGGAAAGATTTTTATATTTTGTAAAAGACATAGAACTAGTTATGACAAGAAATATCAAGATTGTGTTGGACTGTCTTCAACTTATTTGATAATTTTGTGTTGTTTTTTATTTTTTAATTACACCAGCCTGAGTGAGGGCTAGAAGGGAACATAAGCTAGTTGGTGCTTTAAAAGTCTCAGGAACGCCCTGCCTCCACTTTGGTGAAAATAAAGAGCTGCCTTGAACTCCAAAGAATAAGATAAAACTCCACACATTAAAATGATGAAATTGTATCTGGATCACATATTATGAACACGAATTCCAATTTCAAAAGGTTGATAGAAGTGTTTATTGGGGTTTGGACACCTACCACCTTTGTTTGAGAGCCAGAGGCCTTGTTAGGAGTAAAGAATAGGACACAAATTTGGAAAGTGTCTGATGGGTCATATTAAATCATCCTGCTCCTTGAAACAAAATTTGGCCCCCTATTGTAAAGAAAACCAAATTGTTTAAAATTACATTGCACTGGTTATTTTATTAAAGCCTAGCCTTTTTTGAATCATTATCTTCTCTCCATCTTTTTATAATGATTTTATCAAACTCAGAAATAGGTTTCTAAAGTTGCAAGGTGAAAATCATCATTTAAAAGATAAATTAGTAATTCTGGAAAATGTTTTACTATCAAAAGACAATATTTACAATAACTGCAAATCTTCTTTGCTTGCCACAATTAACCATCTGGCAAATGGGATATAATTAGGTCATCATTTGGCAATGTGATTTCAATAGACAGACAGAATACTAATAACACAATGAGCCAAGTTCCATAATCTAATCTCATTCATTATCATTTCTCCAGCACTTCATTTTTGTTTTAAATGACTCTATTTGTTAATCATTCAACATCTCTTTGCTGAAAATAAATAATACAGCACTTTCCCAATTGATAGACATGAAAACTGAAAATGAACAGAGTAATTTAGCCTTGGTCATACTGCCAGTTTTTAAAAAGGCCATATTATTAATTCAGCCTCTGATACCTTCTGACACAATTCACTCAACAAATATTTACTAGATACCTACCATGTGTCAGCACTGTATTGGCCACCACAAAATCAAACAAAGAAAATATAGGCCCTGGCATAAATGAGTTTAGAGAAAGAAGGGAGAAAAACATACAGATGCAAGTTTTAAAGCAGAGTGATAACAAGAGTTCAGAATAATCAAATTCTCTGGAGATGAGGAGTAACAAGGAAACTCTTCATGCAGTGGGTCATGAGCATGTGTTTTAAGAAGTTTGACAGGTGATGAGTTGGTTATGGGAGTTGAAGAAAATAGAAGCATAGAATGATGTTACTTCTCTCTTCTCTCTTTCTTCTCTCTTCTCTCTCTTCTCTCTTTTCTCTCTCTCACTCTCTCTCTCTTGCTCTTTCTCTCGCTCTTCCTTATTGAACTGACAGTATAGGTGGTAGCCTTAACCAGTTTGGGTAATTAATGAGTAGCAGATTGGGGAAATAAAGTAATGGGTTCAATTTCTGCATGACTGAAGTTAAGGCTTGATGTATAAAATCTAAGAATTTTTTGTTCAACTTCTGGAGCTATTGATAAAGGTACAATCAATATAGTTGAAATGAAATGGGAGTAAAAAAGGGTTGCCAGGAAGAATTTACTGAGTGAAAATAGGCAAGGGCTGAGAATGGAGTTCTGGGGCACCATTTTTATTTAAGTGATGAATAGAGAGGCCATCAAAATAATTTTAAGTAGGAACTGTCAGGAATATAAAGAGAAGCAGCACATAGTGTCATAGAGACAATAAACAAAAAAATCAGAAGGGTGAACCCGTTAGGCTTTTTGTCTGCTTTGATGCCGCATAACAAAACCTACAAATATTAGTGCTTGTAACAAAACATTTGCGTTTCTTGCATAGTGATCTATGGGTCAGCATGAGCAGTTCTGATTCATGTTTTGGTTCCAGCTATAGGCTCAGTTCATGGGCCCTCCATGTGACCAAAGTGGTACATTTTGCTGATCAGACTATCATTAAGATAGTTCTCAGAGCACATGGAAAAGGCATGAAGAACCAAGCATCTTTGAAGTCCTTGCTCATCTCATGTCCACTATCACTCTATTGTCCAAAGCAAGACCTATATCAAAGAATCAGAGATACATACTCCACCTGCTCTGGTCATAGAGGTTTTTCAAAGTCATCTAGAAAAGGTCATCATGAATTTATAAATCTATAATATGAACAAAGTAAAGAATTGGAAACTATAATCCAACCCAATCTAAACTATGACTGAAGAATGTGATCGACTGTCAGAGACTAAATAGGAAAAGAACTGGCCTGAGAAGAGTTTATTATAATATATGGTTATGGACTCATTTCCAAGTACACAGATTAGATGAAAATGAGAATTTTCTATAAAACTGATTCTTTATTTTGTAAAGAAATAGAAATGTCCGGTGAGTTTTCTAGAAATACCTATGCATGAAACCAGATCAATTAAATAAAAATGTCTGAGTCTGAAATGTAGACATTTTTTACTTTTTATTTTTTTACAGCTCCTCAGGTGATTCTAACGTACAGGAATGATTTATAGTAAACATTCTCCACTTTGCAAGGGAAATTAAAGAAAATTATAAATAACCCTAATGTCACTTCACAATATAGTTCCAATTTTATGTATATGAGTGTGTACATGGCACAGAATGTGTGTATGTGTGTATGCACAAAAAGGGAGTGAGAAGGACACAAACATCATGGTCATCTCTGGATTTGCAGATTGTAAATGCTCTTTATTTTACTCTTTTTTTTTTTTGTATTTTCTAAGTTTTCTGCAGTGAAATGTACTACTTCTAAAATATGAGACAATGAATAAATATTGGTAAATAGAAATTCAGACTAAAGAGATGCCCAGAGTAGAAACTGCAACATATTAGGGATTCATGAAAACAGAGAATAATCTTCTGGAAAGAAGGTGAAAATGATGTGTTTTGGAAACCTGAAGGAAAAGAAGAAACAGAGCCAACTATTTTCTATATGTGGTCAGCATGTTGTAAAAGATGATGAGGAGGGCTAAAATGTAGTGATATACTTTCTTCTGGATCTAAATGATTTCAAGATTTCAACCCAGAACTTTGTCATAAGGGTCTGACTATACTCTGAAATTTCAGGCGAAAATAAGACTGAGAATAAGTTAGTGACAGTTCAGTGTCCAAGACGCATTTATCTCCTCTGCCTTTCATGAAACTTGATATGTTAAAATTGATCTTTTCATACTATGAAATGGGATAATTTTTCATCTCAGTTTGATCTTATCAGGCATCCTGTACCTCTCCACTTGATGATAAAAATAAAACATACCACTCCAATAGAAAACATAATGAAGAAAACTGGAATAAAATGGAGATGAGGGAAAAGTAGCAATTGCCAAAAGTTTGGATATATAAAGATGCAAATGTAATACATCCCAGGCTTTAACTTAGTTGATTTGTTGAGCCTTCACAAAAGATATGGGCAAACTTATGGCCCATTTTCCCCCGTCTTTCTAAAAAATTATTTTGTTTCTGAGCACTGAAAGGGGAAGACTGCCTGAATTTTTGTAAATAAATGTTCCTGTGGTTTGTGAGATCTAGGCACATATGTTTCAAGCATAAATGTTTTCTACTGGGAACTCTATAGAAAACCTATTATCGAGAATTAGATGATTTCATGCCTCATAAGTTTAATACTAACTGGCAGAAGTCAAAAGGAATTAACTTTTTTGCAACTGTGTCACAACTCCAAACACTGTGCCAAACATCCCTGTTTTTCAAAATTGACTGGATAGGACAGTCCATTTGTAGTTAATATTTGTACTGAATTCCCAACTAATCACTACTGTTGCCTTTATTATTGCTGTTGCTATTGTTCTTTTTATTATTAAATGTGAACCAAACACATGCCCTCTGCCTACAAAAGATAATTCACACCTCCACTTAAAAATCAGTGTTGCAACAATAACTTTTTAAACTCTATCCTATACTACTCCCATATGAATATTAACATTACTGAAGAAAATAGGACGGTTGGGACTATAAAGGCATAATCACACAAAAAATATTTTAAATAATACATATTTTCTTTCATAAGAAATTCTGAATATCTACAGCATAATTAAGCAAAGTTCAGTAGATGACCTAAGCATGGTAATGACAGAAATGAAGTATATGAATTCCCAGCCCTACATTCCAACCATTTGACCACACTCTGTATCCTTCCTTTATCCAGGGGCAACATTCAGGGAGCAGAGCCCCAAGAATTTCCCCATGATACCACTAAAGCTTTAGTAGAGGAACAACTTTTCCCTTATACAAAACTCATCAACCTGAAGACACCCAAAGTCTTCAAACCGAAATTGAGCTTTAAGTTCTGCCCTAAGAATCCTTCAACCACTATTGACCTCAAGGGGGAGAACCACAGCAAATGTGCTCGGCATGCAGTAATCCAGCACTGGTCATGCAGCCGGAGAAATAACCCTTCTCCCAGTTGAAAACTCAAAGGGAGGCCAAGTTCTTGTTACATTAGAATAGCGAGAGCACTAGTAGTGGGTAGCACCACTCACTGAAAAAGAGAACAAACTTTCCCAGAAACATAGAAACCAGGTTCATTCTCACGCCTAAGAAACAATAAACTTACCAAGAGTTGTTTCCTTTAGCATAGGGGGATCATTTACCATTTCTTTAGATTAGTACCACCTATTGAGGCCGGCTATATTTACCTACGGTATAAGACTACAGTTAGATTTCATCTAGAAAAAGAACGAACAATAAAGGTCGGTAACCAGATTCAGAACAAAATTGTGTCTATGAGCTTTAAGTATGAAAAAAAATGGAAAATTCTAAGCATCCAAATATGATTTCAAGCAATAGAACTGCTTTTCCCTCATGGTGTCCATGGGAACTGCTTTTGCTCATTAACCACACTGGAAAAGATCAATTACAACCTGTCACCTTGATAGAAAAAATAGCTGTTCATTTTACTAAAGCAAGTTTCTCCTTTTTAAAAATTCTGAATAGAAAATACCACAAACTAGCATGGCATTTGAAATACTGTATTTATTTTTAGTACATTGATTTTGAGAATAGCTATTTAATGATATCTAATGAATTATAATCATCACTATAGATATAATCTTATAAAATAGCATCTGTTTTGGGCTCTGGAGTAGAAGGGAGTGCTTGTACAAGGATTTTTTTTTCTTATAATTGAAATGTTATTTACCTTTTTCTAATAGAGTGAGCTGTCCATATGGAATGATATTTAAAGGTACTGCTGGATTTTCATTTGCTCTATTCTGGCTGTGAATATCTCCTGAAGCCCCCCCCCCCCCCCCCCCCGCTTCTTTTTTTCTTAGATGTCATGAAAGGACAAACTCAAATATTCAGTGTTTTCATATGAAATGTCACTCATCACTTGGCTATACCCATCCATTTACTGTAAATCATTATTGAGAGAGGCCTAAGAAGAAAAACCTTGGGAAAACTCATATGTGACATTAAGTCTAAAAGAAACCCAACATGCAATCTGCATAAAGTCAGAGACACTACTTATACTAAGTATAATTTACAATTTGTCATTCATTTTTCTTTCTCCAAATCTGTACTTAGATTCTCAAATAAGTTAGAACATTTACTTTAAAAAAAATCTATTTCTTTAAATTTCCACGGTGAAAAACTATTAACAGTTTTCCATGAGGCAATAGATCACATTTGGAAAAACCAATTTGATGCTAGCCATTTGATCTCTGAGTGGCATATATTACAGAAGGAGATTTAATTATACATCTGACTCCCACTCACCCATTTGGCAGATTTCATTTGATGTTTATTAAACATAAGACTTGAAAACATGATATATAGCTTTATCTTTCATTCTTTTTTATCCATCAAGAAAGAGTTTGGAAGCTGAAGTTCAAATTCTTATAGATATTCTTGTTCCTTATTGCTTTGGAACTGATAATTTCATTCCAAAAGGGAAAACAGATTTTTTCCTTTTTTTTTTTTTCTTTTTTGAGAGAGAGAGAGCTCTGTGCCCATGATTGGGAGGTGAGGGAGGGGCAGAGGGAGAGAGACAATCTTAAGCAGGCTCCACACTCAGCACAGAGCCCAACACAGGGCTCCATCCCACGACCCTGAGATCATGACCTGAGCCAAAATCAAGAGTTGGACCCTTAACTGACTGAACGACCCAGGTGCCCTGAAAACAGATTTTTCTTCTGAGACTTCAGATTAGGTAACTTTACTAGGAGTCCTCTCTACCCCACTTCAGCCTTCAGGTCATAGCAAGAAGAGGCTCTTTCATTATAAGAACCTTGCCAACATTCCCCATTAAATGCACAGCTTTAATACACTCTTGGGAAGTGGTAATCTTAGACATAAGGGTATATAGATGTGAGATCTATAGTCCATGGGTACCAGCTCTTTCTGATATTCAGAGTTGGATTATTCATTCAATAATCATTTGAATATAGCAAAGTGGTTGAGAATATCCTAATAGTCTCTGAAAGATTTTAAATTTAGTGCTTATTTTGCCACTCTATGTGTATGACTTTGGGCAAATCACTCAAACTCTTAAAGCCTCAGGTGTCTTATCTTTAAAATGGACATAATAGTAATTTCTGTCCAAGTTGATTGTGAGAATAAAATGAATTAATGCATGTGAAGTACTTGGCCCAGTGTCAGACACACAGTAAGAAGAGGATACATTTTCACTGATAAGTTTTCAAATGATCCAGGTGCTATACTTCTCTCTGGGAATCTAAAGGTGAACAAGTTAGTGCTTCAAAAAGTTCATAGTCTGGTGTGATACAAAAGGAAAAAATACTATTAAGGAGTTTGAAAAGTGATGGGGAATAAAGAAGTTTCTGTGAGAACACAGACAAGTGAAAAAACTCCAGTCGGGAAAAGAGGAAGAGGAAGGTGACAGATGATATCTAAATAGATGCCTGAAATGTGAGGAGGATTTGGTTAAACTATTTAAAAGAACAGGATTGTTAAAAATGAAAGAGAGAAAAAGGACTCATGTAATCCACTGTGTACCAAGGATCCCTCTTTATTCATAAGTACCTAATAAACTAAGGTGTAGGCATTAGCAGATGTCCTTGCATACCCTCTCCCTTCAAGAACAGGGGGCAGACCTTGCCTTCCTTTCGGAACCAAGCACAAGAATTCCTTGGAAACCATACAAGTTAAAGCTTTGTGCTTCCTTCTGAGCCTCACCAAATTTCCTCTCACCTTAAAGAATGCCAGGGGAAGGAGTAGCTCTTTATAATAATACAATAATGAAAAAAAATGCAAATTTACTAACAATACTCTAAGGTAACAGCTACAAAAAATATCCTTAAACATTCATAGTATCCTAAATATAACTTATTACCATGAAGTTTTTATGGTGCCCATTGTTCTGTTAAGAGGCTGTACATTTAATCTGCTCCTTAACTCCTTGGTTCCAATAAACCCATTCATCACTTAGGTAATCTTTTGGGTGGTTTTGGAATGTATTAGCTTTGCTGTCATGTCTAAATGTGCTTTGTCTCTCTTCCTTCCATCAGTCACAAACCCTTTATTATTAGCTATTTATTCTTGATTCAAGTTTTATAGTAGCTTGGAAAATATTGAATACATTCACCTCTTGTTCTATGAAACTTATCTATTTTCTTACTAGTCATTTGGATCTAGTCTGGTAGTACATTTTCTACTAGAAATCACTATTCAGACATTAGAAGTTTAGGTTTTAACTATCACTCTTACTTCTAAAACACACACATTTACAGAAAATGACCCCTCACCTTTCATCCTTTCTGCACCCACACATGCATACACATACAGTAGAATAAACATTAAAGTTAAAATTAATTATACTATTTTTTCATTAAAATGTTAATTTGTGTGATAAAAATGCACTTCATATTTTTACATAGGCTTTATAACCATAGATCACATACACACAAATCAAAATTAAATTATGTGCCAAAGTTTCTCAGGACAGTCTTGGGAAGGTTATGACAAGAACAGACCCAGGAACTTCTCCCAAATATGTCCTGTAGCCATGCATACTTTCAGTTATAGAGTCTTTGAATATTTTTTCCCTATTGACTTCCATAGAAACTTCCATTTTTTTTTTCAAATCCCTCCAGTCTGAACTCCCCAGTTAATACAATAATATTTAGTAATGTTAATGACTTAGCAATTATAAAATTTCCATCACCCTGAAGAATCACAAGCTCCTCTCTAAACCTAAAACAAGTGTTTCAATATAGAAGAGCTATTAGTAATTCTCCAGTCTACCTTGAATCAAAACCATTAAGAATAAAACCTCAATGAAAACCTCAAGAGTAATCTTATTTAGGCTCTGATCTCTAGTTTATATAAATCCCATTTGTTCATTTTTTCATCAAACATTTATAGAGGTGCTGGGAATACATCTGTGAAAAAAACAAATACTGCTGGCTTCTTAGTCCTTATGTTCTAGTGGAAGAAAAATATTACAATAGATGATACAAATTGGTAAAATATGTAGTGTGTTATATAGGAAGAGGAATGAGAAGTGCTGAGGAAGTTGCCGCAATACAGAGGTAACATTGTAGTAAAGAGCTAAAGCTTGTAAAAAATGGAGAACCACATGAATACCTGGTAGAAGAGCTTCCCAGGCAGAGGAAGAGCAATGCAAAGAATGAAGGAGGGGTAGAGGAGAAGGAGATGAGAATTAGGTAAGTAATAAGAGTGCAAAGGCCTTTATGAGGACATTTACTCTGAATGAGATGGGAAGCCAACTGGAATGTTTTGAGTAGACTATCAATAGGATGTCTATGGCTGCTCTGAATATGATGAATTGGGAAAAGAACTTACAGGGCCCTATAATTAAAATACCTTATGATGCCAATAGGCCATATCATCAGCATATAATGGACACTTAGAACCATCATTTCACTGGAAACACTGAGTACAGATAGAACAAAAGATTAAAGGACTGAGCTTTCTTAGTAAAGAGGACAGAGATGAAAGTAGACAGCAAAGAAGACTAAGAAGTAAACCACCCATGAAGTAAAAGGAAAGCCAGAAGTTAAGTGATCCTAGAAGCCAAGTAAATAAAGTGTTCAGTGAAAGAGGAAATGATCAACTGTGCCAAATACTGCTAATGAGTTCAGTTGGTTGAGGACTAACCACTGAATTTAGAAATGTGGATGCCATTGGTGACCTTGACAAGAGTAGTTTCAGGGCACCTGGGTGGCTCAGTTGGTTAAGCGACTGCCTTCGGCTCAGGTCATGATCCTGGAGTCCCGGGATCGAGTCCCGCATCGGGCTCCTTGCTCTGTGAGGAGTCTGCTTCTCCCTCTGACCCTCCCCCCCTCATGCTCTCTCTCTCTCTCAAATAAATAAATAAAATCTTTAAAAAAAAAAAAAAGAGTAGTTTCAGTGGAGGGACAGAAGTAAAAGCCTTGCTGAAGGGGGTTCAAGTGATAATAGCTGGGAAGTAATTGGAGAGAGTACACCCAACTCTTATGAATGATTCTGCTATAAAAGGAAACAGAGAACTGGAGAAGTAGCTGGAAATTAAAATGGGTTAAAAGAGAAAGTTTGAAGAAATAACAGACTATTTGTGCATATAAGAAAGATCTGGTAAAGCTGGGGGTGAGAGAAGGTGAGCAGATATGACTATTCAAAAGAGAGGGAAAATACTGGAGCAATATTCTTAATTATACCAACAAGGATAAGAGATAATCTGCCCTATAGGTGTTGGCCTTTCCTCAGAGCACAGGCACTTCACCCAAGTAATAGAAGGTTGGATGCAGATGGATGGTTAGATGTGATGGTAGGAGTTTGCTGAAATTCTCTTCTGGTTGATTAAATTTTCTCAGTGAAATAGGAATCAAGGTCTTAAAGTGAGATTAAGGACAAAAGAGTGTGTGTTAATGGTTTGAGAAGAGATTATACAGATATATAAGAGAATTGAAGGGTGAATAAACTAGAAAAATCTAGTATAATTGTTAGACAGCATTAAGAGTTTGCTTTAGGTTAGTGATCCTGAATTTAAAGTGAAACCATTCAGTATTGTTGTGTGTTTTTCTCCAGCAACATTCAGTTATAGGATAGCAACTTGTAATTAAGGAAGGTTATAATTTTGATAAGTGAATATGATGAAGCAACAAAGGGGCAAGAGATTTAGGAGTATATACAAGAGAATGATGATAGTAATTGTTCATGGTATTTAAACTCAAAACAGAGGATAGTCAAGACATGAGGGGATAAGGGGCAGAGAAAAGATAATAAAAATCAATGAATTATATGTTTTTGTAATATAAAATTATTGTTGGAGTTGGGGTACTAGAAAGAACTGGTTGAAAGGATGAGATAATTAACAGAGAATCAAATGCTTGAAATTGAGGTCATGTTATGACAAGGTCTAGATTCTGCCCTGTGGGAGTGAGTAGCTAAGGTAAGTGGAAATTAAGATAATTAGAAGAGAAAAGTTTAAAGAAATGAAAGTCCAAAGTCCTGAAAGGATAATCTACATGGATGATGATGATACCCTCTAAAATTATGATAATGGTGTTAATAAAGAAAATAACTGTGGGTCTAGATAATGTCTTCAAGGAAGAGGATTAGAAGATATCTACAAGAAAGTGTTTGGGTTGGCACAGTTTTATGACATGAGATTTTGAAAACTAGAGGGCTGAGGTAAGAAAGAGGGGTAATAAATCTAAAGCAGGTAAGAGAGAAAGGAGGACAACCACCCTCTTTGCCTTCCTCCAGCCCAAGCAGTGAAGGAGAGTGGAAAAGAAAAGAGTCACCACCTGAAATGGCTTCAAGGGAAGTAGTGCCCCAGGTAAAAGGTAATTTTCTGACAGAGCAAAAGGGTGAAGACAGAAGAAATTTCTCTAAAGACCACTATCAGTTACAGAGGGCAAATCATGATGGTTTCAGGAATTAGAAATGAATGACCTCAGAAATGTGAATGCATGTCTTCTGCAGATTGGAGTCTAGAGGAAGATGGAGGAGGACAGACTTGATCTTGAGCTAACTAAAACAAAAAGGCCATCCAAATAAGATGTATGTCAAACATATTCTTGAAGGGCAGGGATCAATAATCCAGGCATCAGACACCATTAAAGGGAGCCTGGTTCCAAGGGATTTTAAATTCCATAATTGGGGATAACCAGTTTCTCTTTTGTCATGATCAGGACGTGGGATCCAAGCCTTATAGGGTAGTATATGTATGAGAGGCAGAATCCTGACTTTCTATTCTACCCTGCTACATACATTAATTGTTAGATGAGTACCAGCCCTTCCCCTAACATTACCAAGGGATTTAAGAGGATTCCTTAGAGAAAACTATATGGCATACCAGGGGCTTCCAACTCTGCTCAGCCACCTCCACCAAGAGAGAATTGATTATTTTATCTTTTGGTTTTGCAGAAGGCCATCTTCCTCTATAGGAGGTCAAATTAAGGAGGATCAATCTTATATAAAATTACCCTTACCTTTCAGGCTACACTCATGTATTATACCCCATTCTCTCAATTTTTGTCAATTAGGCCTGTGGTGCTACTCCCTGACCATGCTTAGAAGATTTTTGAAGACAGTCAAGCCAATGAATAAGAAAAGGAAGAATGTGAATAATATCTGTGGCTCTCTACTGACCCAGAAGCCAAGGGAGCCTAGATCAAGTCAATAGAAGAGATCCCAGGTGATTACTGGGGCACCTAGACAATCATTCCACCATATATGGGAGAGTGATGGATCTTTCTTATCACTGGTATTGATCTATTTATATGATGACTATATGATTTATTGTCCAAACCATGTCACATTTAAGAGTTAAAGAAAGTGCTTATTCAGGATTACACTCCTGTTCAACAGGTATAAACCATACTGTTCCAGGAAAACAAGAATGCATTTTCATTCTGTCTTTATATGTGTTTGGTCAAGGAGCAGATCACCCCTTGGCTGGCCAACAGATAAATCAAAAAGCAACTTAATTATCTAAAATTATGCTGACCAAGGAATCAAGGCTAATCTGTTGCCTCTGAGGCTCAGGTCTCTTGCTACTTGGCCTGTCATAGCTGCCAGATTCTCTATTGCATTGACTTCCTTACCTTTTACCAAGGAATTACCCACAAACAGTGGGTGTTTGGAGCTGTGGAGTTGTTGTGGAGTTCTGTTACTCCTATACACCCCCTGCAGGCCAGAGATTAGCCATGGGTCCTGGAAGGGAGTCCTAGAAAACTTTGAAAGATTAGGATAATAGCTTCCAGGGCTCAGTTCTCATGGACCCAAGGCTGTCAGGGTAAAGATATCTGTACACATAGAAAAAACAGCCTGAGAGTCTTGTTAGTGCAAAAAGGAACATGAGTTGTTAAAAGGGTCAACCAATTAAAGGCTGTTCTTCCCATAATGGATACAAGCATTGCATGTAGTTGAGCAAGGCTGGTATTCGTGGTTGCAATGAATCATAATAATGCTGAGGAAGAGTGGAATATATAAGAAAATGTGGTGGGGTAAAGGAGAAACTGATCAAGTCCAATGAAGTAAGGGTGTTTTAGATAGTTCTTAAAGGACAAGTTGAAAATTTATAAATATATGAGATAGACAAGTAGAG
This sequence comes from Phoca vitulina, assembly GCF_004348235.1. Taxonomy (NCBI): domain Eukaryota; kingdom Metazoa; phylum Chordata; class Mammalia; order Carnivora; family Phocidae; genus Phoca; species Phoca vitulina. The sequence goes on along the minus strand of NW_022589705.1, from coordinate 41,125,735 downwards.
GATGGCATTATAGGCAAAAAGGATAAAATGTAAAAAAGTATATAGGAAGCAATATCAAATTTCAGGAAAGTGCACACAATTCAATGTCTATCAATAATAGTGATTACTACCATTTACCAAGTACCTGCTGTATGCCAGAAATTGTATTAAACTCCTTTCAACAATTCAACATGGTCCAGACTCTATACCTCATCGCCTTCTAAGAAATAATAGTCTGACTCCAGAAGCTTTGGAGAATGATACAGATCTTTCCCAAAGAATTCTTTAGAGGAGAGACATGGGAGTTTTACACAGCACCTTAGAGAGGGAACTTTTTATTAAATCCTTTAAATGGTTCTCTCATTCCACAAAGCTTCCGAGTCTAGGGAACTACTAAATTCTCCTCATTCCCTCTCTGCTGATGTCTCACTACCATGCTGTCCTGCCCTCCATCTCCAATCTCCCTGTGTCATTCTGGACACAGGCTGTCTCAAGTGAAGGTAGCCACTTGGACTCCTGCCATCTCCCGTCTGCTGATCCAGACCCTCCCAAAAGCACTGCAGACCTCATGATTCCACAGTCCCTGGGGAGGACCCCCTTTTCTTGCTGAGAAAACAAGCTGAGCCCTGGGAAGTGAGATTTTATCTTTCACTTCAATCCTAACAAAAATCCTGTGAGGTAAGTTCTATTCCCTTCTACATAGGATGAAACTGAGGCACAGCAAAGTTAAGTAACTTTCCCAAGGTCACATAATTCATGAGTGCACGAGCTAGAGTAAAACCAAGCCTGGCTTGGTTCAGATTCCTTGCTCTTCAATATTCTGCTACCTCACTTAATCCTCACAGGAAACCCTGGAGGTGAGTACTATTATCCCTGTTTTCATTTTACAAGTAAGAAAACTGAGGCTTCTTGAGATTCATTAACAGACCCCACAATTAGTGACCAGCAATGAAGGATTCAAGGTCATATTTTTCCATTTGCAAAGTCCATGCGTTTCTGATCAGCCTGATGGTATATAATGATGATCTGGGAACCATCCTGAGTTGAGGCTCAACAAGGAGTGGTATTACATATTGTCAGTTTGCCAGGCATAGTGGAAGAAGAAGAATTATGATGCATAGACTAGATACGGAATAATGAGAGAAGAGTGTGAAGAAACAGGCAAGCTACAGATTTTAATTATCTTATCCATCACACTAAGGAGTTTCAGTCTGACTTAAATGCAATGTGAAGTCATTGAAAGGCTTTTATCTGGGGGAAAAAGGGGGTAGGTTATGTTTTAGAAAAATCCTGCAGGAGTGGGTTGGTATACTGAAGTAGGTGTGTGTGGACTTGATGCATTTGTGGATTAGGCACTTGCTGTTTGAACAAGCCCAATGATTCCTGACCTGATGTAACTTGGGATTTTGCTGAGTGTGAGCTGAAATCCAGTATCCTATGAGGCTGAAATTGAAGTGACCAATAAGAAGACCTGAAGTACATGAGTAAATCTGGTCCTACCCTCTATCCTCAGCTCAAGGATCTATGCCCCCAGTCTTAGAACATACCCAAATCATGTCACACCTGTAATAATACAATACTTTTGCTGGTGTTTTTCCTATTCCCAATTGCTCTTTGAGCCCATCCTACATCCCACAGTCCTGAAACTGTATTTAACTTAGAATAATAAGGCCTTACATTTTCATTGCCCCTCACAATTTTCAAATAATTTATACTTCCATTGTCTAATATTTGCCACATAATAATCCTGAGACACTTAGAAATAGCATATGGTTTAGTAAAAGTTTAGAAATCTTAGGGGGGGAATTCGGAGGGGGAGACGAACCATGAGAGACGATGGACTCTGAAAAACAAACTGAGAGTTCTAGAGGGGAGGGGGGGTGGGAGGATGGGTAAGCCTGGTGATGGGTATTAAAGAGGGCACGTACTGCATGGAGCACTGGCTGTTATACGCAAACAATGAATCATGGAACACTACATCAAAAACTAATGATGTAATGTATGGTGATTAACACAATAAAAAATTTAAAAAAAAAGTTTAGAAATCTTAAGTGACAAATGGATCAAATAGCTAAATAGTGAGGGAGTCAAACAGAATCCATAGTTTATTTTGAGGGCATGGCAGTGTGATGAAAATGTTCCATATCTTCATTAGTGTGCTAGTTTCACAAGTGTATAGATCTGTCAAAACCCATCACATTGTATTCTTTAAATGGGTGCACTCTATCGAACATAAATTATATTTCAATGAATTTCATTTTCAAAAACACATCCATGTTTTTTAACCTTAATCTGAAACTGTTTGGATTAAAATCTATTCTATCTTGGAGTTTACCAAAAATGAAACAAAATTAAAACACTTGAAAGTTCTGGATTTTCTACAGCATTAAATATAAACTTAAATGTTCTTCCTCCTTAAAAAAATTTAAAAAAACTTAAATGTTCTTCATATTTAGTCCCATATTACTTTTTCAGTCTAACTTCAACCCTTCCATCCTCCTCCACTCCTTATTTCTACCCTCCATTACTCTCCTGCATAAACTTTCTGTAGTAGCCAAGCTACTCCACTCATCATTTTCCTAATCAAAAGGAGATCCCTGTGTTTTGGTCAGACCAGGCTCATGCCCAGGCTCATGCCTGCCCTCCTCTCATACACACTTGAACTATTTATATCCTATTTTCTTATTCCTATCCCTCACAATTTTTTTGATAGCCTTGACTTAGTGATTATTCTTTTCCCTGAATCCATATAGTATTTATTGCCTTTTGTTAATTTGGCATTTAGCTCTTTCCTTTGGCCACACATTTATTGAATGTCTCCTGTATATCAAGAAGTTTGTAAACATATATGTTTGTTCTTCTTTTTCCTGTCAACCTAATTAGATTATAAATTCTTCAGTCATATGAACAACATTCTTGGTATCCCCAATATACACTAAATAATGGGCACCCACTTAAGAGTATATAAAATTGTGCAAAGAACCTTGGACAGGGAACCATAAAACCTATATTCTGTGCTCAAATATACCAGCTATGTGAGTTGAGGTATTTGTCAAACTTTCAAAAGTTGAATTTCCACATTTGTGAATGGGAGAAATATATTAACTATGCTACTCACTTCTCAGAATCTAATGAAGCAATGTATGTATAAATGCATTATAAATCATTGTGAATTTTATTTTTAAATAATTCTTGGATATATTGTTGATGCTTTCTTTTTTAATAGTAGAATAGTTCATCTCCCATCTGGTTCTGGGTTCATTCTGCAGTTTGTGGCATAATCCTGTGTTAATCCTTTCTTCAAATTTTATTGTTTCTTTAGATGTTCAATAGATTAGATTTATGTTAAAGATAATCCACACATATATACATTGATTCATACATAATTTATAGCTGGTATCCTACTATGCACAATAACTTATTTTATTATATAGTACATCTATGACTCCCCTTACCCAACCCATTCCAAACAAATTGATAGGAATGGCCTATCTAAAAAATATTCCAAGCCTAGAACAAAATTTAGATAATTGAGCAGTTGTTTTCCAGTAAAAAAACTGAAATCTTTGGGCACCCGAGTGGCTCAGTAGGTTAAGTGTCTGCCTTCCACTTAGGTCATGATCCCAGGCTCTTGGGATCCATTCCTGCATTGGGCTCACTGCTCAGCAGGGAGTCTACTTCTCCCTCTGCCCCTACCCCACCCCCAGCTTGTGCTCGATCTCTCTCTCTTTCACTCTATCTATCTATCTATCTATCTATCTATCTATCTATCTATCTATAATTAATGAAAATGTTGACAGAATGGATGGGATCCTCTTATGATTCTTCCTAATTTGTATTTGTTTACTGTAGATAATGGAGTAAAAATAATGTACAGTTAATAAGTTTTGCTGAGAATAATTTTAACTTTTTTGGATTAAAGATCTTCTCATTCTTGTAAGTAGAAAGTTATTGTAGATTTTACTAATGTGTACTAATTCTCAGGATGCTCCAGGATCTAGTTATTTTGTTTGCTAAATTTCTGCTCTCAATCTATTTATTTCTACTAACTTTCTCTTTCTACTACAGCATTCATATATGAATTTACCAAGAGTTGAGTTAGCTATGCTGCTCTTCTCCAGATACTACTACACATAGTACTCCAAGCTTAGCAGGTTGTTCAACAAATTCTTCATTCATTTGGGCTCATTGATTCAAACAAGTGGTCATTTGCTTGAAAAGATTCAAGTGACTGTGGAGTGAAATGAAGTTGTTTCAGTGATGTGAGCTGTTGATCAAGTAAAACCATCAACATGGCAGCCATGTGAATTGCCATGTAAAACCAAGCAACACAGCCAATACTTTTTAAAGAAACATGCTTCCCAAGCAGAGCAGTAAGAAAAGCCTCCCTCTGCAGCCACATGTCAGATATGGGACAGTTCACTCTGCTCAGTAAATCTGTGTGGCCTATAGAGAGGCCCTTCCTAGATTGGGAACAGGCTGGAACTGCAAGGAATTCTTATAAGGGGATGAAGTGTGACAGAGGAAAGAGAAAATACAGTACTCCACCAGTCAGGAGACCAAAACTGGGTCCTGATGTGGCTACTGACCACCGGTGAGAAGATGAGCAGTCCATTTTTCCTCAGTTTTTTTTACCCATACTTAGAGCAATCACACTTGCCCTTCTCATCTCAAGGGCTGCTCTGAGCCTCAGAGGTGGTCATAGATGCAAGAGTATGTTGAAAAGGGTAAAATACTATAAAGATACAAAAAACATAATTTTCTGTTCTATCCCCTCACATGAACGAGTGAATGGCATTGGGAACAAAGGATGTGCAAGAGCAGCTGAGCTCCTGGTACTTCAGATAAAAGATTTTTTGAGGGAGAAGAGATTTACAATTTTGTTATAACTCCTCTTAAATTTAATAAACATGTATTGAGCACCTATATATGTATAGAACAAGATGGTGACTCTTAAAAGGAACAGAGAATACAAAGGTGATTAGGTGGACCTCCTATATTCAAAGAGAGCTTAAAAACTAAGTGAAAGAGACACTGTGGCTCTGGAAAAGTGCAAATAAATTCTCTGAGACATTAGCACATGCATGGAAAAGCAGAATTTTTGAGCAGAGTCTGAAGAATGAATAAGAAGTGGAGAAAGAATGGAGGAAACAATCATACTAGATAAAGTAACAGCATAAGCATAGAGATAGACATGTGAGTGGATAGTACACTGAAGGATGACAAAGAGAATACTGAGACCTTGGATGCAAAGAGGAAATGAATGGAGAAATTCAGCACATCAGGGTGAGATGAGAGGCTCCTAAATACTTTCTTGTGTGCACTTGCTAATCAGATAAGCAAAATACCAATACTATGGTTCAGATATTCGAATTCTGGAGTCCAGTCTTTCCACATGAAATCCTGTCAATTGAACTCTACATCTGACAGCTCTGGGATGTCTGGCACCTCCCTACTTCCTAGAAAATGTTCAAAGCCCATGCATCCAAATTAGATATTACTTTCATCAAACTGCCACTGAGCTCAATAACAGGTTCCCTTCAAGCTCTGTCATCCAACGAAACAAATAAGTATCAACCAAAAAATTACTTGTGAAGAAAAAGTGAAAGAACAGAACTTGAAAACAATTTCCAAAAGCTTATTGCCTAAAAGCATTGATGAGGTCCTTGAAAATTTTCTGAGCAGGCAGTGTGTCTGTATACATGCCACCGAATGTCATGTGCATGCTGAAATTATACAATAGAGACATGCAGCTGCAATATAAAATTGAGATGCTTATTATCAATATCAAATGGTTTCTGAGAATGTTCCCACCTTACATTTACATCGACAAGAAACTTCAGATTTTTCCTCATAAACCTGGTTTAGTCCAAGTCTCTAAAACTAAAAATGGGTGAATCCCATTATATTTAAAATCAGTGTCACTTTTATTAAAGATATAGGATTTGACCAGACCTCCATACATAATTTCAACTTATTCAAAACTACTCGTTTCCACCTAAAACCTGCATCTGCCACATTCTTGCCCTATCAGTCAGGATAAACTATGCTGCAGGAACAAATCCCCAACACTGCGTGTACACATTGTCCTCACTCTGGGACAGGGTAACACAGCAACCACTATTTGGAATACGACTGGTCACTGCAGAAACCAGAAAAAAAGATATAGAGAGTCTTTCTTGGCAGTTAAATGCTTAGCCCTGAATTGAAAACACATTTTGTTACCCAAGTCCACCATAGGGTCATATCATATTTTATCAGTCTTGTTACCATTTTATATTAACAAAAATTTTCAGATTTTTAAATAGACTGACATAAAATCATTTCTTCTCCAAACTGTATTTGTGAAAATTATAAGACTTTATTTATTCTTGAAAAGTCTTTTTCTGCTCTTTTTTGCACCAGTAGTTTTACCCTCCCAAACATGTTATCTATCATACCAACTAATATTTCCAGGTTTGGGTTATGTTCTTAAGTGTATTCATTTGTATACAAGGATTACATTTTTTAAAATTTGCTAGAAAGGAAATGATTCTTCACATCTATTGAAATTTCTTCAAAGCATCAAAGCCAATACTTCAACCACTTTTAACCTCAGTTCTAAGCTGCAGAACTACCTTCCTCATAAGTCTCAAAATGTCAGGATTTTCCAAAAATACTAAGCATATAAACATCTCTAAAACTTGAATTTTTCGGGCGCCTGGGTGGCTCAGTCATTAAGCGTCTGCCTTCCGCTCAGGTCCTGGTCCCATGGTCCTGGAATCGAGCCCCATATCGGGCTCCCTGCTCCGCAGGAAACCTGCTTCTCCCTCTCCCACTCCCCCTGCTTGTGCTCCTGCTCTTGCTATCTCTCTCTGTCAAATAAATAAATAAATAAATCTTAAAAAAATAAAATAAAACTTGAATTTTTCTTCACATATTAAATTTAGATACAGTTGACTCCTGAACAATGCAGGGATTAGGGGACTCCTAATCCCTAATAGACGCCACAGAGTCTATCTTCTGACTCCTAAAAAAAAAATTAGGGACTCCTAATCCCTAATAGACTCCACAGAGTCTATCTTCTGACTCTCCAAAAACTTAACCACTAATAGCCTACTGTTGACAGGAAGCCTTACCAATACAGTCAATTAACACATATTTTGCATGCCATATGTATTATATACTGTATTCTTATAATAAAGTAAGCTAGAGAAAAGAAAATGTTATTAAGAAAATTATAAGGAAGAGAAAATACATTTACAATACTATAAGAACTGTGAATAGACCGTGCACTCAAGAGCACCCGGATCTGCCTTTTGCTTCAACAATGTCTGAACAGAAAGGACCCAGGGGCACCCCTTCTTTCAAACTCCAACTATCATCCAACCTCTTTTGTAGTGGCAAACTTCAGAACCCTCTATTAGCCATCCTCTGCCTCCAGGACTAACCAATACCATTTTTTAAGTTTGGTTCCTTATTGCTGATCAACCACGAGCTCCAAATTGGTCAGAATTATTCCCCCAAAGAGGAGGTCCTAGTCAACCATCTGATCAACATGCATCTGTGGGCCTTCTACACCTACCGCTCTCTGGGCTTCTATTTTCACCATGAGGATATGGCTCTGGAGGTGTGGGCCGCTTCTTTCCCAAGGTGGCCAAGGAGAGGTCAGAGGGCACACAGTGCCTCTCAAAGATCCAAAACCAGCGGGCAGCCACGTTCTTTTTCAGGATGTGTAGAAGCAGTCCCTGGAGTAGAACCTGAACGAAGCCCTTTTGTATCTGCAGGTCCTAGGTTATGACTGCACAGACACCACCCCCTCCTCCCACCATCTCTGTGCCTTCCTGGAAAACCACTTCCTGGATGAGCAAGTGAAATTCATCAAGATAGACGATCACTTGACTAATCTCCGCAGGCTGGCTGGCCCCCTGTGCTAGGCTGGGTGAGTATCTCTTCAAAAGGCTCCCTCTCAAGCACAGTGGAGCCTCTAGAGCACAGTGGCCCTTGAAGGGACCCTCTAGCTTCCCCATGATGTCAGGGCTTCTGCCTGAGCCTCTCCCTACAGCTACAAGGCAGCTCTGTAACCACTCAAGAGACCTCTCAAGTGGTTGACCAAATTGAAACAATAAAGCTTTAAGCAAAAAAAAAAAAAAAAAATCTGCATGTAAGTGGACACAGTTACAGCCATGTTGTTCAAGAGTCACCTGTAATTAAGAGATTTAATATAGATTCTGATTCTTATCATACCAAAATAAGCATAGTAACAAACAAAGAGGAATGGAATAAACAATAGTAAAATCAGAAATTTTATAACGGCGAGCTGAGTTATGGTCGACTAGGGCATAATTGATAGGTAGTAAAAAGTCAGTTTAATCTGAAAATATTTTATCTGAATGGTCTTCAGCACAATCAAAAATTTATTTCTCAAAATTTATTAACTGCCTTCTTTTTTATCAGACCCTCAGGATAGAGAAAAACATCAGAGATGACCACTGCTTCAAGGAATATGTTCCCTGGAGTGGGATGAGTAGCAGGCATGTTAACAAATATGTTCAGAGAGTATCAGAGATGATGAGGTGGAAGAATACGTCAGTTACAGTACAGTGGGGCCAGAGATGGAATGGCCAATTCCACCTGAGCAGTCAAAAAAAGTTTCATTGAAAGGCAATGTAAAAACATTCTTAAAAGATTAACAGGTATTCATACTTTGAAATCTTCAAACTCTAGGGGAAATCGAACCATTAATTTTCCTGTTCCATAGAGCTAACCATGTGCATTTGGCTTATATAATTAAAATGGAATTCAATAAAAATTTTTCTATTTTTGGATATTTCACTATCCCATATTTCAAATTCCATTACTTTGTTGTGTTTAAAAGACACACTTAGAAGTTTAAACATATTGATTCATAATTTAAACTTGTTTGACTATATTGGAAAAAACTACAAAAGTGTTATCAAAATTTCAAACCACAAACCATAATATTTAGTTATTGATCCTTTACTACCAGCTGAAATATTTGCCCAGATCTTAACCTGTGGAGAACCAGTGTGGGTCCACTTACTGCACTGGCCAAGCAGACCAAAGCCAGAGTTTAGATTCTAGAGGGTTAAAGCTGGACTAACTGGTCCTATGGGAGATGGCCAAGCACGGAAAGAGTCATGGCAGGGAGTCTGAACTAAAGTGCAAGCCAGAAAACCAGGATCAGTCAACAAGTCCATAGGACAAGCTCAGAGTCAAAAACAGTATACTAAAATAATAGTAAATTGCCAGTTGTTTTGGACTGTCTTAAATGGAACTGAAATGTCACCAACATGGTGTTTATTGTTAGAGTGTATTGAACTAGTTTAAGATTAGAGAATTGGATTGGACAACTTTCTATAACATTTGTCAATCTAGTAAAGATCTTTTTATTTCAATAACAAAAACCTGTGGCATATAAAGTAAACAAAAATAGAATTTACTAAAATAATTCTAAAGTAGCTAATATTTTTTCAGTTTTGTATTTTTATGGTGGTTATAGGCTTTGATCAGCAAAACAGATATCAATAGTCACCATATTCCTGTTTGATGCCTGACATATAGTAGGTGTTCTACCCATTTGCTGCTGCTGTTGTTGTTGTTGTTGTTGTTGTTGTTGTTTTTAATAAGGAATTAGCACAACTCATCACAGTATCACAGCAAGCACTCAGTAAGATCAGATGATTAGGATTATTATTTGAAAGTTTTCTCACAGAGAGAAAGCCAAACATTGAGGTTTAAATTCTAGAATTCTAGAGGGAGAATCAAAATTCAGTGCTATTTCAGGTTTTCAATGCTGTAAGTCAACTAGCTTTGTAACATACCTACTATGTGCCAAGCATTGTGCTAGGCATTTTTCTACACCATTAATATTCATATTTTAATAATTAATATGCTCCTTACATGAAAATATTATAGGGATGATTAACTACTCAGTAAGTTAAAAAGAAAATGCCTGGGAGGAAGTAAAAGAATTAAAATTAACTACAGGTCATCATTTCCTGAAAGACCAACTAGCTGAATCAACATAGGAGTGTGTATAGCTGTGCTCATTCAACTTACACAACACACATTTAATGAGCACCAACAATGCACTTTCCTGGCCATGCTGCATAAATAAACCCCATCTCTCTCTCTCTCCCTTACCCTGCTTTACTTTTTCTTCTTAGCCCTCCTTATCAAAACTACCATACTTCACACTTATTTTTATTTTATTATGTTCTGTCTTCCCTCACAAGACTAAATCCATAAGAGCCAAATTACATGGTTATTTCCCCTACACCTGGCATAGTAAGTGCTCAGTAAAGACTTTTTAAAATTTATTTTAATTTTGCTTATTCAATTATTTAAACAAACAAAAAAAGTTTACCCATTTTTCCCATTCCCCTCCTTTCATATCCACCAATCTATTCTCTGTACCTATGAGCTGAGTTTTTTGGTTTTTTGGTTTTTCTTTTCTTTTTATTTTTTTTTAATTTCACATATAAGTGATATCATACAATATTTGTCTTTTGATGTCAAACTTATTTAATTTGGCATAATGCCCTTGAGGTCCATCCATGTTGTTCTTCATTCTTTTTATGACTGAATAATATTCCACTATACCTGTATACCACAATTTCTTTATCTATTTATCCACCAATGAACACTTAGGTTGTTTCCATATCTTGACTATTGTAAATAATGCTGCAGTGAACATGGGGGTACAGATATCTTTTCAAATTCGTGTTTTTGGGGTTTTTTGATAAACATTTAGAAGTGGATACAATTAAAAGTTTTAAAAATTTTTGAGGTAACTTCATGCAATTTTCCACCATAGTAGCTACACCAATTTACATTCCCACCAACAGTGCACAAGTGTTCCTTTTTATTGACGTCCTCATCAACACTTGTTATTTCTTGTTTTTTTAATAATAGTCATTCTAACAAGTATGAGGTGATATCTCATTGTGGCTTTGATTTTCATTTCCCTGATTATTAATGATACTGAGCACTTATTTAGGTATCTGTTGGCCATCTGTATGTCCTTTTTGGAAAAATGTCTATTCAGATCTTCAGTCTATTTTTCAATCAGATTGTTTGACTTTTTGCTATTAAGTTTTAGGAGTTCTTTATATATTTTTGAATAATAGCCCCTTATGAGATATATGATTTGCAAATATTTTCTCCAACTCATTAAGTTGCCTTTTCATTTTGTTGATGGTATCCTTTGCTGTACAGAATCTTTTTACTTTAATATAGTCCCACTTGTTTATTTTTGCCTTTGTTGCTTTTGGTGTCAGATTCAAAAAATATCATTGCCAAACCTATGTCAAGGATCTTACTGCCTATGTTTTCTTCTAGGAATTTTATGGTTTCAGATCTTACATTCAAGTCTTTAATCCACTTTGAATTAATTTTTGTGTACAGTGTAAGATAGTGGTCTATTTTGTTCTTTTGTGTGTGGTTGTCCAATTTTTCCAACAGCATTTATTGAATAGACAGTTCTTTTTCCATTGGATATTCTTGCCTCTTCTGTCATAAATTAATTGACCATGTATATGTGGGCTTATATCTGGGCTATGTATTCTGTTTCATTGATCTATGTATCAATACCATACTGTTTTAATTACTATCACTTTGTAATATGCTTTTAAAATCAGGGAGTGTGGTGTTTCTAGCTTTGTTCTTTTTTTAATAACTTGGTTCTTGGTTATTTAGGGTCTTCTGTGATTCCACAAATATTTTAGGAGTTTGTTCTATTTTTGTGAAAAATGCCAGTGGAACTTAGAAGAGATTGCTTTGAATCCATATATTGTTTTAAGTGGTATGGACATTTAAAAAAGATTAATTATTCTAATCCATGAGCATGGTATACCTTTCCATTTATTTGTGTCCTCTTCAATTTCTTTCATTAATGTCTTGTAGTTTTCAATATATATTCAATATATAAAGTTAATAATATAACATTGTAATAATATTACAATGAAAGGAAGAACTGAATAATTAAGATTCATGATAAAAAGACAAAAGGTAAGTCCAGGCACCATGGTAGAAAGGATTCATGAACTTGTATTCTGGAGTCCAGAGCTCTACCATCACCTTGACACAGTTCCATGGGTCAAGTGTCTTCTGGATCAGTAAACTATGATCAGTAGGTCTGAGTCATGTAATTCAAAAGGAGAATGGGTGTGAGCTAAATCACCCCAAAATGTGGCTATCATATTTTCTCATAGTTAGTAATTAAATACACTTCTCTACAACAAAATGTTGTAGAGAGAAGCCACATCCAAGCACAAAACCAAGCAAATGAAGTAACTATCATATAGCACAGAACCTCTCAGATGACTGAAGTTAAGCCAGTAGATTTCTCTTATCTCTCTGCCTTTTTGAGGTTAGTGTTTTTCTTTAATGCCTCTCTAAAAAAAAAAAAAAAAAAAAAAAGCCAGTCTATAGAATAAGCTAATGTGTGCAGTATCATTATGAAGTCAGAAAATGGCATTGAGGGATACCTGTTTTTTTTCTGGATTTCAAGTACCTAGAACAGCGCCTACAGAAAGGCACTTAGTATTTGTTGGATAACTTCAAAATATAAATAAATGCTTTCTCTGGTAACTTACAACTTTCAGAGATTTCTAGAACACAGCAGCCTTTTAACTGGATGTTATTGGCAGTGAATACAACTATCTCAAGACAACCTTGCAATGGCTGGCACAAAATCAAATAAAGCTTATGATTGTCTATAGGGGTCTAAGTGTTCCTGGATGAGAAAGCATATCAACTAAGAGGAAGCCAGGATATCTTCCAAGATCCAATAGAACTCCCAAGTCATAGGCTAAGATACTGCTCTGTAGAGTGAGCAATCATTGTAAAGTCAATTGAATAACAGTTTTATTATTATATTTCCCTTTGCCTAGGGCTTTATTCTAGAAGAATTCTTTTTGAAAATTCAATAAGATTATTAGTTCTATTTAGTTCCTTTACATGGCCATAGTACATTTTTGGCTTTGTTCCTGTAGTTTATCAGCAGCTGGCCCTCAGGCACAAAAACTTGTGTAGCATAACACAATAAATAGTGACCAGAATAAGCCAGGGCCTATAGGGCACATCCAGTAAGAACTTAATAAACACCGAATTTTTGCCTCTGGACAGCCTCTTGCAATGTCACAGTTTAAATCTTAACATATCCTAAATAGAGAACAATCCTCACTATTCTCACAGCAAATTTGTTAGGGATAACAAAGAGGCTAAAAAAATTAAACCATTTTTCTGCTATAAAAGAAAAACAGCACCAAAATAAAAGGGAGCCATAGTAAGACCTCAAAGCTTGAGCAATTACCAACTGCACATAAATCTTGCTCTCACCCAAGGTCAAATTTTTCCATTTGGGGAATCCCTTCTAGTTAAACTACTTTCAGAAATTGACTTAAGTAAAATAATGTACTTCTAGGGAAAGAGTCTTTCATTTTGAACCCATGGTGACTATCCAGAGAGAAGACAGTAATCAATTGGTCAATTGGTTAAGTTGCTTTCATGTCCTCACTACTGCTCTTTTGAGTGCTCTCAAAGTTAGCTCTCCCAAAAGGCATAGGTAACTAGATAATTGTGGAACAGCAGGGAATAGAATACTTTCCCCATGAAATATTTCTTAAAGGGGTTTTATGGTCATCTCCCTTATAATATGGGAATTCTAAAAACTTGAAAATTGAAGAAATGTTTTGACTATTAAAAGCCTTAATAAGTCATACAGTAAAAGGGGCACCTGGGTGGCTCAGTCAGTTAAGTGTCCAACTCTTGTATTTGGCTCAGGTCATGATTTCAAGGTCCTGAGATTGAGCCCTGTGTCCGGCTCCGTGCTCAGCACAGAGTCTGCTTGAGATTCTCTCCCTCTCCCCCCACCTTCTGCCCCTCCCCCTGCTTTCTCTCTCTCAAATAAATAAATAATCTTAAAAAAATAAGTCATACAGTAAAGAAACTCACTGAACCCAGCCTTTTCCAAAGGATAGACTACGGAATTGTTTCTTATAGAACATGTCCTGAGGAACATGGTGCATCCTTTGAAAAATGCCACCATGGAGGACTGGGAATGCCTATTGGAGAGCACACAGGTGGTGCTGTCTCTTGAAGATGTTTAGTGTCTGATAATCAATGAGTTACCTTTTAGAGCAATTATTATGAATATGACTCCCTCTGCTGCCATCCCACCAGGCCTCAAAATCTCAATTGACCAGATGTAGCTACTAGTGAGCTGAACAGTTGTTTTTTTTTTTTAAAAAAAAAGATTTATTTATTTGAGAGAGCAAGAATGAGAGAGAGAAGGAGTACATGAGAGGGGGGAGGGTTAGAGGGAGAATCAGGCTCCCCGCCAAGCAGGGAGCCCGATGCGGGACTCGATCCAGGGACTCCAGAATCATGACCTGAGCCAAAGGCAGCCGCTTAACCAACTGAGCCACCCAGGCGCCCCGTGAGCTAAACAGTTTCAATAGCATTTCTCAGACTGAGAGATACAGAAAGCACATGGAGCCAGCAAGCCCATGTGAGAACAGAAATATGTGATTTTCTCCTTAGGAAAGTAAAAGAGACCAACAGGATGTATGATCAGTTTAAGTACTGTACCCCACAGTTGGGGCCCATCTAGCACAATAGCAGAGAGCATAATTTAGAAAAACAACAAAGAGGAGGAAGAGAAGAAGGAAGAAAAGAAGGGAAATGAGAAGGAGATTTTAAGAAAGAAGTTGAGAAAAGAAAAAGATCATTCAAAAGAACCCACTGAGAAACTTTTATCAGCTTGAATTTAGAAGAGTACATCTTTTGGCAATTGAGCATTTGGAATGTTAGAGAGAGAGAGAGAGAGAAAGGTTTCATTCCCCAGGATTGAGAGAATTATGGGTCCTTTCACCCTGGGAGAGCTCAGTCCTGAAGTTCATTAATATTATGGAGGCTTGGGAACACTACTGAGGCTGAAGGAAACATTTCTACCCTGCAGTGATAATTATCCAGTAAGGAGGTTAATTTACAGAAGGGATCAGACTAACAATGATAGCTTGAAGAAGGCTTTTAGTCAGAGTTACACATTTCTAACAAGTTCTGTGCAGACTTTTGTGGGTTGCCCACCTACAGAATTATATGTCCCATATACATCTGAGTGACACCAAAACATTAGACAACTATTAAAATCACATAGAGCCAAATAGAATTTTGCCTGCTCCCACAGCCCACATGCTATGTGGTAATCAGAAACAAAAAGATATTTTGGGAGCATACAATCTGAGAAATGATTTCTGTTGTCACTTATATTGTGCTCCTTTCATTCAAGGTCCTGAGCCTGACTTTAAACTTAGGGCTGACTCCATGGGAGTTCCCCAGACACAAGGCCACTAGGAGTTAGATTCCTCTATGTTCACTCTGACAGCACCTACAAAAATGTCTTTTCCATAATGATATACTTTATTATACCCCTAATGTCTCTCAACTCATGACCCAATCCATCAGCAGTTTCTACTAGTTTTACCTTTAAAATACATATCCAGGGACACCTGGGTAGTACAGTCCATTAAGCATCCAACTCTTGGTTTCAGCTCAGGTCATGATCTTGGGGTCATGAGATGGAGATCGACATTGGGTTCCCAGCTCAGCGAGGAGTCTGCTTAAGACTCTCTGTCCCTCTGTCCCTCTCCCCTCTCTATCTCTCTCTCTCAAATAAATAAATCTTTAAATATATTTATATATATAAATATATATAAATAATATATTTATAAATTTGTAAGTATAAATATATAGCTAAAATATATAAATATACAAAATATATGTTTAAATATATTACATATTATTAATATATAATTAAATATATATCATATATTTATTATATATATATTATATCCACTGCCTCTCACCATTCCCATTGCTATGATTCTAGTCCAAGTCACTATCATCTGTCTCCTGGGCATCTGCAATAGCTTCCACTGATCTCTCTCAATTTTTCCACCATTCTATCCTCATAGTCCATTTGTTGATTCACAAACTGGTCCTCATACACAGAGGACAAGAAGAGACCCAAGAAAGAGCAGACCATTCCAGATTGGTAAGTGGCAGGTTTAATAAATAGGTTGTTAAAAATGAAACAACAAGGATGTGAGGGCAATCTGGCTGCAATATCTGTCACCCCCATGTATCGCCAGGGTTGATTAGGCTGATCTGGCTGGCTAGGCGGGTGTCACCTTTCCATCTGTGTGCCTCCAGAAGCTCCATGCTCAGTCAAAGAAGATGACCTTCCCTGAGAAAGGAGGACAATTCTTCCATCAAGGGTATAGGAGTAGCTGTGCTCCCCTGCTAGAATCTCCAAATAAGCTCTCAAGATCCATTTGTAGGACAATGTAGGAGAGTCAAGTTTCCAAGACTCTAGACACAGCCAAATAAGGTGCTGCATGTGGCAGTCTGCCTTTCTTAAAAAAACAAAAAACCAAAAACAAACAAACAAAAAAACCCACAAAAGAACAACAAAAAAAACCCAAAAACAAACAAACACCAAAAAACAGAAAGACAAGAAGAAAGAAAAAAAAACAGGCCTAAAACTGAGTCATTTGCTCACCTGTGATAGCAAACCAAGTTCAGTTAATCACCGTTTCAACTTCTCCCAGGAATGTGAACTTTTAACTGTCAATCTGAAATTTCCTAATCAGCATTAGTGAGGTAATCTGCAATAAAAGCCTTCCTTTTCCCTTTTCCCAAAAAAGTTGTCCTCCTCTGAAACAGTCCTTTCTTTTCTTTTGCTAATAACCTCCTTGGGCCACCCTCCTTCCCATAAAAACCTTCCATTTCAGTGCAATGCCTTGGAATATTTCTCTACCTGCTGGATGGGATACTACCAGATTCATGAATTGTTGAAAAGGTCAATCAGATCTTTAAATTTACTCAGTTGAATTTTGCTTTTAACAAAGGGAATTTAGGAGGTTTGTCTTGGGTAGCCTCAGGATGAGTAGATCTCTGCACCCACCCACCAGAATTTTTAAAGTTTTTATAGAAGCTTTAACTGGGTTCAGTCACATATACCGTCCAGATAGTCTCAATAGCACATTGCTCTCTCAAGGCTGTGTTTTAAAAATGGCTCCGGCTGTGGGAATGGTGACCAGAAAGTACATTCCAAGGACAAGTCTTCACAAACACTGAATTAGCAAATACTGAACCATTGTTCCTAGGAGAAAACAGGGTTTTCTTGTGAGGACAAGTGGACCAATGGTGACCAGAAAGTACATTCCAAAGAAGTACATTCTGGGAAGTCTCTCATTGCCCAGATCCAGCTCAAAGGTCAACCAGTGGTCACGTCCTCTCGATGACCTCCTCCAACACCACTCTCCATGAAACAAACCAAATGGAGTTTTTATGTCCCACCTTTTCACTTTCTTTCAATAGTTTCCTATTACAATTAGAGTAAAACAAAACTGGAGTTTTTATGTCCTATCTCTTCATTTTCTCTCAATGCCTTCCTATTGCAATTAGAGTAAAACAAAACTCATTTTCATAGCCTAGAATATCCTAACTCCTGCCTATTTCTTTGAATTAAACTCCTACACTGTCTCTCTTGCTCACTACACTCAGTTACACTGGCCTTTACTTTGTCTCTGTAGTACACCAAATTGATTCTCCTCCAAGATGATTGCCCCTGTTGATCCCTCTACCTGAACTGCTCTTGTGTGCAGGTCTCCTTATGACTGCCTTCTTCTCATCTTTCATGTTCAAGTTCAAACTCATTTCCTCAGAGAGGCCATCTCTGATCATCATCACATCCATCCCTACCCATCACTCTTACCTTATTTATCTTGTCTACATGTTTATTTTCAGACTGCTCAATTGGAATGTAAGCTCCATGAGTATCTGGTCAGCTTACACACTGATGTATTTCAAACAGTGATTGACACAAGGTAGGCACTTAAAAATGTTTCTTAGATGGATGAATGCATGAAAAAATGCCACTTGAACTGAAGCTCACTTTGGTCAAATCCTGCAACTATGGGAATTCTAAACTATCCATGACCTTCTAATAGAACTGTTGCTGCAGTCTCTCTCCTTGTCCCCATCTTATATGTGATTGACAGGGTTCTCAGCAATCATGAAGACTTCATGGAAGCCTGTGAGTCAATAATGTGGTCTTAGGTATCCAGGTGAAGGGGCTGTTTCTGGCGACAAAGGAGTAGTTACTGATGGCAGCCACACAAAACATCCTAAGGATACCTTAGGTTATATATGGATTTATAGTCTTTATAAGCCTTGCTCTATTGTGCTGGGTTCTGTTCCACCCTCTACCCTGCAGGTGGCATAATATATCACGAGCCCAACCAATCCACTCTTCTTACACATTTGTGCAAATCACACTGCTACTATTGTCATTATTTATTGAGCAATACGATATTTTGTGCTGGACACTATGCACGGGGCATCAAGGAAAAAGTTTTATTCAATACTCACAACTCTAACTCTTAATCTCAGGAAACAAACTGAGGGTTACTGGAGTGGAGGGGGGTGGGAGGGATGGGGAGGCTGGGTGATGGACATTGGGGTGGGTATGTGCTATGGTGAGCACTGTGAATTGTGTAAGACTGATGAATCACAGACCTGTACCCCTGAAACAAATAATACATTATATGTTAATAAAAAAGTACTCACAACTCTATAAGAGAGTACTAGCGTTGTCTGTATTTTACAGATGAGAAACTGAGACTCCAAGATTTAAGTAATCTGTCTGAGGTCACATAACTTAAGGTTCAAATCCATGTCTTCCTGACTCTTAATTGCTATGCTTATTCCCTTCACAGCAGTAAATATATTCTTAAAGGATTATTTGACTAGGAATTTGATGCAAAAAAATAAAAAATAATAATAAGGTGTTATTTAATTGAGTTCCTTCTTTATGTTCACCAGTGGACTAGGTGGTGGAAATAAAAAGATGAATTGTCATGGCTCTTAAGTTATTTATAGTTTAAATAAAGAATCAGGCCTATACACAAGAAGTATTTTACAGCATGGTACATGTCATGATAATGCTAAAATGTTACAACCCAAATTATAGTAATCCAGATTAAAATGTTTCTTGGCATAATTAATGCCTGTGCTAAGTTTTCAGGGTGAAGCTAATTAACATCCAAGGACAAATATTTCAAATTCCCATTAGACATCTTGCTGAAGACCATATGCTCTTCAAAATATAAGTGAACTTCTGGAAGCCTTACATGGTCAACCTCCAGCTCAGAATTTCTGCTCCCCTTAATTCTCTGCCGTTCTTTTTTTTTTTTTTTTTTTAAGATTTTTATTTATTTATTTGCCGGAGAGAGACATAGCAAGAGAGGGAACACAAGCAGGGAGAGTGGGAGAGGGAGAAGCAGGCTTCCCGCTGAGCAGGGAACCCGACGCGGGGCTCGATCCCAGGACCCTGGGATCATGACATGAGCCACAGGCAGATGCTTAACGACTGAGCCACCCAGGTGCCCCTCTATGCTTTTTTTCTTGAGCGTTTTCCTTTACCTTAGTTTTGCCACCTGCCAAAATCTAAAACTCTGCCTTGTCTCCACCCTCCTCTTCCACCCATCAGCACAAAAAAAAACAAAGATGCAAATCTGTAGCTGAATGTTTACTGAAGTTTTGTGAGTCAGGGTGAAGAGGTTATACCATCACATTACAGAGCAAACAAATTTAAATCATATACAGTTGATTCTCATTATTTGCAGTAGTTATATTCTACAAAGTCTCCACAAACACTGAATTAGCAAATACTGAACCACTGCTTCTAGGGGAAAATGGGGTTAGGGTCCTATGAGTCTTTGGTTACAACATTTTCATCAACCAATCAACACTTATTTTGTTATGTGTGTTCTGTTGAAAGTCACCTTATTTAATATTATATTGCCGATTCATTAGCATTGAGCTCACAACTAACTAACTAACTCTATGACTCCTGCCTGAAAGCTTATCTAGCACATGTATTTTTTCCATAAGGCATTATCACAGCTTTTTGCACTTAGGAACACTAGACAGCACTTCAGCACTATGCTCGGGGCCCATTTTAAACAGCAAAATTACCAACAAAATTGCAAAGAATGTGGCACTAAGTATACTGCAGAAAAACCCCACTTGTTTACAGTATGAGAGCTGAAACAGTCAGCTGAATATCTCCTTGTTCATCGACCTCAGCTGGGAACTAGCAGAGCTAGTCTAGTGATTCAAAATTTTACTACCCTGGCATGTCTGGGAATGACTGCAAAAGCACCACAAGTATTGATTTGAAGCCTATTGTTTCAAATAAGTTTTATCAAGTAGGCAAATTCACAGACACAGAATCTCCAAATAATTAATATCAACTGTATTAGATACTTACATACTAAAATGGCCACCAGCACTCTCTTGCTGGCTTTCTTCCCACCCCTATCCATAATTGCCTCAACTTCTTAACCATCTTCCTGATTTATTTCACTCCCTTCAATTTCTCATCCAGTTCCCCCAGATCACCACTTTTGACCTAAATTCTTGTCGTTCTACTATGAGAAGTGGTATGTCCAAAGCTATCCTTCAAGACATATGTCTAACAAATGATTACACAGAGCCAGCAATGACTCTGCAATTATAGTCTTTCATATAACACATTGTATGAGTTTGCTAGGGCTGCCGTCACAAATACCACAAACTAGGTGGCTTAGAACAACAGGAATTTATGTCTCACAATTCTGGAGTCTAGAAGTCCACAAGCAAGGTGTTGGCAGGGCCACGCTCCCTCTGAAACCTGGGGAAAAGAATTTTTCCTTGCATCTTTCTAGCTTCTGGTGGTTTGCCAGCAATCCTTGTCATTTTTTTGGCTTGCAGCTCCAGCACATCAACCTCTGCCTCCATCATCAAAGGGCATTTCCCCCACATGTATCTGTGTCTCTGCATCTCTGATAACTTTCCTTGGAGTGGTTTCCACCTGAGTAGAAGGGAGGCCAGTGAGACAACTAGATTTTTGCAAGCTGGGGAATATTTTATCCAATTTCTGTGGTGACTGTAGAGACAGTCAGGAAGCATTATACACTCCTCATACATTTTCAAGTATTATACATTCGGGAGTAGTTTACAGTGACAGAAAACTTCCTGCTCCATTGTCCCACTTGAGAATTGTTTCTCTATTTGATGGTGCCCTCATCAGAAGGTGAATAAGAGTAGAAAATATTTGTTAGAGTCTCTCTTCAACATGTGAACTATCCACTTCCCTAAGAACTCCACTTCTCTCCAAAGGAAGGAGACTTGACAGCCAAATTTGCAGTAACTGACAATCCTTGACCATATTTTATTGGACAAGGTGTGCACTAAGCTAGACCATTAACATTATCTGTCCCAGAAGCTTGTTTTAATGAGAGATAGATGCTGGTTTCTGCTAGTTAGTTAAATTGGGAACAGCTAAATTTGGCAGCTGCAAGGAAATTATCTTCCATTATATCCCCAGAGAACCAGAAAGAGAAAAATCAGACTTGAAAGGAAAAGCCAAGATAAGAGCCCATGAATTCAACAAAAAGGTCAACACAGTGGCTACCCCTAATATAGCACTGTATGTTAACTAACTGGAATTAAATAAAAACTTTAAAAAAAAAAAAGACAGTGGCTGCCTTGGAGCCCTCCAGTTCATATTTCCATCCTGTTGGAGACAAACTGTGTTTATCTCCATGTGTTCCATGAAACACAGCTATGTATAGATCACAAGCATTTCTTCCTCCTTTTTTTACTAGCTTATTTCTGCTTTTAATTAAGTAGATTTCATTAAAATGTAACTCATTTAGAACTTTCCAGCACTTGTTGGTCTCCTGGACAAGAGAGTTGAGCTACTAACATGAGGCTGGCAGGAGAGAATTTTTTTAATCTCCTATAAAAGTTATCTGACCAGCAATGGTGATATATAAGTAACTGAACTATAATATTTTAATCATGTGAGAAATGAAATTATTCCTGACCATAAATGATCAAACTGGCATAAGTATTTGTCTCCTATTCATTTTTAATGAAATATACATTCCTTGTACACTAGCATTAATAAATTTAGGATAAACCCTTCCTTTTAGTACACTGCAATTAAAAATAATTCTTATGTGCCTAGGATACATTTCTATGTTTCTTACTACACTCTAACTTTTTACCTCCTACCAGAGACTAGAATACCTTAAAACTCTTAACAAAGAACTAGTTTAATAGTTCCATCCCAAATTCTATAATTTCACACTGACATTGAGCTTAATGAGTTTCACTTGTCATCATGTTTTGTTAAAACACAAACCTTATGTTCCATTTATCATTGCTTTTTTTTAATGACATTTTTAAGGTTTTCTAAAATTTTATGTCAGATATGACATACTTGCCTTGGAGCATTTTACTTTCGTAGCACTCAGGACGTGGCATCAAAATGCTGTAATCATGTTCCCCAGCAGAGCTATTCATTTGTTCATTTATACTCCAAATTTTGTGGAACATTCACCAAAGGCAATGTCTTTGTGAGACACTGGTCCTGCCTTCAAGAATCTTACAACTTAGTGAAAGCTAAAACATATAGACACAAATTAATCCAATTAAGCTGGAAAATATAAGTAGCTTAAGAGAGAACATTTAGAAATCAAGGTAGTATCACTTCTGGGTTAGTAGATTAGAAAATATTTTGTGTAAGAATACAATTGAAAATATGAGAAAATGAGAAAAGATAAAATTGGAAACAAGGGGAAAACTGGAGAAAAAAGGTTTACAGAGATTTATTTTCTTGGCATTTTAAAAACTAAAATAAATATTTTCAATCCAGAAATATTTGGATTTTAAATATTTATATTCATATATATATTCTAAATATATATATTCCTTTTGTTTTTACTGGTTGCTTCAGTGCTTTTAGCAATCCTGCATTTTCTGATTAGAAAATCCCATGTTATTTTCACCTTTGCTCATGGCCTTCTCTAATGTAATCAAAAGTCTTCCCATAGTCATAGGGCAATGCAGCTTCTTCAGAGTCAAAATACCCCTTTACCAGGGTTTGTAGAACATTTTGCTAGGCCTTCCAATTCCTTAAAAATTTTGCAGAGCAAGCACCTGCCTGTCCCTTGTATGTGTTTGTCATGAATAAACCCCAATGAATAGAACCCAGTATGAATCAAAATGTATTTATCAAAAGAAAGGCTCATGGAAGAGAGGTATGCCTTCCAATGAAAGACATTTGTTTATACCCAAAGTATTGGGGGAAATCATTCAAGCTCAAGTAAGAATTCAACTAACCTATCATTTCATGTGCATGTTATTTTCAAATGATAAATTACCTCACTTAATATTTTATACATCTGAACTGAATACTAGCAGAAAATCTAAGAAAGAAGATGGCCAAATCCCCAAGTTTAAGATATGTGAAATTAAACATCTTTTGCCTCACAAAATCTGCAACATTTGAGGGACCAAAAGGATGGTGTTCCCTGCATACCAAAACAAATTCTGTCTTGATTTATATGTAAACTCATGCAATAGATAAGCTATTCAATTTTCTATCCAAGTAAGAGAAATATAAAAAATTGATATTTAATCCACATTTTTCTTTTCTTCTGTAATCCAGTTTGAACGAGAATCATCATGCATTGTGGATGCACTTTTTTGTTAGCTATAGAGTCTTCCCTCATCAACACTCAAACCCCATCGTTTTCATTGAAGGCAGAAATATAAAAAAGCCTCCTTCACCAATGTGAACTTTCAGCAAATATACTGATGGAAATACACAAACTAGTTACACAGATATGAAAAGAGAAGAAAAATTTGATCACCTAAAGGGAGCAAAGATTTCTCTTCATGGCACTAGGAGAGGCCAGATCATCCTTAACTCAGTTAAGGATGCAGTATAGGATTTTGCCATTATTAACTACACAAAGGTATCCAGCTCAGAGGACAAGAGGGGACTGACATTCAGCCTACAGAGCATGTCACAGGACATGCTTCTGGAAAAAGGAACATATTTTTCTAATTCACACAAAAGCATTCTCCTCTCATAAACCATGGTCTTGAAGGACTTCACCCACTCTGATGGAGTGCTGAGGAATGATATGGCCTAGTATTGGCCTGGAAACATACACCAAAGTAAAGTTATTTAAGGGATGATTTATTCCTATCAAGGCATAAATTATAAATATGAAGTGGAAATAATATAATGTCTTAGACATTTACTATGCACCTGGCACTCTATTAGTTGTTTTTATGCAATCTCATTAAACCCTTTCATAAACTTTATAAGGTAGAAGTAATTCAAAGAACTTAAACATCTTTTACTTAAAGGACTCCCTAGATTAGGGGCTTCTGGATGGCTCCATTGGTTAAGTCTCCGACTCTTGGTTTCAGCTCAGATCATGATCTCAGGGTCGTGGGATCTGAGCCCTGTGTAGGGCTCTGTGCTCAGTTGTAGTCCACTTGAGATTGCCTTTCCCTCTCCCTCTGCCCCTCCCCCCTATGCGTTCTCTCTCTCTCTCTCTAAAAATAAATGGATAAATCCTAAAAAAAAAAAAAAAAAAAAAAAAAGACTCCCTGGATTAACTGACATTCTCCACCCCCTCGAGGAAACATACTGAGCAATGCTCATCATTCACTGAACACTTATATCCACTAGGCTATTCTTTAATACTAAAGAGTACTACAGAGTGTTCATTTCTTCATCCCAAGTTTGCATCATATGCTACTAAGAATCAATTGAGTTGGATCCTGAAACTTTTAAGGTCAGCTGTCATTATTTTGAAATTATGTCATTTAAATAACTTGTAAACCAAAAATATAGAAGTTCCTAAAGAAAGAAAGTTGTTTTCTCTATTTTCTATAAACATTAAATATAATATTTTGGGAGCCAAATAAAGATGGGTTAGTAAAAAGAACTGCTACTAAATTATGTTTGTACAGTGCTGTAAAGTGCTGGGAACAATAAAAACAGAGAAAGATTGAGCAGATAGATTTCTTCAGGTATTCAGTTCTCACTCATTTTAAAGAAACTAAGACTGAAAATCATAGAAGAAACATAATGGTGTGGTTTATACAAGACCATACCAAAGTCCCATCAACAGACTTATACTAAAAGAAATGTTTTTGACTCTTTAACAAACTACTGGCAGATGAGTATTTGTTTAAGTTATAATTAAAGGCTTAAGATTTGTATACATCACTTTTTATGATTAACTTTTCTCTTTTTCTTTTTTCTTTTATTTTATCATGTTACGTTAATCACCATACATTACATCATTAGTTTTTGATGTAGTGTTCCATGATTCATTGTTTGTGTATAACACCCAGTGTTCCATTCAATACGTGCCCTCTTCTTTTTTTTTAATTTTTTTTTTTTTTAAGATTTTATTTATTCGCGAGAGAGAGAATGAGAGACAGAGAGCATGAGAGGGAGGAGGGTCAGAGGGAGAAGCAGACTCCCTGCTGAGCAGGGAGCCCGACGTGGGACTCGACCCCGGGACTCCAGGATCATGACCTGAGCCGAAGGCAGTCGCCCAACCAACTGAGCCACCCAGGCGCCCCAATACGTGCCCTCTTTAATAGTAGGGAGGGAAATATGATTAACTTTTTAAGAAAGCCTCTACTGTATTATTAACATTACAGAGATGATGAAAATGAGTCAGCTGTTATATAAGTTGCAAAAAATAAAAAAAAATCACAGCCAAGAGATGGATTGAAACCTTAGTCCCCACTTTTTTTTAATTTAAATTCAATTTAATTAACATATACTGTATTATTAGTTTCAGAGGTAGAATTCAACGATTCATCAGTTGTATATAACAGTGCTCATTACATCATGTGCCCTCCTTAATGCCCATCACCCCATTACCCCATCCCCTCATTCCCCTCACTTCCAGCAACCCTCAATTTGTTCCCTATAGTTAAGTGTCTCTTATGGTCTGCTTTCCTCTCTGTTTTCATCTTATTTTATTTTTCCTTCCCTTCCCCTATGTTCATCTGTTTTATTTCTTAAATTCCACATATGAGTGAAATCATATGGTATTTGTCTTTCTCTGACTGACTTATTTCACTTAGCATAATACCCTCTTGTTCCATCCATGTAATCCCTGCTTTTACTAAGTCTATATACAGCCCTGAGACACATCTTAAGCTCTTGATGATTTGACCTCTGCTCAGCTCTGCCAACTCATCTTTTGCCAGCATCCCAGTCATATTCCAAACTGTAGCCATGATAAACTGCCTTGAGTTTCCCAAATGTCCTATGTTCTGTTATTCACTCTAACTTCTAAGCCTTTAACTTTGAACCATTTGTCAAAAATATTCTTCCTTTTCCATATTACCTGGCAAACATTTATTTGACAGCCTTAAAGTCTCAAAATTGGTGTCATTTCTTCTAGGTTGATATCATCCCTCAAAATTAGAAGCCGCTGTTTATACACACCTTTAGTTAAGTCTTTTATACCTTTCATTATACCAGTTATTTCCTGTGACTTGTCCTCCTATCTCAACTAGAGCACATGTTCTTTAAGCTCAAGTTCTCTGTATAGTTCATTATTGACATATAGTACCAAACCTAGTGCCTGGCACATAATTGATGATCAGTACATATTTGCAGAAGGAAATCAGACAGGGAGACACTCCGAGAGAATTTTAATCAATCTTTTCAAAAGACAGGAAAATCAGAGTGTCTCACCATCAGATTATGAGCTACAAGAATGCCAGGCTGGTAGCAAAACATAGTGCTAGATATCCATGACCTGTTCTTAAAGACTTCCTGTCTTACAAGATCAACTGATGTCTGTATTTTAAAACTTGATTTTTATCATTCTAAGATTAATAAATTTAAAATTTTAAAAGAAACATGATGAAAAATGAGCTAAGACACTCAGAGAATAGCTTTTATATACTCAGTATTTTAAAATTTCAGTTTCACTACATGAGTCACATTATTTCAGACTCCACTAATTTAAAATGTATAATTATTCAGTCATAGAGTAGGGTAAAATTTACCTTATAAATTTCAAGGATAAAAAAAATCATTTCAAAGCCAAAGAAGATTATGAAAAAGAATTGCAGGGGGAAATATTTATCTAATTTAAAAGAATTACTTAAAGCTCATTAGAAGCATTTATCTGCATAAAAGTAAATCAATAGTATAATTGCAATTCATTGTCTTCTGTTCTTTAAAGCTGTTTCTTTAGCAGACTTTTTATGCAATTCTTTTTTTAACCTAGATTAGGTAGCTAAAAGTAATGAATTTCATTTTAGAAAGCATATTTTTATCTTTTAATCAATCCAAACTATCCTTCTATCTATTTCAAGCAGTTCTCAATCTTTTTTTCTAAAATACATATAAGGGATAATCATTTACCTAGTCATTTATTTATTTATCCAATGAGCATTTATTAGGAGTATACTATTTTCTAAGCTCTTTTCTAAACACTGTGAATACAGAAAAGGATAAACAGTTATGATTCATCTACTCATGGAGTTTATTTGCCCCTGGAGACACAGAAAATAAACAAACAGGGCAAAATGAAGAAGAGACAAGTGCTCTATGATGAAAATAAAAGAGTGTGATGTGACATGCTGTTATTTCAAATTAAACAACCAGAAAACATTTTTCAGAGGAGATATTTAAACTAAGACTGAGTATTAAAGAGAAACCAACCATTCAAATATCTAGGAAAAGCATTACGGACAGAGAAAATAGCTAGCCCAAGGTCCCAGATAGTGAGTAGAGAGGAGCATAAAATGAGATAAGGTCAGAGAGTTAGCAGGGATTGGATCATGTAGGGCTTTATAAGCTAAGAGTATAGATTTTATTGTAAGAGTAATTGTGTGTCACTGAAGATTTTTAACAAAAGATAGAATGTGATCATGAAGGGTTTGTGCATACTATGTAGAGACTGTTTTAGCAGAAGCACAGGTTAGGAAGAGGGGAGCAAAATGGAAACACTGAAATCAGTTAAGAAACCGTTTCAGTTGTCAACATGAGACAAAATAGTAGCATTGGAGACAGAAAGGAGTGGACGATTTTAGGACATTTTTAATGAAGAATCTATAGAATTTAAAGATATTCATCAGAAGTGAGGGAAAGAGAGCAACAAAGATTGACTCTTATGTTTTTGAGTTGAGATACTAAATGGTAATTAATGACATTCACTCAGATGGGGAAGACTGGGAACAAGTAAGTTGGGATGGAAGATCAAGACCTTTGTTTTGAGCACTTAATAAGTGAGATATTTTATTAAATATCCAAATAAATAAGGTACAGAGAGTTGGTCCATTAGCTTAGATTTCAGAGAAGAGATGGAGGTGAAAATAACAGACTTAGAATTCACCAGCAGAGAGAATGAATTTAAAGACATAAAAATGATGAAATTACCTTAGAAAAGAGTGGATATTGAAAAAGAAAGCAACAAAGCAAGCTTCCACAAATAAAATATATGTCACACCAATATTTAAAGGTTGTACAAAGGTGTTGAAGCAAAAGAGAAGCATAAGTAATTAGTTGGGGAAAATGAAAGGTAACAAAATTTAGTACCATAGAAGTCAGAACAAAAAAAAAGTTTCAAGAGGAAGGAGTCATCTATATCAAATGTTATTGAAATCTAGTAAAATAAAGTGAGAAAGGTGAACCACTAACTTTGGCAAAATTTTGGTTGTTAGAGACAATATGATGAACAGTTTTTAACAGAGTGGTAGCCATGAAATCTGATTAACATAAGTTGAATGAAGGATGAAAATAGAGAAATACGGAGTATCTAAATGGGTAACTTTTGAAATTTTGATATAGGAAAAGAAGCAACAAGATGAGGATATAGTTGAAATGGGACATGACCTCAAACAAGGATCGTTTTAAGATTGGTGATATTAAGGCATGTTTCAACGCCAATGGTAATGTTCCATTTAAAGACAGGTATTGACAATATAGGAGAAAGAAATTAATTTAAAGACTATAAGTCCTGAAAAGATGAGAGACTATCCAGAGCACATGTGAAAGTAATAGTCTTAGATTACAGCAGGGACACTTAATGCATTGTTATAGAAGGGAAGGAAAGGGCATGAAGCAAACACAAAGTTGGTAAGACTGGTAGTGAGAATAAGAGAGTTCCTTCTTGGTTGCTTTCATTGTCTTTTTCATGAAGTATGAGGCAGAATCATTTTTTAAGACTGGAAGAAGTGTGTAGGATGTTTGAGGAAAGAGCTAAAGCTATAAAATGGTCACCTGAAGAGATAAAAAGAGAATGATCATCACAGTAAGTGTAAAAAAAGTGCTTGAAATTCACACTTTTTCATTAACCAATTAAGTATAGAAGGAACTTACCTCAACACAATAAAGGCCATATGTGAAAAGCCCACAGTTAATATTGAATAAATGAAAGCTTTTCCTCTAAGATCTGGAATAAGACAAGGATGCCCACTCTTGCCACGTCTATTTAACATAATACTGGAAGTCCTACCTAGAGCAATTAGGGAAGAAAAGGAAATAAAAGACATTCAAATAAGAAAGGAAACAGTAAAATTATCTTTGCAGAGAATATCATCTTATATGTCAAAACCTTGAAGACTCCACCCAAAAACTGTTAGAACTAATAAATGAATTCAGTGAAGTTCCAGTGATTTCCTGAATATGACACTAAAAGCATAGGATAGAAATCAAAAATAAACAAGTGAGATAATGTCAAACAAAAAGTTTCTGCATGGCAAAGGAAGTAATCAATAAAATAAAAAATGTTACCAGGGCACCTGGGTGGCTCAGTCGTTAAGCATCTGCCTTCAGCTCAGGTCATGACCCCAGGGTCCTGGGATCGAGCCCCACATCGGGATCCCTGCTCATCAGGAAGCCTGCTTCTCCCTCTCCCACTCCCCCTGCTTGTGTTCCCTCTCTCACTGTGTCTCTCTCTGTCAAATACATAAATAAAATCTTTAAAAATAAATAAATAAATAAATAATAAAAAATGTTACCTACAAAATGGGATAAATGTTTGTAAATCATATATTCAATAAAGGGTTAATATCCAAAACATTTGCTGGGGCTCCTGGGTGGCTCAGTCAGTTAAACCTCCGACTCTTGGTTTTGGCTCAAGTCATGATCTCAGGGTCATGAAGCCCCCATGCTTGGCTCCACCCTAAGCAGGGAGTCTGCTTTCCCTCTCCCTCTGCTCTTCCTCTAGCCCCCACTGCTTGCTCTCTCTCTCTCTAAAATAAATAAGTAAATCTTTAAAAAAATTATATCCAAAATATATGAAGAACTCTTATAAAGCAAGAGTAAAAAAAAAAAACCTAAATAACTCAATTAAAAAATGGGCAAAGGAACTAAATGCACTTTTCTGCAAAGTAGAGAGACAGTCAACAGATATATAAAAAGGTGTTCAACATCACTAATCATCAGGGAAATGTAAATCAAAATTACAATAAGATATCACCTCACACAGGTTAGGATGGCTGTTATAAACAAAACAAACAAACAAAAAAGCACCAAAAAACTAACAAATGTTGGCAAGGATGTGGAGAAAGGAATCCTTGAGCACCTCTGGTGGGAATGTAAATTGGTGCAGTCACTATGGTGACAAATGGTATGCAGGTTCCTCAAAAAATTAGAAGTAGATCTACCATATGATCCAGCAATCCCACTTCTGTGTATATACACAAAGGAATTTAAATCAGGATCTCCAAGACATACCTGAACTCCCATTTTCACTGCAGCATTATTCACAATAGCCAAAACACTGAAGCAATCTAAATGTCCATCTATTGATAAATCAATAAAGAAAACATGGTGTGTGTATGTGTGTATATATATATATATATATATATATTTAGAGAGAGAGAGAGACCTACATATAGCATAGTGCCTACAGTTAACAATATTGTATGCACACTTAAAAATATGCTAAAAGAGTAGATCTTATGTTTAGGTCCTTATCACATCATCATCATCATCATCATCATAAGTGAGAAGAAACTTATGGACATAAAGGATAGGTTTATGTCATAAATGATAGTAATGATTTCAAGGGTGTATACTTATCTCCAAACTCACCAAGTTGTATACATTAATTATGTACAGCTTTGTGTATGTCAAAAAATAAATTAATTTAAAAAACAAAGTGAAATGTTTGTCTTTTTTCCCCCCCCCAACAAAGTTTAG
Organism: Phoca vitulina; assembly: GCF_004348235.1. Classification (NCBI taxonomy): domain Eukaryota; kingdom Metazoa; phylum Chordata; class Mammalia; order Carnivora; family Phocidae; genus Phoca; species Phoca vitulina. The sequence goes on along the minus strand of NW_022589705.1, from coordinate 41,094,645 downwards.
CTCCTCTGGAGCAGACGCCAAACAGACAATAATTTAATTGTGACTAGGTTTTTGCTGGGAAAGTGTGAGCTGGCCAAGTAGGAACACTAAAATGTACATAAGGGAGTCATTTTTGAGAGTCAATGTAAGATATAAATAATTTTCACTAACAAGAGAGGATGTAGAGCTTTAATTTTTAGACATTTGGATTTTACAGACTTTTTTTCATATAGACTCACACAGGTTCTGTCTTTTCTCTTTCCAAGTAAATACACTTAAAAAAATAAAAATCTCCACTTATTATCATCATCATCATTTCATACCTCAAAATAAAGACCAAAACGTAGGAAAGATACAACCTTGAATAAAAGACAGCACTTCAAATTAAATTAAATTAATTTTCCAGAAAACTGACAATGTTGTTCTTATTTTCTTGTTTTATCTGAGTGAAAATTTGCTCATGGATCAGCACAGTGTCACTGACCTATATTGGCAATCATGGTGTACAGCATGGGCATTGAGTAGAAAAGACCTGATCCTGATCCGGCTCCCTAGTACTGACTACTATCAACAATAGGACTGGGAAACTTGCATCATTTTCATGAACCTCTACAAAATGAGATATCTCACCTGTAATAAGCACTACCTTCACAGAGTTTCTATGAGTATCACGTTGGATCACATATGTAAATTGCCTTCTATAATGCCTGGATTGTAGTAAGCAGTCTTTTATGATAATCATTATTATTTTCCTCTTTTCCTTCTATGAAACTGCTATTAAAGAATCTTTTCCTCCTTGTCTTCAGAGTCTCTTATAAAAAGGAACCAGGCAGGGGCGCCTGGGTGGCTCAGTAGGTTAAGCAGCTGACTCTTGATTTCGGCTCAGGTCATCTCAGGGTCTTGAGATCCAGCCCGCGTCAGGCTCCGAGCTCAGTGGGGAGTCTGCTTGAGAATCTCTCTCTCCCTCTCCCACTGCCCCCCCCCACTCGTGTTCTCTCTCTCTCTCTCATTCTCTCTCAAATAAATAAATAAAATCTTAACCAAAAAAAAAAAAAAAAGAGAGAGAGAGAGAAACCACTCACAGTGACGAGGGTTTCCTGCATGTGTGGCTCTTTCTAATACCAAAATAGTGTGTGTTTTCTAACACCAACCAATATTCTAATTTGCCAACGACATCTGGATGTTCAACAATCCAATTCAATTCTGACTCTAACTATCCGGAGTTAGCACAGACGCCATAGGGTAAGCTTAGTCTTACAAGAGGCCAGCCAAAAATGGAGTACCCATGCTACTCGCACAGCCCAGTTGGCTGTAAATTTGAGGGTTGTCACAACTCTATCCTCAGGTTTGAGAATTTGGTAGAATGACTTATAGAACTCTGGTAAGCACTTTACTTACAATTACCAGTTTATTATAAAAGATAACTCAGGAAAAGCCAAATGGAAGAGATGCATAAGGCAAAGTTTTGGGGGAAGGGGTGCAGAGCTTCCACGCCCTCTCTGGGCACACCACTTTCCTAGCACAGTGGTGTATTCACCCACCTGAAAATCTCCCTGACCCCATTATCATAGTAAATGGAGGTTTCATTACATGGGCATGGTTAATTACATCACTGGCAATTGATGATTGAACTCCATCTCTAGCCCCTTCCTAATCCTCAGAAGTTAGGGAGTGGGGCTGAAAGTTCTAACCCTCTAAGCATGTGGTCAATTTTTCTGGGGACAAAACCTCACCCTGAAGCTATCTAGGGTCCCACCAAGAGTCATCTCATTAGCATATAAAGACAGTGAATTGCAAGGGGCTCTGTGCCAGGAACTGGAAACAAAGACCAAATATTCATTTTCTATTATACCACACTGCACTAAAGGCAGCCTGGCACCTTAGCCCCATTAGACATTTGCTAGGCCATGTGGCCTGATGGCTGCCCTTATGCCAGTTCCAGATAAGGGCATCTTCTAGAAAAGCAGAGGGAACAAAGCTTGTGTTCTTTTAATATTTGCCAGAGACTTTCTCGGGGCGGGGCGGGGGGGGGGGCGGTGAAGAACAAGAATTAACATAGCTCATTTAAAGGCAGTGAATAGAGTTTATTCTTCAATAAATTGGTTATTTATTCATTCAATATACATTTTTGAGTGCCATTAAGCCAAACACTGTTCTAGTTGTGCCAGACACAGCTGCGAACAGGACAAAGTCCCCGCTCTGTTTATGAAGTGTAACGTTGTGAAGGAGACAGACAGGAGACAAGTAAGCTCCTATGTGTAATAGTTTCAAAGTAAGTGCCACATCGAAAGAGAGCAGGTGAGGGTACAGGGACTTGGGGTAGTGGTGTGGGGTTATTTTAGAGAAACCCTCCTTATGAAGGTGATATTTGAGTAGAGATTTGAAGGAAATGTGGAAGCAAGCCACATGAAAATCCAGCAGACTTTTTTGCTATTTCTCAAAATAGAATGAATACAGGTACTTTAAGATGGTCTAATTATCTGATAAGCATGTCTTGTTTATATTTTACCAACAACCTTTCTCTGTGTAGCAATCTTAACAAAAATGAAGAAAACTCATATCCAATTTTCTGACTCTCACACAAACTAATGCTTTATAAGAAATTATTATTTTTTTAAATCATGAAAACTGTGTATCGCCTTCTAATCAATATGTGGAAATCAGTGATCCAATGTTACCTAATGAGATTTGAGGAATGTAATGCTTCTTCTAGTTTTTTAAATGTGAAAGTTCGAATTATACAGATCAACAGACAATGATCTAAATTGCCCTAGCTGGCAGGCAGGCAGGTATCACCAAGTAAAAATACTCAGCTCTGCAGGCACTTGGTGCAATCACTTCCTTCTTTAAAACCCCACAAAATAATTTGCTCATCTTTCCATTATATTTCTCTTATTTGAATTATACTCAGTTTTGAATTTGGGTTTTGATCCCTACCACACTGTCTGCTACTTTAGAACAGGAACTGCGCTTTGATCATTATTCCAATGACTGATCATTGTTCCAATGACATTGTTCCATGGCTGGGCTTCTGACCTTAAACCTTTATTTTCTCCAATTCTTACACAAAGATAAACATAGCCCTACACTGTTTGGCTTCTAACATTTTTTTCTAATTTAATAATGTGCCTTTCTATATCAGAAGGTCTTTATATTTCTGTTATTTCTGCATAGTATTTCATTGTGTGGTTGCATTTCCACTGTCTTAAACTGCATTGCCATTAATAACTCTGTGTTTTGTGGTAGGCAGAATTCCAAGATGACCACCCATGCCCCCCACTCTGGTATAACCCCACAGCCTTTGATTGTGGGAGGGACCTGTGAATATGATGGAATATCACTCCCATGATAAGGTTACATTATATGGCACTGTTGACCTTAAGAAAGAGATTATCCTAGGTGGGCCTGATCTAATTAGTCCTTAAAAGGGACTGGGCTCTTCCTGAAGAAAGGTATTCAAAGCAAGAGAAGATTCTCCAAGGCTGGTTTTGAAGATGGAGGGAGGAATGTGACAAGGAATGTGAGCAATTTTCTGTTGCTCAGAGCAACCCCCAGCCTACAGCCAGTAAGAAGACGGAGCCCTCAGCATTGTAACTGCAAGACGCTGACTTCTGCCAACAACCTGAAAGAGCTTGGAAGAGCTCCAGATGATAATACAGCCCAGCCAACACCTTGACTTCAACCCGTGACACCCTGAGCTGAGAACCCAGTTATGTCTTTGGCTGACTTCTGACCTATAGAAGAAACTGTAAGGTAATAAATTTGTGGTGTTTTAAGCCTTTAAGTTTGTGGCAATTTGTTACATGACTCTTCTTTATCAGAGTTTCCTCTGGCTATAATTACTTTATTACTTCTTTTCCACATACATTTTTTAGAATCAGTTTCACAGTTCCAGAAAAATAAAATTGATGGTACACTGTTGAATTAACTTAGAGACAACGGACATCTTATTTTAAGCATTTTTTAATCTTAAACATTTATATTTTAAGATCATCTTAATTCTTTCCATTTTTTATGCCTACTTTTATTAAACAGAGAAAAATACTCATTGAGGTAAGTTGGATTCCCTGTTATTTAGCATAGGTGTCTTTCCACAACAGTTGAGCTTGGGTTTTCTAGTAGTTTCCCAGGGCTGCTACAACAAAGTGCCACAAATTGGGTGGCTTAAACAATAGAGGTTGCATAGTTCTGGAGGCTAAAAGGCCAAAATCAATGTATCAGCAAGGTTGGTTTCTTCTGATGGCTGTGAGGGTGAATTTGTTCCATACCTCTCTCTAAGCTTTTGGTAGCTTCAGGCATTCCTTCATTTATAGACAGCATTCTCCCTGTGATTCCCTGTAGGTATGTATGCCTGTTACTGGATCCAAATTTCCCCTTTTTATAAGGACATAGCCATTTGGATAGGGCCCACACTAGACCTCATCTTAACTTAATCATCAGCAATGACCATATTTCCCAATAAGGTCACATTCACAGGCACTGGGAGTTAGCTGTTAGCACTTTCACATCTTTTGGGGACACATCTTTCAACCCCCAGTGGCCCACTTCAGTGGTTCTTATGAAGATATCCAGTCTCAACTCTAATAAAATATGGAGAGCGAATTTTTAAAATCTTTTATAGCTCTACCACTTTATAACTAAGAAACTTGTGATTTTTTTAAAGGAAAGATAGTAAAAATAAAATGTTAAGCTTTCCTAAGCCTGAGGCTTCACAATTCTTTTTTTTTTTTTTAAGATTTTATTTATTTATTTGACAGAGAGAGAGAGAGACAGCGAGAGAGGGAACACAAGCAGGGGGAGTGGGAGAGGGAGAAGCAGGCTTCCCGCAGAGCAGGGAGCCGAGCCCAATGGCTCTATCCCAAGGACCCTGGGATCATGACCTGAGCTGAAGGCAGACACTTAACCGGGGCGCCCCAAGACTTCACAATTCTTAAATGATGAGTTCAGCTTAAAACTATAAAGGGCCATGTTTTTTAAAGAAATTTCTGCTTCGTCAGATTCTTGAGGAGAAAAAACAAACCAACTAAACTCCAAACCTGTCAACTACCAAGATATTTGAAATAAAAAAAGCTTAATTTTACTTTATGGCATTACTTGAAATTTAGTCAGCATTTCAGAGGGAAGGTAGACCTGAATTTTTATGAGTCCTCTCAGAGTTTAATGAGTTTTATTTCTTAAGTAAATCTTTATTGGACCAAATTAAGATCTTACAAGATCTTAAATGGAACAAAAGCTAAATCAAAAGCTAGTGGTGGGGAAGGTCATAACCTTAGACACAATCACTTAATCATTTGTTACCATATGTTGGAAATCCATTATACCTCAGCTTGCAGCCTTTGAGAACAGACTTAACCTGGGTCTGAAAATAAACAATGACTTGCATGCCTGGAAGTCAAATATTAGACTGGATCAGATCCAATGAGACATTTACTATATAGATCTTCCTTGACTTAAAATGGGGTTACGTTTGGATAAACCCATCATAAGTTGAAAATATCCTAAGTCAAAAATGCATTTAATGCACCTAACCTACTGACCATCATAGCTTAGCCTCACCTACCTTAAATGTGCTCAGAACACTTATATTAGTTGACAGTTGAGAAAAATTATCTATCTCAAAGCTTATGTTACACTAAAGTGTTGAACATCGTATGTAATTTATTGAATTCTGTACTGAAAATGAAAACAATGGTGTATGGGTACACAATGATTGTAAGTATATTGGTTGTTTACCCTTGTGATCGCGTGGCTGACTGGGAGCCCAGGCTTACTGTCCCTACCCAGCATCATGATACAGTATCACACCACATATCACTAGCCCAGGAAAAGATCACAGTTCAAAATTTGAATGACACTTTTTAATGAATACATATGGCTTTCACACCATTGTAAAGATGAAAAATCATAAATTGAACCATCATAAATCATTCGCTATACTCTTCCACTCTTATTTTAATCTCCATGTGTGTGTGTGCACGTGCAGGTGCATTTGGTAGTGACAGACATGGTAGTCAAGGCTTAAGGGAGGAGTGGAAAGAAGGAATGAATTTGATCCAAATTCCACTTTTCCTCTTGGTAACCGTAATTCTACTCTTCTGTATGCATGCAAAACGTCTTTGCTTTTCCTCATATTTGTGAGAGAATAATTGGCTAAAAGCCTAAAATAGCTTTTTCTCTTTCTCCTTCCTCTCCTCCTTTTCCCTCTAGCTTTGCCCTCCTCCTCCACTGTTGCATCTAGTGGCCTTCCCACAGGAGCTAGCAATAGGCAATGGAAACTATGCTTATTGGAATCACCTCCATATATATTTATTTTTTTATAAAGCTTTTTTTTAAAAGATTTTATTTATTTGAGAGAGAGAGAGAGAGAGAGAAGGAAGGAGCAGGGGGAGCAGCAGAGGGAGAGGGAGAAGCAGACTCCCAGCTGAGCAGGGAGCTCGATGTGGGGCTCGATCCCAGGACCCTGAGCTTAACGATTGAGCCACCCAGGCACCCCATCACCACCATATTTAGAATATCACCCTGAATTTTACCTTCATCTTTGGAAATGTAGCACCCTTAAGTCCATAAAAATTTAGCCAACTCAATCAGCTCAGGAAAGGCATCCTGTTGTTTATTGTAATTGATGTTGATGGTGTTATTTTTATCTTTGCTTAATTTTCTTTTTCCTTTTGACTGAAACAGATTTGCAGAGTGTTGAAACAAAAGGAAGAGAAGAATCAAACTGGCCAGAGTGAGCAAGCTTCTTGATGGACAGACAGAAGGTGAGATGACTGCTCCAATATTCTATCAAGGGCAGTTTACGATATCTTTAGTGTAACTATAATATCATACCACAGCAAAGGAACCATAAATCCTCTAGTTAGGTCAAACCTCCACAGATAAGTAACCTGAGGACACAGTCTTACAAATAGTGGCTGTTGTAGAGTTCACTAATTACTCCCAAGACACAGTCTTTCTTCCTTCCTTTTAGCAGTACATTTTGGCTTCATAGCTAGAGACTATTTTGAAACTTCCTGAATTAGTTTTCTATTGCTGCCATAACAAATTATCAAAATTTACCAGCTTAAAATAACACCCTTAATATCTCACAGTTCTGGGTGCCTGGGTGGCTCAGATGGTTAAGCATCTGCCTTCAGCTCAGGTCATGATCCCAGGGTCCTGGGATCGAGTCCCGCATCGGGCTCCTGGCTCAGTGGGGAGCCTGCTTCTCCCTCTGCCTCTCCCCCTGCTCATGCTCTCTCTCTCTCTGTATCTCTGTGTCTCAAATGAATAAATAAAATCTTAAAAAAATTAAAAAAAAAAATATCTCACAGTTCTGTAGACATGAAGCACCAGAGGATCCAGCTGAATTATCAACTCAGGGCTGCACAAGGCCAAAATCAAGGTGGTGGCTGGGATGGGCCCTTTCCTGGAGATTTCAAGAAAGAATCGGCTTCTAATCTCAGCTAAATTATTGGCAGAATTCAGTTCCTTCTCATTCTTAAAGTTGAAGTCCTTTTTTGCTTAATTTGTAGCCTTTCATATTCAAGTCAACAATGGCACGTTGAATCCTTCATGTTTTGAATCTCTGACTTCTCCTACTACCACCACAGAAAGATCTCTGCTTTGAAGGGCTCCTGCAGTTACAGGAGGCCCGATCCCATAGTGTAGGATAATCTACCTATCTTAAAGTTAGCTTATTAGGAACCTTAGTTACATCCCTTTTGGTATATAATGAAACATATCCATTCGAGTAACATTAGGGGCAAAGGTCATGGATGACAAAATTCTGCCTACTATACCTCTGTTGCAGTAGAAGCAGCCATTCCAGGGCCACTACTCTGCATAATGCCAGGAGCATCATACCCATAAAATCCACTGCCAATGACACCCCTTTGAGGTGCACAATGTGGGAGAAGTACGCAATGTGGGAGAAGTACACTATGTAACTAGGTTTTAACTAATGGGATGTAAATGGAAATAATGTGCCTGACTTGTGATTATTTTAAACACAAAGTCTCTTGCCTGGTTCTTTTCCTTCTCCCTTTCTTTTTACCTGAAAACAGCAATAGCATGAGCAATCTAGGAAGCTGTATATTAAAAATGGCAGAGCCATCTTGTCATTCCTGAACATTTATCTGTGACCCATTAAGTAAAAAAAAGAAAACAATTCTATCCTGTTTAAGTCACTCTATTTTATGGTTTCTTTGTTATAGAGTTTAGCTTGCTAATGGGTTGCAGAATCAGGATGAAAATTCAGGCCACTTGATTCCTAGTCAGGACTTTTAATTACCATATTGTCTCCCCTTATTCATATGTGTGTTTAGTTCTGAATACTGCCACTAATCATAGAGCTTATTATTTCAGGTTGCTTCCCACTTGGTAGGTCTTACATCCTTTGGTCTCTAATCCATTATTATCCTCTTGTGCTCTCCAAATCCTCTGTAAGAGTCTGATACTGGGGAGAGATGGAGGTCTGAATGGAGTTTGAAAAGGCATGGTTAGGGTTAGTAATAATGTGGGTGAGTGACTTAGTTGGATGAAGCTGGCTTATGTAACACCTCAAGTTCCTTATAAGAAGCCTTGGAGTAAAAACTGAGTTTCATAATTTATACAAATTCCTGAAGAGTGGTGGATAATTCAAGCACAAAATAAAATATATCATAGTAAAGGGAAAGCAATAGTTGTTCTAATAAATAGAAGTCAGCATGCCCATTCTTCATACAACATCACTATGAAGAGTAACTAAATAATTTTTAGAAAAAAGCAGGTATCTAAAATTATGCATTCATAAAATAAAAAGGTTACGAACAATGCCTAATCAAGCATTAGATAGCATTTGTCTATATCCAATAGATGTATTTTTCCCCACCTTCTTCATTAAATGGCATTCAAAGTTTTTGTCATATTCCAGATTTAGCAATTTCATTAATCCTGGCAGCAGTGTGGGTATTGTTCTGGATGAAGCCTTCTCTAAGGAGAGAATGCAGCCAATGTCTGTGATCCCTTAGTCCTTTTCATTCTGGCTGATAACTTTCATCTTGATTCCAATTGCTTCTATGGCTCTGAGCCTCCCCGAAATGTTACTGATGATTTTTAAGCATTATTTCTATTTTTAAAAAATTATTCCTCAGAAAATACGTAAGTTCACCGAGTACAGTCTAAGACAACTTGCAGAGCACAATATCCCAAGGCAGCTGGGAATGCACATGTTGGCTGGGAAATCACTTTGCATTGGGCTGAGTACTTCTATAACAGGATTTACCTTGACCCTTGGATGCACTTTTGAACCAACTAAGAGTATGACTAACAGCGTAATCCTCACCCTGAAAAAAATTTCTAAGATATTTCAAACTGCATAACTATATGCAGTTTTCCTATATATTAACAAAGATGCTATTTTCCACTCTATTCTCAAAAAGTATAAAATGATCATGAATAAATTGGACTGCCAATTTACTTGCCACAGATAGATGTTTGTTATTTGTTCTAGTGACAGCTAAGGAATTAGAGGAGGACACCTAGGGAAGGTACAAGTGACATTACAAACAAACAGAAGACAGTAAGTCAGCAGGGCCCTGGGAGATGAGCCCTTTGCTATCTACACTGTCTTTTCCAAAATTACTAATTATCTCTGCAACTGTTTCCTCATCTAAGACATGGGGACCTAGTAACCCCCTCTCCATGCATATTTGAAGATAAAATGAGGAAAAGATAGAAAACATATATCCATAGTTCTTGAAACTTAGTTGGCTACTAATATGATACTTTTATATACTCTTAGCCCTGATAGAGGAGACTCTGGAAAGGAAAAGATTGATTTATTTATTTTTAAAGATTTTATTTATTTATTTGAGAGAGAGAGCACAGAAGGAGTCGGAGAAACAGACTCCCTGCTGAGCAGGGAGCCCGATGCGGGACTTGATCCCAGGACCGTGAGATCATAACCTGAGCTGAAGACAGACACTTAACCAACTGAGCCACCCAGGCACCCCTGGAAAGGAACAGATTTAAAGAATGAGATATCCTCTCGGTACAGATTTGTTACCAGCCTCTACTATCTGAAACTGCAGAAATACATAGGACCAGGACCCCTGGCCAAGCTACTCTGAGTTAATAGTTCTCTTTCTTAAAGGAGGATGTTATACCTAAGTTTATGCCACATATTAATTTCCTCTTGCCATATAAAAATTAACCATAAATTTAGTGGTTTAAAACAACACAAAAATGTTTATTTCACAGTTTCCATGTGTCAGAGGTCAGAGTATGGTTGGATGGGTCCTTAGCTTAGGGTTTTACCAGGCTATAAGCAAAGTAACCTCTGGGGTTGTGTTCTCATCTGTACTTTGCAATCCTCTTCCAGGTTGTTGGAAGAATTCAGTTTCCTAAAGTTTTTGGACTGAGACCCGTTTCCTGATGGCTGCTGGCTGTGGGCCACTCTCAATAACTTGAGGCCACTGTCAATTCCTGGCTAAGCAGCCACAATATTGATCCTTACTTCTTCAAACAAGCAGAATCTTACATAACACAACCTAACCAAGAGAATAATTGCCCCATCATATTCTCAGGTACCATCTACACACAAGGAGAGAGACTTATATAGGAAATGTATGCCAGTTGGTGGAAATCTTGGAGGCCATCACAGAATTCTGCCTGCCATACTCAATTAACTCATTTTGAAGCAAAATAATCTGATTCTTAGAATCAGGTAATACTGTCCCACTGAAAATACATAATCTAAGCTACATCCTTGCATAATTTCTTTCCTTTCTCTATCCTGTTTCCCTTTCCCCTTATGGGTTTCTCCTGAGACAGTCCCTTCATAAGTCATTTGTACATGAATACCCATCATAGGCTCTGCCTCCAGAGAACCCAAAAGAAGACACCTTACACTCTTGTTTAGTTACATACTTTTTAATGATTGTAATGTAAGTTCCACATTTTTCTTTTGTCTTCTTTTTTTTTAAAGATTTTATTTATTTATTTGACAGAGAGACACAGCGAGAGAGAGAACACAAGCAGGGGGAGTGTGAGAGGGAGAAGCAGGCTTCCCGCCAAGCAGGAAGCCCGATGTGGGGCTCGATCCCAGGACTCTGGGACCATGACCTGAGCCGAAGGCAGACGCCCAATTACTGAGCCACCCAGGTGCCCCTCTTTTTTCTTTATTTCTGAGCATTGTTCTACAAGAATTTTTAGATAATTTTGTCAAGATAAATTCTAACTGGACCTTGATTTTAATGACATTAAAGCTACAATATAAGGTTAGACAAGCTGACATTTTGACAATATTCAGACTTATCCTCTAGAAATATGGTATATTGCTTCATTTGCTCAAGAATTCTTTCATGCCTCTCAGTAAAATATCACATGCATTTCTTATTTAAGTTAGTCTGCATGTTTTAAATAAGTTGTTACTATAAATGGAAATTTTTTATTGTTATTTTAGTTTCTGACTGCTTATTGTTACTACAGAAGTGATGAATATTTTATCTTTATAAATGTTTCCAAAGCCATATTTAAGAATAAAACAACTGCATTTTCAAATGATGCCAAGCCAAGTAGAATTGCTAACATCTTAAGAATAGGTAAAGAATTGAACGTTAACAAAAAGTAGATGGAAAGGAAATTAGGATCAAAACACAAGTGTGAACTTAACGATTTTTTTTTTTAAAAAAGGAAGAGTATGAGGAAAAACATTACAGGATAAACAAAAGAAGACAAAATGGACTGAGCTCATAGTAGCTCAAAAGCTAAGCAGAAGGATAAGCTGTATAATGCTCTCTGAAAACAAACAAACACTGGTCAAGACACTAGATTGTGTTAAGAAGGAAAAGGTCAAGCAAGGGCCTGCAAATAACCATCTTTCTTTATTCAGCACTAACTGGGCCCCTGTTATAATACTGCATTGTTGGGAGCCAGTATTTCTACCAATACTATCTTCTTTCATAGCAGTTTATTTTCTTTTACCAATTGTTTTAGAATCATCAAATCATAAAATGTTGGAGCTACTTGACAACTTAGAGACTTCCTGGAATAAGGAAGTGAAGCTCCAATTAAGTGAAGTTAAGCTCTAATTAGGCAAAAATATTTTCCCTATGATTTCTCTTTTTAGTTAAAAGCATCAGAATTCATCCAAACCAGAAATCTAGGTCATCTTAAAAGTCCTCTTCTTTTCACCCTATATACAATCAGTGATCCAAGTGCTTTTTATTTTTGCATCCTGAGCATCTCACTAACTCATAGCCACTGAGGTAATTCAGGTCCTCATCGTTGCCTTCACTCTTCCACGCTACAAATATTCTGTGCAACTTCTGCAGAAACATACTGCTCCAGATGCGACAAGAGCAAAATTTTGTTTGTATCTGCATTAGGTTCTCATGTGCTCTTGATTTTGATCCATTTTCAACACATTTACTGGAGATTGTTTTACAAAACATGAATCTTATTATGATTTCCCTCACTCAAAATTTCCAGTAGCTTTCCACTACCATGTGGGATTAACATCAAACCCATTAGCTTTCCTCAGTGTAATCCTTCCTTATGTTTCAGCCCCTTTTCCTGCTTTATGTACAGGTTTTTGGTCAACCATCCCACAGATCCTGTGCCATAGCCACACAGAAATATTAGGCTTTGGGTTGTCTGGGTGGCACAGTTGGTTAAGCATCCAACTCTTGGTTTTTGCTTAGGTCACGAACTCTGGTTTGTGAGATCAAGCCCCATGTTGGGCTCTGTGCTGGGCATGGGCCTGCTTGGTGTTCTCTCTCTCTCTCTATGAAATAAATAAATCTTAAAAAAAAGAAATATTAGCTTTTACCCAAATATGATAGGCAGTTTCATATTATAAACTTAGAATGTTAGCCTCTTTTTCTCTGGTATATTTGGGAGAAAGGGAGAAGCCCTCGTCTTAATCCCAAGTCATCCCATTGGCTGTTGCTGCTTCATCCCTACTGCTCTCAGCTCTAACTCTGGTCATCATACACTTTATGGATAGGTACCACCTGATACTCCAGGATGCTCTGATCCTTTATATAATGCTGCAACCACAGTACCAGCTGCACGGAAAAATGATATGAGGACAGCCATTCCTTTCTTTATGGATACATCCCTTAATTCTCCACAAGAATCACTACAAAAAAGTCTTATGTATGTAACAGACTTTATTGCAGTGTTGATAACTAGAATAATTAAAATAAAGAGATAACAAGTCTAGATACCATGCATGATTGTTCCTAGTGTCCAAGGAAAAGTAATTCTTAATGTTTCTGTTCCTAGCCTTGTTTTCCCATCCTGAAAGCCTTTTTTTCTCTTCTCTCCCTCTGAAGGAACTGCATCCTTCAATGTACCCCAGGGTAAGTATTCGCCCCCTCCTACCCCACCCACTGAGACAAGATACTAACTCATCTGTAATCATCGAAATTGCTCCAGCTTTTGAACCATGAGGTCTTCGCAGTAGAGTCCAGGGAATACATCAAAAAATCTCCAAGGAATGCTTTGGCCCATCATGTATATTCTTCATTACCATCTCTGTAACAGTATGAGGTACAAATATACCTCCTAATTCTTCCTGTAAGTTTGGGATGAGTAACTATTGAAATACACACATACACACACACACACACACATATATACATACATACATATACACACAGAAATCTTTTTATAAGAACATTAGAAATGAAGGCAAAATTTTATCTATATGCAATACAAAAAGCCTGCACTATATTCCCTGGTTATAATATATGTAGAGCTGAATATTTTAATAAAGAACAAATTTACCTTCTTTTTACCTCATTTTTCTAAGTCTCAGATAATGCCCAAAGGATTCTTGGATTTTTAAAAAGTGGGCCATTATGATACCTTGACAAACACTGGAAGCACCACTGAAAGTTCCTGTCTAGAAAAGAAAAGAAAAGAAAAGAAAAGAAAAGAAAAGAAAAGAAAAGAAAAGAAAAGAAAAGAAAAGAAAAGAAAAGAAAACAGGAATTGGACATGTCAGTGTTAGAGAAGAAAGAAAAGGGATTGCCCTTTATGTAAAATATTTTCATATTTTTTCTAATGTCATTTTTCCTGCAAAAAATGCCACCTTTTTTAATAAAAAGGTTCAATTTGAAATGTCTTCTCTGCGATGCTTTCCCTTACTCCCCTGTAGAGTTAGCCAATAGTCAGTTTACTCTGGGCTTCTTATAAAAATCTGCACTTACCTCTACTATAACTCTTAACACATTTCTATATATTTTTACATCTGTCTGTCCCATGCAGCCTGTGAGCTCTTATGAGGGCAAGAACTATGTTTTATTCGTTTTTTGTCTTCTAGTCATTGGTCACAGTAGGTGCTTAATAAATGTTTTGTGAATAAATGAGAGAAGGAATAAATTCCCCAAATTATACAAGTTAATGACAGAGTAAATAGCAAAACTCAAACTTTCTGACTCTTAGTCTGTTATTTTTCACAATCATTATCTAATTTAGTCCCAAGTAACACTTAATTTCTAAATTTCAGGCTTGAAATCTAAGAAATTTAATGAGTTTTTCAAGGTCACACTGATACTGTTGTATCATTTCAGTCAGGATAGGTTAGGTTATGCTGCAGTAATAACCTCAAAATCAAAAGACCTAAAACAACAAAAGCTTATTTTTGCTCCTACTACAGATCCACCATAGGTTGGGATTGGGAGGGAATCCACATCTTTATTCAAAGCCAAAGATTGATGGAATAGCCACAGTATTGAACATTGCTTATCTCTGTGCTAGAGGAAAAAAGTGTTCTGGAACAATAATAGCTATGGCCTGGAACTAACATACGTTGCTCCCACTCACAAGTTAATGAATAAAACTAGCCATGCAGTCCGTACCCATCAACAAGGAGATCATGAAGTGCCATTCTACCACATTCCTGGAAATGCAAGTTGGTTAAGACTATTACATAGACTCACATGTAATAGGGATATCACAGATGTTTGAGTATAATTTTTATTTCTAGCCTAGTATTCTCTCTACCAAGCAGTTCTGGGACCTTCTCCTTTCAGAAAAGATACAGTAGATATGGGATATATTTTAAGAGGATTCAGATAACATAAAATAAATGTGAAGTAATTCAAGGAATTGCACATCTTATCTTAAAATCAAGATATGGTTGAAAAATAGTTGTCTTTAACTATAGGAAGGCGATTATAGGAAAAAAACATGACTACTACTAGTTTTTCTCAGATCTTTCAATATAGAGAAATAGGCTTAAAATCAATTTTAAAAAGTTAAGTGTTATATAAAATGTCATCACACACACACACACACACACACACTCAAAGAACAGGAAAACCTAAGATTTTAGACCTAAGTTCATCACTAATTAGCTTTGTGTCCCTGGGTCTTTTGTAGGCATATATCTTGCTATATAAAATGAAAACTTGAAGACATATATAAAACTCCTTGCAATTTAAAATTATTTGGCCCATGTAAATCAACTTGTCATGACACAATTTAAGAGTAACTACTATAGTCATTAGGGTGATAGTAACTGCTAATGCAAGTATATCTCCAAATTTCAATGGCTTAAAACAATATAATTTTATTTTTTACCTATATAACAATATTCCTATTGGCAGGTACCATTTTCTCACACCGTGATTTAGGGACCTAGTTTTCATCCATCTAGTGGCTTCATCATCTAGTAGGGCCACAGAGTTCTCTGTTTCTAGTCAGTAAAAACAAGAAGGGTGGAGAAAACCAGTCCAGATGTGGCACACATTCCTTCTGTTCACTTTTCCGTTGGGCAAACATCTTATTGGTGAGAACAACATGGCCTCATCTGGATGCAAAGAGGTTGGAAAAAGCAGTCCCTGGATGAAGACTCCCCTCCCAGGACCAACTTCATGCTGTGAAAGTAGGGAATCAAATTTCTGGAGAACATCTAGTCCTCTCTGCCACACTGTCTTTCTTGACAGCCAACCACTCCTCTCTGTTACTCACCCTGTACTCAAATATCATTATAGTACTTACATCACTTGGTTCCTTTAGGGGGTAAAGGGCCACTTTTTTTTAAAGATTTTATTTATTTTTTTGAGAGAGAGAGCACAAGTGGGGTGAGGGGCAGAAGGAGAAGCAGACTCCCCACTGAACAGGGAGCCCATTGCAGCTCAATCCCAGGACTCCGGGATCATGACCTGAGCTGAAGGCAGATGCTTAACTGGCTGAGCTACTCAGGCGCCCCAGGGACCACTTTTTATTCAGCTTTGAACTTCCCAGAACATAGCCCTATTTCAGGAGCAGAGCAATTATTCAATAACAAATTTTAATTAAGTGAATTTACTCAAATCTCTCTCTGCCACCTTCGTGGGATTTGTTGGTTTGTTTGTTTTCCCATAGTTAGGTGAGTTTGGACACTATCTTAAATCATTAAGAATTTTGTTACAGGGGTGCCTGGGTGGCTCAGTCATTAGGCGTCTGCCTTCAGCTCAGGTCATGATCCCAGAGTCCTTGGATCGAGCCCCGCATCGGGCTCCCTGCTCAGCGGGAAGCCTGCTTCTCCCTCTCCCACTGCTCCTGCTTGTGTTCCTTCCCTCTCTGTGTCTCTCTCAGTCAAATAAATAAATAAAATCTTTAAAAAAAATAAGAATTTTGTTACAGAACTTTACCAGAACCCAGTGATCTTACAAAATTGTTGAGGGTATGTTATGAAGAAACATATACTAAGTGTCTAGATATAAATGATAATTCCCAGACCTCCATTCTTCACTGGAGACCGTACCTCCTTCATAAGTAGATGGCAGGAAAGGTTCTCTTTGATATTCTGATCTTAGGGACAGGACTTGAAATATTCTTTCATTCTTTCAGTTTATATGCATAAACCTTGAGTTTTTAAGTGAAAAACGTATAAATCAAGGGTGCTTAGGTGGCTCAGTCAGTTAAGCATCCAACTCTTGGTTTTGGCTCAGGTCATGATCTCAGGGTTGTGAGATCAAGCCCTGCATCGGGCTCTGTACTCAGCGCAGAGTCTGCTTGAGATTCTCTCCCTTTCTCTGTCCCCGCCCACACACACACACTCACACTCTCTCTCCCTCTCAAATAAATACATAAATCTCTTTTTTTAAAGGAAAAGAAAAAGGTATAAATCATCATAGTACCTCGAAAGATAGAATAGAATATGTAAACTTAAAAGTATGTGTAATATGAAAAACATTTATACTTTACAGAGAACATCTGAGATTTTATAAGTAAAAATGAAACATTTTGGGGAAATTAACTCTTAGGTCAAGTCTTATTTAGTCTAGACCATGTAGACTATGTAAAGACTATGTAAATATGTAATGATATGGTTAATGTAGAATTCTTTCATTTATCCAACTAACATTTGTTAAGTACCCACCTTGGCTTAAAATCAAATCACACTATTTTTCCAAATCACATGGATAATTATCAAATGCCCTGCACTGGATATGCAGCAAGGTCCATGGGGAGCATTTTTAAATTATAGCTTGTGGCTCTTTAAGGACAAAAGCCTACACCTACCCTTGCTTGAATTCCCAATAAATATTTATAGAATAAATTTCTATCAACATAAATCCTCTGCCCATTTTTTCCAATCCCTTATTAAGATCTTCATCTATGACAATGTTGAACTTCACCAAAACTCAGTGATCCTGGAAAACAGCAATTAAAACACACACACACACACACACACAAAACATTCTTTTGCGTTCAGGGCTTTACTGAAAAGAAACAACTTCCCCTATATGAGTTAGGTAAAGACTCACAGATGTTCTCCTTGTTTGCCTGTGACAGGGCCAGACAAAAACCCTCCCAATTCCCAGTGTTTGCCTATTAATGATTAGCTGAACAGAATGTTTATTAATCAAAGCTGGGTTAAACTTCCCTCCTTCCCGCAAGCCCCTGAACTTTGACCCACTCTTACCCTGAGCTAGCATAAAACTCCTCAACAGTTCTCTCTGAGAAGAGGAGCCTTGAGATAAAACATTCTGATCTATTCTCCAATCCCACTCTTGCATCCCACTTTCCCACATTTGGTTCTTTTCAACCTTGTTTACTCCTCCCTATAAAAGAGGAACACTTTTTATCTCATATTGGAATATTTACAGATCTTAGGTCCATTTCAACAGTCTCTGTGCCCCTACTACAATAGGCCCTTTCCTTCCTTATAATGTTTCCAAAAATCTCTTGTTACCTACTTCCAGATTTGTTTTTTATTTGATACCTACTTTAAAAGAGAATTACTCCCTCCTATACACTCAATACACAAATGTGAACTAAATCTCTATAGACTAGATTCGTAACTTTATTTTTCTCATCTGACCTGATAGGTGTGGTTTTCTGATTCTCTGCAATGAAAATATTTATTAACATTCAAGTGGAATAAAAGCAAATATTTAGAACTGATACCAAATAAAAGTGATTTTGCAAATAAGAGTTCTGGATTCTGTCTTGGGGTTTGGGGAGCACTAAAAGAAAGACTTCCTGGATGTTAGGGGCTACTCTTTTCATTCTCTTCCCAGAAGATTGAATACGTACTGCCATCTACCGGTAAGCACTGCAAAATCAAGTTAAAACAAATGGCACTAAAAAAAAAAAAAAAAAAAACAAATGGCACTGCTTTCTTCTACGGAAGTATGTGAACATACTCGTTGAAAAGATGGTCTTCTCAAATATATAGCAGACCTAAAAACAAATATTTATGTTCTATATGCATTATTTATTGACCCACCATGTTTAAATACTCTTTTGTCTCAGATTTCCTCAAAAAGATTTTTAGTTACCCAAATATTTTTAAATGATTCAGGGTTAAACATCTAAGCAAGTCTAATCACTGCATAAATTGAATAGGATAGCACGGTTCAGTATAGTACAGAGCTTTGATACACAAAGTGTGGTCTGCAAGCCAGCAGTCCCAGTATCATTTAGGAGCTTGTAAGAAATGCAGAATCTTAGGCCTCTCCCAGATCCACTTGAAGAGAATCTGCGTTTTAATAATATCATTGGGTAATACGTATACATGTTAAAATTTGAGAAGTACTGATATAAAGTATTGTATAGAATTTATAGGTTAAAAAAATAACAACAAACCCCAGTTGGAAGCCTTTTTTTTTTTTTTTTTTTTTAATGAAAGGGAAGCTTTCAAGACTTTTGTCATGGTCCTAGAATCATTTTTCATTTTTCAATCTTCAAATGCATTTCATCCTGCAATTAAATTTTTTTGAATCACTGTAAGATCAATTGAAGCAGTCTTGAAACAAATTATACCTCTGTTAAAGAAAGACAATTGAAGAACAATACCCTCAAGCTATATGTTAATATTATACATTTGTGCATATTGAGATTCATTATTCTGTTCCGCATCACCGATGAGACTTTCCATAAGATTAATTACTGACACAGCTATGCCAGCAGCCTCCCAAGAAGGTTAAGGGATAGATAGTCAAGGAAAAGATACAAACAAACTAAGACGCTGGAGTTGAGAGTAAAATCACTTTGGGTAGTAAATCACATGCACATACACAGACACACAATCGCGCGCACACACACACACACACACACACACGTGCACACTGATGATGAACCCCCAGTATCAAGTTGAGAGGCCACAGGAGCCAAACTTCAACAGTGTCCTGGCTCTTCGCACCCTCCCACAATTACCTGTATCAGAAGGGGATGCCGTTCGAACAATTTCATTTAGTGTACCAGATGCCTCCGCCTTGAAAAAGGAACACAGCAGATTAAAATGTACATTCTACAGAATAAAGGGCACAGTCTCAGTTTTTCATGTTATAATACCATTTTCTTTGAAATTTGTTGAGACTCTCTTTATTGGTCAATTTTTTATTGTTTCAAGTATGCTTGAAAATGTGCATTTTCTCATTATTGGATGCTAAGTAGATAGATGAATCAAAATAGTTGTTGATTGTTCATATTTTCTGTATCATAATTTTTTCTTTGTCTCATCCATCAGTATAAGAACATTAATATCTCCCAATATAATGATGAAATAAAAATTTTATCTTGTTTTGGCAGTTTTTGTTTCCTATATTTCAAGGCCATTTTTACTATACTGTTTATAGTTTCCTAAGAAATGTATTATTTTATAATTATAATATTCTTATAATAGTCTTCATTCTTAATGTTTTTCATTTTAAATTCTATATGACTTAATACTATCCACAGTAGCCAAAATTCACAGGTTAAAGGCACAGCTTTCCCACCAGACAGCTTTGTCCTTACTTCAGACACTAGCCACAAATTCAGGGGTCCTGAGGGCTACCTTCACTCTGACCAGCTGACTGGTTTGAGCATTACCATATCACCCTCAAGTTCCATTTCTCATTAGACTCACAGGATTCACTGAATGTGCTATAGTTAAAATTACAGTTTTGGGGCACCTGGGTGACTTAGTTAAGTGTCTGACTCTTGATTTTGGCTCAGATCATGATTTCAGGGTTGTAAGATCCAGCCCCACATCTGGCTTCACACTGGGTATGGAGCCTGCTTAAGATTCTCTCTCCCAAAATTCTACTTCCGTGGGTATATACCCAACAGAAATGTTTAACAAAGTACATACACAAGAATATTCACAGCAGCTTTATTCATTATAGCAAAAAATCTGAAAACCCAATGTTCATAAAGAGTCAAATGGATATCTCACAGCCGTAAGAAAGGACAAGTTGGTAGCATAGCAACATTGATAAATTTTATAAAATAATTCTGAAGGAATGAAGTCAAACACAAAAGAGTAAAACTTGTATGATTAAAATTAATATAAAAATTCAACAAAAGACAAAATAGATTTATGAAGATAGAAATAAAACAAGTGGTATTCTTAAAGGGAGTACCATTTGAGAAGGGGCATGAAGAAGCTTCTGGATTACTAAATATGCTTTTCATCTTTATCTGAGCTGCGGTTACATGGGAGCATATATGTGAGTATACATGCAAAAATTATCAAGCTGTACACTTAGGATGTATGCATCTTTTGTATATGTCATACCTCAATAAAATAATAATTACTAAAGTATAAGGATATAGAAAGATATTTGCAATTATTGGATAATATTAACTCCTTTCCTTATAGGCTTCAAGTAGATGGCAAGACCTCTTCAATTTAAAAAGAAAGAAAGAAAGAAAGAAAGAAAGAAAGAAAGAAAGAAAGAAAGAAAGAAAGAAAGAAAGAAAGAAAAAGAAAGAAAAAAAATTTGCTTCCAGGGTAGCCCCATCTTCCAGTTTCACTCACCAATCTGCTTTCAGATGGTTTCAATTTATTGACAGAAGAATACAAGGCATTTGGTGGAGGGAAAATAAGCCCAAAACAAAAGGAAAGATATTGACATTACCCATCTAAGTTAATATAGGTAAACAAAAACATCTCAGAGCTTAGGTTGAGAAAAGGGAGTAAGGAAAAAGATAAGGCATGAATGGAGGAGGCAATATCAAATGTAAGAGTCCTATGAAAGTGAGTTAGGAGAGCTAGCAAATCAGTGCTCTGCTTTGGAATCAAGGTCTAGCTATTTAACTCAGCTTCATCCCCGTAAGCCAATGATATAATATGAGAAGGCACACCGAACAGTGACAGACACGGTACTGAAATTTTGGACTCCCTTCATGTGGTAGAATGGCCCAATCACTGGGAAGCAGTTGCCTGTGGAAGACCAATGTGGCCTTTCCTTTCTGAACAACTCTGCCATCTAGCAAATTTCCATTTATGCCCAGCTGGAATCTTCCTTTTTCTAGTTGTATTAGCTTTTTGGGCTGCCATAACAAAGCATCACAAATGAGGAGGCCCAGAAAACTGAGTTGTTTTGTCTCACAGTTGTGGAGCAAAAATTATGTTGACACAATGTCTCTTCAACTGTCCACCCTAGTCATCCCCTATTTCATTACCTAACACCAGCCTCACAATCTTCTGCCTGGATTATTTTAACAAACTCCTAATGGGCTTCTTGCCTCCAATCTTATCCCACTTAAACCCATTCTCCACTTTAGACCCAGAATGATCTTTCTGAATCACCCATTTAATTATGTCATTCCTCTCGTCAAAGCCCTGTATTGGCCTGCAGCTGTTCCCAGGATAAGGTCCCAAGTTCTGATAATGCCTTTCAGGCCCTTATTTAAATGAATTTCAATTCTTTGAATTCACCCTGTTTTCTCTATCCTTCAGGTCATTGCTCCTTTGTTTCTGTTTCTGGGCACATTTCATGTGGCTAACTCAACTGAGCCCTTAATCCTGACATAATACTTTCCTGAATCTCCAAAGGCTAGATGAGGTGCTGCCTTCAACTACCATCAAGTATTGGCATAGCATTCAGTACTTAACTCTTCCTATAGCACTTGGCACTCTATTATAACTACCTGTGTACCCCTCTGTTTTCCCCACTACTCTTTAAATTCCTTGAGGGCCAGCATCATATATTATCTTGTTCACTGTTTTATTCTTAGCACCTAGCAGAGACCTCTTCACATAGTAAGTACTTAGCAAGATTTTTCCGAATGGGTAAATTAGTAAAATAACCAAATTATTCAAAGAAAGATACTTGTTTGGTTACTCCTGATATTTAATTTCTGTGAACAGAACTGTTCCCAAGCTCATTTTATTATTTTATTTTATCTTGTTTAAAGATTTTATTTATTTGAGAGAGAGAGAGCACGAGTGGGGGGGGGGCAGAGGCAGAGGAAGACAGAGAAGCAGATTCCCCATTGCGCAGGGAACCCGAAGTGGGGCCTGAACCCTGGATCCCAAGATCATGACCTGAGCTGAAGGCAGACGCTTAACCAGCTGAGCCACTGAGGTCCCCCTCCAAATTCATTTTAGAGAGTGAGATTCACTAATTCACTAATCACTAATTCACTAATTCACTAATCTTAATACACTGGAATATTGCTCTTAAGTTATCAGATACAAAAATGTAACATTTTATGTAAGGTAAACTCATGTTAGACTCCATCCCACTACAATTAGCTGCTGATGCCCCCAAAGAACCTCATTATAAGGTGGCCAGACTTAAAAGGCTTGAACACCAAAGATGCATGACTAAAGCAGATGTCTCCCTCAGAGGGCAAATCTTCCTGGCACAAGAAATACTTCTGTGCTTCGCTTCAGGACACAGAAATGTTTGACACACAAAGAATACATGTGAAAAACAACAGGTATTCTGAGATATTAAGAAAGGTATAGAAGTGAGGTCTTTGTGCATAAAATAGAGCTCCTTTGTTTTGCATATCAAGTTTAATTCACACACACACACATACACACACAAGTATTCCCCTTATTGGAAAGAAAAGTGTGAAAAATAAAAAATAAAAATAAAGAAGAGTAGAGAAAAATACTGCACTTTAAAGGATCTTATTACTCTACCTTGTCAAACTGGAATCATGAAACTGCACAGCTTTCCACAACACTTTATGTCACTTTGCAAGAATAAAAGCAAAACAAAACAGAAGCTAATACATCTCTTTTTTTTGTAAAATAAAGAAGCACAAATACGATAATCTGGCTTATTACCACAAAGTGCAAATTTTGAATGCTTCAGAGAAATACAACATTGATGCGGGCTCATGGGTTCTTCCTTGTAGCTATATGCCAGGACACCTATCAAAAACGTGTCCAGTCAAGGGGTTGACATGGTTTCAAAGCCAGGCCATTAATCTGGTGACAGCACTCCATTAAACTAACTCTGCAAATCATTTTATTAGAGAGGTGAAATATTGAAGAGAGAGTGGGACCCTTGTTTACTGTCGCTATTGACTGATTACAACATGATTGCTTAGGGACAAGCCAGTTGTTTGCATCATGTAGAAAGATAACAAAGATAAAGAAACTCACATTTGGAGTGACTCAGCTTTTAAGGGGATACATTTCTCTTTTTGACGCTCCACAGTAAATAGAAAGAAATCCTGTTTTTGTATTTTTGGTGGGATGGAGAGGGGACTGATTTCATTTAAGGTAACTTATAATTAAGATACATATTTTCTTCTATGAATAAACTGTAGGTAAACTTCAATAGAATTCCGAATAACTTGCTATCTAATATCACCACTTTATACACTTACTGAAGTTAAATATTTGTTCCTCAAAATATATAGTTTGTTACTGGACACAAAACTGGTTCCGACCTCAGGTTTGGCTGCTCACTGATAAAAAATCAATACTCAAAAGAGAAGTGATGTTGGGAAAGGAAAGATTGCTTTATTCAGGAAGCTGGCAAGATGATGGACTAATGTCTCAAAGACCATCTTCCCCTTCCAGGCAAAGCCAGAGAGTTTTAAAGGGGAAGGAATGGAAAAAGAGGAAGGGGTCTGTGTGCAGGAGAAGCAGGTGCCCAGAGGGTTTGTCACGAGTCGACATAACTCTCAATAGACTTAACATCAGTGGCAGTTTTCTTTTTTTTAATTTTATTATGTTATGTTAATCACCATACATTACATCATTAGTTTGATGTAGTGTTCCATGAGTCGTTGTTTGCGTATAACACCCAGTGCTCCATTCAATACGTACCCTCTTTAATACCCATCACCAGGTTAACCCATCCCCCCATCCCCCGCCCCTCTAGAACCCTCAGTTTGTTTCTCAGAGTCCATAGTCTCTCATTGTTCATCTCCCCCTTCAATTTCCCCTCCTAGATTTTTCCCTTCCTACTATCTTATTTCTTTTTTTTTTTTAACATGTAATGTATTATTTGTTTCAGAAGTACAGGTTTTGTACAGAAAGTACAGAAAAATGGACCGTTTTTCCATTTCTTTGTGTCTTCCTCAATTTCTTTCATGAGTATTTTATAGTTCTCTGAGTACAGATTCTTTGCCTCTTTGGTTAGATTTATTCCTAGGTATCTTATGGTTTTGGGTACAATTGTAAATGGGATTGAGTCCTTAATTTCTCTTTCTTCTGTCTTGTTGTTGGTGTATAGAAATGCCACTGATTTCTGTGCATTGATTTTATATCCTCCCACTTTACTGAATTCCTGTATGAGTTCTAGCAGTTTTGGGGTGGAGTCTTTTGGGTTTTCCACATAAAGTATCATATCATCTGCGAAGAGTGAGAGTTTGAATTCCTCTTTGCTGATTTGGATGCCTTTTATTTCTTTTTGTTGTCTGATTGCTGTGGCTAGGACTTCTAGTACTATGTTGAATAGCAGTGGTGATAGTGGACATCTCTGACGTGTTCCTGACCTTAGGGGGAAAGCTCTCAGTTTTTCCACATTGAGAATGATATTCGCTGTAGGTTTTTCATAGATGGCTTTTATGATATTGAGGTATGTACCCTCTATCCCTATACTCTGAAGAGTTTTAATCAAGAAAGAATGCTGTACTTTGTCAAATGCTTTTTCTGCATCTATTGAGAGGATCATATGGTTCTTGTTCTTTCTTTTATTAATGTATTGTATCACATTGATTGATTTGCAGATGTTGAACCAACCTTGCAGCCCAGGAATAAATCACACTTGGTCGTGGTGAATAATTATTTTAATGTGCTGTTGGATCCTATTGGCTAGTATTTTGGTGAGAATTTTTGCATCCATGTTCATCAGGGATATTGGTCTCTAATTCTCCTTTTTGGTGGGGTCTTTGTCTGATTTTGGGATCAAGGTAATGCTGGCCTCATAAAATGAGTTTGGAAGTTTCCCTTCCATTTCTATTTTTTGGAACAGTTTCAGTAGAAGAGGTATTAACTCTTCTTTAAATGTTTGGTAGAATTCCCCTGGGAAGCCATCTGGCCCTAGGTTCTTGTTTTTGGGAGATTTTTGATGACTGCTTCAATTTCCTTAGTGGTTATAGGTCTGTTCAGGTTTTCTATTTCTTCCTGGTTCAGTTTTGGTAGTTTATACATCTCTAGGAATGCATCCATTTCTTCCAGATTATTTAATTTGCTGGCATATAGTTGCTCATAATATGTTCTTATATTTGTTTGTATTTCTTTGGTGTTGGTTGTGATCTCTCTTCTTTCATTCATGCTTTTATTTATTTGGGTCATTTCTCTTTTCTTTTTGATAAGTCCGGCCAGGGGTTTATCAATCTTATTAATTCTTTCAAAGAACCAGCTCCTAGTTTCATTGATCTGTTCTACTGTTCTTTTGGTTTCTATTTCAGTGATTTCTGCTCTGATCTTTATTATTTCTCTTCTCCTGCTGGGTTTAGGCTTTATTTGCTGTTCTTTCTCCAGCTCCTTTAGGTGTAGGGTTAGGTTGTGTACTTGAGACCTTTCTTGTTTCTTGAGAAAGGCTTGTATTGCTATATACTTTCCTCTTAGGACTGCCTTTGCTGTATCCCAAAGATTTTGAACAGTTGTGTTTTCATTTTCATTGGTTTCCATGAATTTTTTTAATTCTTCTTTAATTTCCTGGTTGACCCATTCATTCTTTGGTAGGATGCTCTTTAGCCTCCATGTATTTGAGTCATTTCCAACTTTCCTCTTGTGATTGAGTTCTAGTTTCAAAGCATTGTGGTCTGAAAATATGCAAGGAATGATCCCAATTTTTTGGTACTGGTTGAGACCTATTTGTAACCTAGGATGTGATCTTTCTGGAGAATGTTCCATGGGTGCTAGAGAAGAACGTGTATTCTGTTGCTTTGGGATGGAATGTTCTGAATATATCTGTGAAGTCCATTTGGTCCAGTGTGTCATTTAAACACTTTATTTCCTTGATCTTCTGCTTAGATGATCTGTCCATTTCAGTGAAGGGGGGGTGTTAAAGTCCCCCACTATTATTGTAATATTGTCGATGTGTTTCTTTGCTTTTGTTATTAATTGGCTTATATAATTGGCTGCTCCCATGTTAGGGGCATAGATATTTAAAATTGTTAGATCTTCTTGTTGGATAGACCCTATGATATAGTGTCCTTCCTCATCTCTTATTATAGTCTTTGGTTTAAAATCTAATTTGTCTGATACAAGGATTGCCACCCCAGCTTTCTTTTGATATTGAATAGCATGGTAAATGGTTTCCACCCACTCCCTTTCAATGTGGGGGTGTCTCTGGGTCTAAAATGAGTCTCTTGCAGACAGCATATTGATGGGTCTTGTTTTTTAATCCAATCTGATAGCCTGTGTCTTTTGATTGGGGCATTTAGCCCATTTACATTCAGGGTAACTATTGAAAGATATGAATTTAGTGCCATTGTATTGCCTGTAAGGTAATTGTTACTGTATATAGTCTGTGTTCCTTTCTGGTCTATGTTACTTTTAGGCTCTGTCTTTGCTTAGAGGACCCCTTTCAATATTTCTTGTAGGGCTGGTTTTGTGTTTGCAAACTTCTTTAGTTTTTGTTTGTCCTGGAAGCTT
This sequence comes from Phoca vitulina, assembly GCF_004348235.1. Lineage (NCBI taxonomy): Eukaryota > Metazoa > Chordata > Mammalia > Carnivora > Phocidae > Phoca > Phoca vitulina. Next base: position 41,067,416 of record NW_022589705.1, on the reverse strand, counting down.
TTTATCTCTCCTTCTATTTTCAATGACAGCCTAGCTGGATATAGTATTCTTGGCTGCATATTTTTGTCATTTAGTGCTCTGAATATATCATGCCTGTCCTTTCTGGCCTGCCAGGTCTCTGTGGATAGGTCTGTTGCCAATCTAATGTTTCTACCATTGTAGGTTACAGACCTCTCGTCCTGAGCTGCTTTCAGGATTTTCTCTTTGTCTCTAAGACTCGTAAGTTTTACCGTTAGATGTCGGGGTGTTGACCTATTTCTTTCAGGATTTTCTCTTTGTCTCTGAGACTTGTAAGTTTTACTGTTAGATGTCGGGGTGTTGACCTATTTTTATTGATTTTGAGGGGGGTTCTCTGTGCCTCCTGGATTTTGATGCCTGTTTCCTTCCCCAAATTAGGGAAGTTCTCTGCTATAATTTCCTCCAATATACCTTCTGCCCCTCTCTCTCTTTCCTCTTCTTCTGGGATCCCCATTATTCTAATATTATTTTGGTCTTATGGTATCACTTATCTCTCGAATTCTGCCCTTGTGCTCCAGTAGTTGTTTATCTCTCTTTTTCTCAGCTTCTTTATTTTCCAGCATTTGGTCTTCTATATCACTGATTCTCTCTTCTGCCTCATTTATCCTAGCAGTTAGAGCCTCCATTTTTGATTGCACCTCATTAATAGCCTTTTTGATTTCGACTTGGTTAGATTTTAGTTCTTTTATTTCTCCAGAAAGGGTTTCTCTAGTATCTTCCATGCTTTTTTCAAGCCCAGCTAGTGTCTTCATAATTGTCATTCTGAACTCTAGTTCTGACATCTTACCAATGTCCATATTGATTAGGTTCCTGGCAGTCGGTACTGCCTCTTGTTCTTTTTTTTGAGGTGATTTTTTCCATCTTGTCATTTTGTCCAGAGGAGAATAGATGAATGAGAGAACAAAATGCTAACAGGGTAATAACGACCCCAGAAAAATAGGGAAAGAAAGAAAAAAGAGAAAAAAAGGAAAAAAAAAGACAAAAAAAAAAAAGAATATGATCAAATATGATCAGGCTGATGAATAGATCAGTGCCACACACTAGATTTTGGGCATATTTTGGTCTGTTAGAAGAAACTGCCTCCCAAAATTTTAAAGAAAGAAAAACTTATATATGTACAAAAATAAGGGTAAATACAATGGAGGGATAGAATATGACTGTAAAGATGAAAATTTTTAAAAAGATTATATAAAAGGAATTGATAAGTTAAGAAGTGGGTTGAAAAAAGAAAGAAGAGAAATTAAAAAAAAAAAAAATGGGGGGGGAGAGAATGTGATCAGGCAGGAAACTAGAACAAAGCCATACACGAGAGATTTAGGGTATATTTCGGTCTGTTGGAAGAAACTGTATCCCAAAATTTTAAAGAGAGAACTATATATATATATATACACACCAAAAATAAGGTTAACTACTATGAAGGGATAGAATATGGCTCTAAAAATGAAAAATAAAAAAGATTTTTATAAAAGGGATTGATAAGATGTTGGTTTTAAAAGGGAAAAAGAAAAATTCAAAAAAATATATAGAAAAAGAAAAAAAAGAAAATTAAAAAAATTAAAATTAACTTTGAAAGACTAAAGAATCAGGGGGAAAAAAGCCATGAATCCTATGTGCTGTATTCCCCTACTGCTGGAGTTCTGCCATTCTCATTGATCAGTAAACTTGGTCTTGGCTGGCTGTTTTTGCTGATCTTCTGGGGGAGGGGCCTGTTGCCGTGGTTCCCAAATTGCAGGAGGTGGAATTGCAGGGGCCGGGCCCCTTACCAGGGACCGGGCTAAGTAATCTGCTTGGGTTTGCTCTCCTAGCTTTTGTTCCCTGCAATCTTTCTGTACAGCTTTGGAGGATGAGAGTGAAATCTCTGGCACACGACCTTGTTTGGAGTCTCCAAATCCAGCAGATACCTATGCTGGAAGAGCAGTGGCCCAACTGTGCCGTGGATCACGGTTCATGGCAACCCCGAGCTGAGACCCACTCCTCAGCTCCATCTCTGCAGCTGGCTTCCCGCTCCGATCCCTGGGAGCTCTGCCACACTCAGGCACCCCCAGTCTTTCTGTGACCCTGAGGTTCCTGAGGCCACACTGTCCCAGCGAGTGTTCCACCCCCTGCTTAGCCACTGGAGCGACATCCCTCAGCAGAGCAGACTTCTAAAAGTTCTGATTTTGTGCTCCGCTGCTCTATCACTTGCCGGTAGAGGCTGACGGAGGCTCCCTCCCCCTGCAGTCTATCTTCCCGAATATCACCTCAGATTCACTTCTTTGCACGTCCTACCTTCCAGAAAGTGGTCGCTTTTCTGTTCAGAGAGTTGCTGCTATTCTTTTCTTCAATCTCCTGTTGAGTTCTTTGGTGTTCAGAATGGTTTGATCCCTATCTAGCTGAATTCCTGGGACCAGATGAAATTTAGGTCTCCTACTCCTCCACCATCTTGCTCCTCCTCCCAGTGGCAGTTGTTTTAAGTGCAGTCACTCCTAATCAGGGAAAGTTTGGTCCTTCACTCCTCAAGGCCAGTGGTCTGCAAATCTCAAGGAAAATAGTTTAGTTCTGCTTCAGGCCAAGGGACTTAGGTCATCAAGGAAGGATTTCATAAGTTTGAAGCAAGTTAACCCTTAAGACCAGTTGGAATGCTGCTACAGTTTCTCAGATTTTGGTTTCCAATAAAGATATGACAATAACAGCCAGAAAAATATTAATCTAATGAGATAAATTAAACATTTCTTATGGTTGCATTTACCAGCTTTTTAATTTAGCCTGAGTTTGCCACTAGGAAAACTCATAAGACTTATTTGGGATCATTCTCTCAGATACATACTCAATTCTTGATTATCTAAGATAGCAGAGTGTAGGAAATAGCAAAGATAACTTACAAATCACTCCCTTGCCTAAACCTTTACTAACACATTTCACAAAGCAAGGACACTTCAAGTATTAATGATCAGGAAAATGACCAAAAGGTGAGTAGTGAAAGAGAAAAACAGAAACAAGGACTCTGGAAAATGTGTTAACTGCATGATTAACTCTCAAAATATTCCTTTACGAGACAGAGGGGGGAATAAGAGGATTGTTCCATTGGAGAAAATTCAAGCCCAGATTTGTCCTGCTGGGTGTAAGTAATATACACACACAGAGGTCTAACATATTACGAGATATAAACAGAGAATAAACAAAGCAGCCTTATGGGGTAGTAGGATAAAATATTAGTTTTGTAACTGTGGAAGGAGGCAGAAATTAGTTAAGTATCTTTCACCCATTTATCAAATATCCCCTGATGCCTATAGGTACTATGCTAAGTGCAGGAATAGTGGTCAGTAAGACAGGTACAATAACTGCCTTCATGAATCTATTAAGAAAATATATATTAAGTAAATGACTATAATTAATTAATCAATTAATTAGTTAACATTGTAAAAAGTCTGTCAGGAAATAAGGGATGATATGAAAACACAAAATAAGGACCTGAGAGGGAAGTAACCTCTGAGGAAGTAAAATCTATTGAGTATATGCTGTGTGTAAGTTAACATACTTTGCATATACTTTTGTGTGTATAGTATTAAACTTTTTGATAATAAAATGTGGTCATACAGTGAAAGGATGATAAATCATTTACAAATAACTATAAAAAGAAGGAGAAAGTGCTGCCACCTAAGAGTAGTACTGGTAAGTTTTAGGAACATCAGGGGAGAAATTGCTACTGTTTCATTTTCTTATAAGATTGGTTAAAGGAGGAAAGACATTCCATGCTTATGGATTGGAAAAACAACTATTGTTAAAATGTCTATACTACCCAAAGTGATCTACAGATAATACAAACCCTATCAAAATACCAACAGCATTTTTCACAGAGCTAGAACAAACAATCCTAAAATTTGTATGGAACCACAACCCTGAGTAGCCAAAGCAATCTTAAAAAAGAAAAGCAAAACTAGAGGTATAACAATTCCAGACTTCAAGTTATATTATAAAGCTGTAGTAATCAAAACAGTATGGTAGTAGCCCAAAAATAGACACACAGATCAATAAAACAGAATAGAAAATCCAGAAACAAACCCACAATTATATGGTCAATTAATCTTCAACAAAAGAGGCAAGAATATGCAATGGGAAAAAGACAGTCTTTTCAACAAATGGTGTTGGGAAAACTGGAGAGTGACATGCAAAAAATGAAACTGGACTACTTTCTTACACCATACACAAAAAGAAATTCAAAATGGATTAAAGACCTAAATGTGGGACCTGAAACCATAAAAATCCTAGAAGAGAACACAGGCAGTAACCTCTTTGACATCAACCATAGCAACATTTTTCTAGATATGTTTTCTGATGCAAGGGAAACAAAACAAAAATAAACTATTGGGACTATATCAAAATAAAAAGTCTCTGCACAGTGAAGGAAACAATCAAAAAAACTAAAAGTCAATCTTCAGAGTGGGAGAAGATATTTGCAAATGACATATCTGATAAAGGGTTAATATTCAAAATATATAAAGAACTGATACAACTCAAGACCCAAAAAAACAAATAATCCAGTTAAAAATGGGCAGAAGACATGAATAGACATTTCTCCAAAGAATACATACAGATGTCCAACAGACATATGAAAAGAAGCTCAATATCACTCATCATCAGGGAAATACAAATCAAAAGTACACTAAGATGCCACCTCACACCTGTTAGAATGACTAAAATCAAAAACACAAGAAACGACAGGTGTTGGTGCAGATGTGGAGGAAAAGGAGCCCTCATGCACTGTTGGGAATGCAACTGGTGCAGCCACTGTGGAAAACAGTATGGAGTTTCCTCAAAAATTTAAAAATAGAACCTCTTACAATCCAGTAATCACACTACTGGGTATTTACTCAAAGAATACAAAACACTAATTCAAAGGGATACACATACCCCTGTTCACTGTAGCATTATTTACAATAGCCAAATTATGGAAGCAGACCAAGTGTCCACCAATAGATGAATGGATAAAGAAGATATGATATATATCACAGAATATTATTCAGTCATAAAAAGGAATGAAATATTACCATTTGCAACAACATATATGGAACTAGAGAGTATAATGCTAGGCCAAAAAAGCCAGAGAACGACACATACCATATTATTTCACTCATATGTGGACTTTAAGAAACAAAACAAATGAACAAAGGAAAAGAGAGGGAGAGAGACAAACCAAGAAACAAACTCTTAACTATAGAGAACAAACTGATAGTTACCAGAGGGGAGGTTGGGGGGGAGGGGATGGATGATGTGGGTGTTGGGGATTAAAGGCACACTTAACCTGATGAGCACTGAGTAATGTATATAATTGTTGAATCACTATATTGTACATCTGAAACTAAGATAAAGCTGTATGTTAACTATACTGAAATTAAAGTAAAAAACTTAGTAAAAATAATAACAAACAAAAGATTAGTTAAAAGAAATTGAAGATAGCACATTATCTGAATTACAGTAGTGATAGGCATACCTCTAAATGACTTCCCAGGACCAGGAAGGGACAACAAAGGCTGAGTGAACAGCTTGCATTGTGCATACAATAATGCTTTGCCCTACAGAAAGTTCTCTCAACACATCTTCTGGGACCAGATCCTATAATGACATGAAAACAATGGTCCCAAGGAGCCTCTAGAGCTGGGCTTTCTAGTGGATCACGGTGGTTATAGGCTGTTAATTTGGGGGCATGAAGTTCAAATTCTACTGGTTTCAAAAGCTTCCATTTTATATCTCCTTATTCAATAGGCTAAATTAATATTACCCATAGGATATGCGGTTTTATTTAGGAAAACTGATAGAAACCTGCCACTCTTTGATTAGCCTTTGTATCAGTAGAAATCCTGAGCCCCATAAGTCGAACAGTATTACATGTATGAATGGTACTTACACAAATGAGTCAACTGGTAATGAGTATACATGCAAAGCAGTATTGATAATTGGTCAAGTGAATCTCAATGAACAGTACTTTTTGCTCCTTTCTTTAAGAAGAAATCTGAGTGCCTTCTTAAGTAGATGATAAAGAAGATCCACCACCCTCATCATAACAATAACAACTCCCATTAAGTGTTTACTGTGTAGCAGACCCTGAGTAAAGCATTTAAGTCTCCCAATAAATGTATGAGGAATACTATAATTATCTTACAAATGAGGATCTTAGGTCACTTATTGTCATTTAAAAAATATGTTTTATACTGGCACATTTTCCAACTCTGGGAAGACACATCAGTTTTTTTGTAAGGTGCTGGAGGTTGGACCCAGGATTTGAACCCATAATCTTATCTATGATTCTATCATGCTCCCATTGTTAATCTTCAAAACTTTCATGAAATTTCATTTTTAATTCAACTCTGAGTTGCAATTTTCAGAGATAAGGGAAGAAAAGAGGTCTGTTGAGGAGAAATATGTTTGTTGGTATACAAGTCACATTCCTTACAGCTATCAGAGAACTTATCTGCAGTACTGGGCCCCCCAACACCGACTATGCAGAGAACATGCCATGAAAGCTATGGTCTACATGTGTTGTTTTATTTTAATTTTAAAAGGAGTTTTAAAGTGGTTAAATACTAAAATTCAGATTTAAAACATTTTTTAGGTGTTTTTTTTTTCTTTTAACCCATTCATCTAACTCAGTAGACACTAATATTCTTATGTTATATCTCCTCTTTGCTGCCTTCCTGGGAAGTAATTTCATTCCTTCTTATTTACTTGCCTCCAATATAGATGGTCCCATCCCCTTAACAGGTAAAATAAATCTGTAAGAGCTGTTAGTCTATTAGTTCAATGATGACGTGCTGGAGTTAAAGTATGTTGACTACAACTTAAGACACCAGAAATGAACAAAGCAGAAACATTGGTAGATGCTCACATTTACTCACTTAGTAAAAGAACAAAAAGATAAAATATGTATGATGCAGTAAGTTCTACTAGTGACTAATCTGGGTTTTAGTTGCTCTCATGATTGATAGCTCCAGAGGCCCACCTTTCCTTTCTCTGTCTTTGCCCAATGTTCAAACAAATCAATTCTCTATTTATAGAAAACTTTTTTCACAACATTAAAATTGAGAGAAAAGATTAAATCTATTTGCCATTGTGCTGTTGGTTTTCATTTTAAATATGCCTACACATTTTCATTTGGAAATATTTGGAATTCTGGGCTTAAGCCTCTTGGATATTTGGCCAATTATACTGAAAGTTCAAGACAAATGAATCCCCTCTGTATGATCTAGCTTTGCACACAATGGAGATAAAACAATTGATCAGAAAACAGCTCATTACCTAAGTCTTGAAGATTTACTTTTAATAATAACATCGGTGATTTTCTTAACTATATGAAAAATGCACTACTGTGATCTACTGAAAATGAAAATTTCCATAGACACTTTTATAATTTCAAGTAAGACAAGTTCATCTGAAAAAATGTTCTTATGATAATTTTCTGGCCTAGCCATTTAGTTAAGGTTAAAAGTGAACAATACGAGTTATTCTTATGTTTATTCAAGTGCTTCCTTTTCACACATGAATTGATACAATTTACTTTATATTGCTTACCTATTTTAGTTGTTTTTCATAGTTGGTCAATTCATTTCAAACACAGAAAATGCCTCTCTCTCTTTGCTCATTTGTAATTTGAGAAACTTATAGGTTGATATAGTTGCCGCTTTTAACATTTGTCAATTGTCAACTGTGTGCACGGTATTAGACTGCATTAGGTACTGTGGAAAGTTGTAAGAAGATGGATACTGTTTCTGCCCTCAATGAAAGTGCAATCTAATGAAAATCATCTAACACACATCTAGAAAAATAAGATACACTAGAGAAACACATTACAAATATTTAAAGAGCAATATACTCAAGTGCTAGATTGACACATAGAGAAATGCCTCCGTTTCTTTGTTCAAAAATATGTTAATTGTGGTGCTCCTGGGTGGCTCAGTCGGTTAGCGTCAGATGATTGATCTCAGCTCAGGTCATGATCTCAGGGTCATGAGATCGAGCCCTGCCTCAGGCTCCACGCTGGGTGTGGAGCCTACTTAAGATTCTCTCTATCCCTCTCTCTCTAAGCCTCCACCCCCTACTAGTGCTCTCTTTCTCTCTCAAATATTTCATTGTGATTCCATTCCTAATCGCATTAAGAACAACAGATATCAAAGGGGCCATGAGAGACCCAACCATCTAAAATGATAACATGGTAGTTAAGTTTTACAGAAAGCTTAATAAGCCCTGGAATTTTGTACACATTATTTCATTTAATCCTTATGACAATACTACCTACAAGGTTTATCCCCATTTTCCACATGAGGTAACCAAGGCTTAGAAAATTAAGTATTTGGTTGGGTCATAAAGCTAATAAGGGCAGAATGAGCTTTTATTTATTTACTATTTTTTTAATTTTATTTTATTATGTTATGTTAGTCACCATACAATACATCATTAGTTTTTGATGTGGTGAACCACGATTCATTGTTTTCATATGTCACCCAGTGCTCCATGCAGTACGTGCCTCCTTAATACCCATCACTGGGCTAACCCATCTCCCCCATCCCCCTCCCCTCTAAAACCCTCAGTTTGTTTCTCAGAGTTCATAGTCTTTCATGGTTCATCTCTCCCTCTGATTTTGCCCCCTTCATTTTCCCTTCCTTATCCTAATGTCCTCCATGCTATTCTTTATGTTCCACAAGTAAGTGAAACCATATGATAATTGACTTTCTCTGCTTGACTTGTTTCACTTAGCATAATCTCCTCCAGTCCCATCCATGTTGATGTAAAAGTTGGGTATTCATCCTTTCTGATGGCTGAGTAATACTCCATCATATATATGGACCACATCTTTATCCATTCATCTGTTGAAGGGCATCTCGGCTCTTTCCACAGTTTGGCTATTGCGGACATTGTTGCTATGAACATTGGGGAGCATATGGCCCTTCTTTTCACTACATCTGTGTCTTTGGGGTAAATACCCAGGAATGCAATGACTGGGTCATAGGGTAGTTCTTTGACCCTCTTTGTTTTGTTGACTGTTTCCTTTGCTGTGCAGAAGCTTTTTATCTTGATGAAGTCCCAAAAGTTCATTTTTGCTTTTGTTTCACTAGCTTTTAGAGATGTATCTTGATTATTTGACCATAGAGTTGAGGGTCCATATCTGGGCTCTCCATTCTGTTCCATTGGTCCATATGTCTGTTTTTGTGCCAGTACCATGCTGTCTTGGTGATCACTGTTTTGTAATATAGCTTGAAATCCGGCAACGTGATGCCCCCCAACTTTTTCTTTTTCAACATTTCCTTGGCGATTCGGGGTCTTTTCTGATTCCATACAAATTTTAGGATTGTTTGTTCCAGCACTTTGAAAAATGTCATTGGAATTTTGATCGGGATGGCATCGAAGGTATAGATTGCTCTGGGTGGCATAGACATTTTAACAATGTTTCTTCCATTCCATGAGCATAGAATGTTTTTCCATCTTTTTGTGTCCTCTTCAATTTCTTTCATGAGTGTTTGTAGTTCCTAGAGTATAGATCCTTTACCTCTTTGGTTAGGTTTATTCTGAGGTATCTTATGGTTTTTGGTGCTATTGTAAATGGAATCGTTTCTCTAATTTATCTTTCTACAGTTGCATTGTTAGTGTATAAGAAAGCAACTGATTTCTGTGCATTGATTTTGTATCCTGCCACATTACTGAATTGCTGTATGAGTTCTAGTAATTTGGGGGTGGAGTCTTTGGATTTTCCACATAAAGTATCATGTCATCTGCGAAGAGAGGGAGTTTGACTCTTTTTTTTTTGCCAATTTGAATACCTTTTATTTCTTTTTGTTGTCTGATTGTTGTTGCTAGGACTTCTAGTACTATGTTGAACAATAGTGACGAGAGTGGGCATCCTTGATGTGTTCCTGATCTTAAGGGAAAGGCTCTCAGCTTTTCCCCATTGAGGATGATATTTGCTGTGGGTTTTTCATAGATGGATTTTATGAACTTGAGGAATGTTCCCTCTATCCCTATACTCTGAAGAGTTTTAATCAGGAAAGGATGCTGTATTTTGTCAAATGCTTTTTCTGCACCAATTGAGAGGACCATATGGTTCTTCTCTCTCCTCTTATTAATGTGTTCTACCACACTGATTGATTTGCGAATGTTGAACCACCCTTGCATCCTGGGGATAAATCCCACTTGGTTGTGGTGGATGATGCTTTTAATGTATTGTTGGATCCTAGTAGCTAGGATTTTGTTGAGGATTTTGGAATCCATATTTATCAGGGATATCGGTCTGAAATTCTCCTTTTTGATGGGGTCTTTGCCTGGTTTGGGGATTAAGGTAATGCTGGCTTCATAGAATGAGTTTGGAAGTTTTCCTTCTGTTTCTATTTTTTGAAACAGCTTCAGTAGAATAGGTATTATTTCTTCTTTGAATGTTTGGTAGAATTCCCCAGGGAATCCATCAGGCCCTGGACTCTTGTTTTTTGGGAGGTTTTTGATCACTGCTTCAATCTCGTTACCGGTTATTGGCCTATCAGAACTGAGCTTTTAAAACAAAATGTTCTAATGCCAAAGTCCAACCTCTTCCTGTTTCCACACCCAGCCTCTCAAGCCCACTTCACCAGATTGGTCTAGTTTTCTGAACTCTTTCTCCTTGCTACATTGGTTATATCCTAATCTCTGACCTCAGCCAATTATTATTATCTTCTCCCTTTTCCTTCTAATCCCCAGGTACTGCAGCTCCCTGCACTTTGGCATGGACCCCAGCCTCTCCACCTGAGTTTCTGGCTGCAGTGGTCAGTGACTGGTTGTCCAGTCCTCCAGCTATGCTTTTCAGGTCTTCCCTTCCTCAGGTCCTCACATTCTTTAAGTCCTAAATTCTCTTTACTCCCCAAATACTTTTTGAAGCTGAGACTGATACAATCCCCAATTTATAAAACTCCTCTTTCTCACCTTCATTTACATAATTGCAATCAATTTTCAAGAGACAATTCAAGAGACAGGGAACTAGGATTAATTGAGTAGTTTGTGTGTCTGACAGACAATGTCTGCTGGTTCATTTGCATCTTACCTGGTTTTATTTCCAGTAAATCTTTAAAGCTAATTGTTCACTCTCCTGAGTGTTGATGGTATTTATTGATTTAATTTAACCAATGTTTACCAAGTGCTCATTTTATATCAGGCACTGTGTGGGTTGCTGATTAGAAAATGTTGAGAGGCTAGGTCTCTAACTTCATGAACCTTAGAGCCTATGGGAGGAAAGTCAATAGGCAAACATATCACTATGTTTTAAGAAATAATGACAGCTATGTATAGGGCCATAAGCACATATGCGAGGGACACCACACTCAGAAGGGGATAAGAAGGGTGGAATGACAGACACAATTTTTCAAAGAAGGTATATGTAGGCAGTCTCTTAATTATGAATATGAGTAAGCCAAAGTAAGTAGGGGGTGGGAGGCGGGGCAGAACACTCAAGGCAAAAGTGGCACCATCTTCAGAGTGGCTGTGTGTGAGTGGAACATAGAGTAGTAAATGCCAGATGGAGATGACATTGGAGGCAGAAGGAGAAACTAAATCATAAGGGACTTTCTGTGCCATGCTAACTTGCTTGGATTTTAATCTGAAGGCAGTCGGGAGGGGGCATGAAGAGTTTATTTTTTAGCTAAGCAGGTCTGGATTTATATTTAGAAAGATCAGTGTGCCTAAGATGTGAAGAAAGAAAAGCTGGAAGGAGGTATTAAGCAGCTGCATTGCAGTATATTGAGGTAAAAGATGACAAGGGTTTGAACTAGTGATAGCAAAAAGTACTTTGGTTTAAGAAATAGATTTTAAATATTTTAAATGGAAAGAGTTTATTGATTTTTGGATGAAGGGAAAAGAGGGACAATGGAGTAGTGGGATCCAGAATGATGCCTTGGTGTCTGCCTTAGACAGAAAGAATAGGGAGGAGTAGCCTCGGTGGGATGGAGGAGGAGATGAGGGTGCGTTTGGTGATAGCATGAGGTGCTTACCGAACTTCCAAATAAGGATGCCCAGTATACATTTCTGTATGAATCAGCTGGGATATATCACATGTTCTTCAGTACTGTATTTACCATTTCATGTACATTTTGTATCTGACCAAGTTTTTTTTTTATTTTTTAAATTTTGATTCCAATATAGTTCACATACAGTGTTATATTAGTTTCAGGTGTACAATATAGTGACTCAAAAATCCCATACATTACCCGGTGCTCATCACAACAAGTGTATTCCTTAATCCCCATAACATATTTCATACCTCTGGTACCAAGTTTTGTTTTGTTTTGTTTAATTCCTTGAGTGAAGAAGAGGTACTGCCTTACAATTCTTTGCGTCCATCCCAGGCCAAACACAGTGTATTGTGTATAGTGGGAGCTCAGTAAAGATTTGTTTCTTGAAAAATGGATTGACTGACTGATTGCTATGTGTTGACTGTAATACATGCTGAGCAAAGTTGGATAAAGTTTGCCTGGGAAGGTTTTATAGAGGTTTTATGTGGGAAGGTTAGAAAAGCAGCAGCGTAGCACATTTATGTAAACCTTCTACCCTAAGTATTTTTTATGTGTACCCTAAATACCTGGTATCCTGGAGACTATTATTTATATATTTTTGAGAACAAAGACAGTCTTATTTTATACTCCATTTTATCCCCAGTTAATTTCACGGTATATAGTAGGTATTTAATAAATATTTGTTGAATAAATGTACAAATTACAATCACCAAGTCACAGTTTATGTATCACAATCACTAGGTTATAGTTTACGTAAACAGTTATATACACAATTTATATACCATAATTGTAAACTGTGAAAGCCCATATTTAATAACAGTTACATTAAATAATAGATGGAGTTTATGTAATTTTTACCATCCAGTAGTCACAAAGTATCTTTGTTTGCTATCTTTGTGATATATTTGTAGTTGGAGTCTGTCCCTTTATATCTGAGCAATTCTGCCTCCATCTGCTAGTGATGCCAGATGGAGGAGAGGCAGGGAGACCAAGAGATTAATGAAGCAACTCATCAAGTTGTGCAAAAGGCAAAAATATATAAAAAAATCAAATCTGTTGAAATGCCCTTTCCAAAGAGTGATAGTTGCATATTGTATAAGTTTAAAGTTTCTGGAGGAAAAAAATAGAGGAAACTTCTGGAAGATAAAATTGTTAATGACTTGTAAAGATGTCCATTTTGGAAAAACACAGGGTATCATCTTCTTCCCAGTGTATATATTACACCCTGGTAGCAAAGGACATTAACTCTTTCTGACTATAAGGGTGAAATTAACTACACTGGGGAGTACAGAGTCCATTAGTAGAAATGGTTCCCCAAGGCTCTTAGTTGGTGATGGACTCAGACACCATGAAATAAGGGTGCAAGCTAGTTTTTTCCAAGAAGTCAGTACTTTGGAACAGGGAGATTGTAATTTATGGGAGGAAGGAAAAGGCAAAATCAGGTGAACTCTGCTGGATCTTGCAATTCTTCGGAAAGCAGTAGTAAAAATGGTGGGGTTGGGGGAGATCTCATACACAATATTTTAGGATAGTACCAGACTTCAACCAGTGGGAGATAAAAGGGAAAACGTTCCTCAAACAGTGCAGTAATGCAATAAGCTATATAATACAACTCACTAGGCAAAATATATTCTAGTAGAAATGAATTCATTTAAGATGGCAGTAACTTATAAAATTGCTAGATGAAGAAATGATATTGGTAATATTACAAATGAGAAAACATGGAATGAGAAAAGATGTTTAACAATCATAAGAAATGAATAAATCTACATATCAGTCCAAACAAATATCATTAATAATCATGCAATCATATTCATTAGAATTAGAAAATTCCTCTCTCTAAAGAGGACTCCTATTTGCTTAGCTCTTTCTAAGGCAAATACAGTCTACGGCCATCACACCCTGAGTGCGCCCGATCTCGTCTAAGGCAAATACATGTAGATGTATAGTTGACAGTCAACTTCTCCCTAGGCCTAACATTACTCTTCTTTACATGAAATTTCTCAAGGTCAATTTTTTGTTTTTGTTTAAAATTATACCAATTCTATCTAATAAGAGTTCTGAGTTCAAATTATTTATTAAACCTGGCTGCTGAGTGGGCAGAATATAAGATTTTTGAAATGCAAATAATTTTATTTAGTAGAAGTCACAAATGGGTTAGACCAGAAAAGAGATATAGAAGGGGAAAAAAGCACAGAGTTAAGCTATACTATTAAGGCTTTCTTGCTGGATATTTTAGGAACACGTGATTGCTTTTGCTTCTTACAGGAATTAAAGTCATTGTGAATGATCTGTACTCAATTCATTTATTCATTCACTTGTTTACTCAACAAACACTTTTAAGGGCTCACTATATATCAATCATCATGCTAATTATTAAATATATAGATCTTAGATCTTAAGTTTCCATATCTGTATAAAGATTAGAAAGGAATTCTCCCTGTGATGATTGGTTAAAGAGAATACCCATACTCAAGAGGTGAGTATGGCTGTGCATGTACTCAAAACATCTTATATGCTCCCCAGAATTTCCCAAAGCCCCTGTGTTAGGCAAGTCCACGTGAAAAGTTCTGGAAAAAAGGCTATAAGCAGATGTGACATGTATCATTTTAGAGCCAAGGCATTTAAGAGTTGTTGGACTACCTTCTTTCCACCATGCTCTCTTTCTTGCTACAACAGACTTGGAGGCCATGTGTAACAGATGCTGAAGCTATAAAATGGTGGCACCTTCCTCAGTCCCACTGGACATGTAGTTTCAGTGAGAAATGAACTAAGTTGGGCTAAGCTGCTGAGATTCGAGCATCTGTTACCGTAGCCTTTTTCTGGCTGTTAATCAGAGATTATCCTGAAATGATAAAGGAGGTATTGATATGAAATACAGAGGTTGTTAAGTATCAGTTCAAACACGTCTTGGCTTCTGGAAACCATGCATATCAATTCTGAAGTACTGCAGATTAGACAAATTTAACATTCAGTTCTTTCCTGGTTGGTGACCACTTCTATTCATGAAATAAACAAAGGTTCTGCAGCTCCAATAGTGACATTTTCTCATGAATTCTTTTCTTCCTCTTCAAGAAATTTCTAGTTTTCCAGGCTGCAGAAAAATCCATAGTGAAGATAATGAAGCTTAAGATCAGTTCCCCTTGTTTTATAGGCCCTTTCTGAGGTTTTTTGCCTAACTTCATATCTGTAATTTCAGATAGTTTTTCTAAAAAAGGACCCTTCCAAGTTGAATAAGCTTCAAGTCTCACAAAAATCTGAATCCAGCCCTACCTAGTCTTTCATATTACAACCTCTTACCTGGAACTAGGCATTATCTTTTTTCATCACCTATTTATCACACTCTCCAAAAGTAAACTAGATAAAAAGTCCTTCTTTCCTCAAGGCCTGGGAAATTATGTATATTTTTCCCCTTTAAGCAAATTAAGCCCAAGAAAAGTTTCCTTTGGCTGAGTGTCTGAACCACTGCTTTTCCTATCTTTAGTCATTTTTAGTAGCTCTCATTGACACAGACTGGCACCTTTGTATTTATATACATATGGAAACACATGCACACATCCACAGACTTACAGTACACATAGAAAGTACATTTTATGATGTTTTTTTCCATGTATTAAGATAACTTTGTAATAGAGACCTTTATTACATGTCACTATTAGGTGAATGAGGCCAATATCTACAGATTTCTGACACACAAGTCAGCCATTTTCATGAGGTTCAGCTGACATCACAGGTCACATGTTATAATCTGAGGTAAATTAGCTAAACAATTAAAAACCTGTTCGGATGGTTTTTTGGAGCTCAAAGTCCCTGGCCCTTCAAATAGAAGAAAGCCAATGTCAGTGTGATAAGCAGTGGCTTTCCTCTTTCCCAAAGGACTTTACTCTGTGAATCATGAGGGTTGTGGCATGATAATGGCTGATATTTTCATAGGCAGCCTGACCGTAATCTGTATTCTGGCTAGCAGAAGAGCGGCAGGAGGGGAGAGAAGAGGCCAGGAAAATTATAGTTAATAATTATGCATGCAGGTAGTGTGTTAGGAACTCTTTCCAAAGCTATGATAAAGTACTTCATTCTTTATTTAAACTCTCATAATCACTCTTCTTCTTTATCTAAAGAACCACATTTTTAGAAGAAGCAAAATTCTAAAAAAAAGTCAGCTTTCAAGTTTGTTTTTTTTTTTCCCTCTAAATGTGGGAAAGAAGGGAGTGTAGGAGGTTTTTGAAATTACTATAAATGGGGCTTTTAACCTAAAAGTTGATTCCTCAGCAGAACAGTTGAGATAGTTAATTCAAAGAATAAAGCAGAAGAGTGTTTTCTTCTTGAGATTTTAGTCCTACTAAATGCCTTTATCTTAGCTTTATCAGTCTATAAAATACACTCATTAATCTGTTGCCCCTACACAGGTCAGAAAATTTTATAAAAACAAATATTTTAAGGGGCGCCTGGGTGGCTCAGTTGGTTAAGTGACTACCTTTGGCTCAGGTCATGATCCCAGGGTCCTGGGATCGAGCCCCACATTGGGCTCACTGCTCGGCAAGGGGCCTTCTTCTCCCTCTCCCTCTGCCCCTTCCACTGCTAGTGCTCTCCTGCTCTCTCGTTCTGTCAAATAAATAAATAAAATCTTTAAAAAAAATATTTTAAGAGGTAATCCTTTGTTCTTAAAACTATGCCAAGGACTAAATAATATACACAGAAAATTAAAAATATCCTTCTTTCTTGACATTTTTTTAGCAGTGGGGATAAAAAAATAAAATAGAGGGAATTACAGTCAAATAGATGGAACAGTATGTAGTTAATTTGATGTAATGCTATGTAATAAGTATTATAATGGAGGCATGCACAGAAGCAATGTGAGAAAACTCTCACAAAGTATGCCCCTTGACTCTAGAAGGCCATTAAGAAATTCTGCAAGCAGAAAAGCGGGTAAGAGGATACCAGGCAAAGGAATTTGAGAATTGTGACTAATCTGATATTTGGAAAATTGGAATTGGGAGTTCTGAAGGCAGGAAAGAGCTAGAAAGGTAGGAACCAGCAAACCCATTAAGGATTTTTTTTTTTCCTACTAAGTGAGAAGGATTTTGACTTTATCTTATAGGAATGGGGACCCAACCAAAGAGTAGATTTGCATTTTAGAAAAATATGCATGATAGATTTGAGGAAAGAAATAGTAAGAACTAAAGTAAACATTGCCATTGGAGATTCAGAGAAGGGGAGTTTCAAAAGCAGAGATAAAAAGATGGACACGGTCTGATTATATAAGATGTAAAGTAAAGAGGGATGTTAGGGATGACCCAGGATAGATTCTGAAAGGAAAGACAATGATTTTAGTTTGTAGCATGTTGAATCTGAGTGCTCTGTGGGGGCATGTGCAGTAAATGATTAGAAATGTATTTGGAGCTCAGGAGAGATGTAGTTAGGATCTCTCTAACATAGGTGATGTTAGATGATGTCATAGGTGATGTCATCAACTATAACCCTGCATACTGTCGATCAGGAAACATATATAGACAGAAGATTGTAGGTGGAAGCATGAGTAACATCAACATTTAAAGAAAAAGCAACAGGAACCCCTCCTAGAAAGGTCAGAAGAGTAAGGAAGAATATGAAGACTAGCACATGGTGTCATGGAAGTTGAGGTGAAAAATTTCCTTTTATATTTGACATTTTCTGAATTTTTATAAGAATATGAATCACTGAGGGACGCCTGGGTGGCTCAGTCGGTTAAGCGTTTGCCTTTGGCTCAGGTCATGATCCCAGGGTCCTGGGGTTGAGTCCCACATTGAGTCCCCTTGCTGAGCAAGGAGCCTTGCTTCTCCCTCTATGTGCCTGTCTCTCTCTCTCTCTGATAAATAAATAAAATCTTAAAATATATATATATATATATATATATATATATATATATATATAAAGAATATGAATCACTGATATAATGGTGAAACTTTTATTTTGAAGTAAGAAATTCAGAAATTGTTTTAACAAAATAAACAGGGAATATAACTAAATATATGAAAGTAGATAATGAAACTAATCAAAGTACACAGTGTCTTAATAGAAGTCAGCAGCTGGGGCAGAAATTACTACACTAAGATTGCCAGAGAAACTGAAAATAGCTTTAGGATTGCTATCCTTAGGATATGAAACAATATAAATAATGCCTTTGCATTATTTCTTGCAATAAATGAAATAAGTTTTAAATGTTCCTTGGACATCTGGAAATATAAGGAACCTTTTGGAGGTGCCAAGTTAACTTGATTTAAATTAAATTATGATTAACAAGAGAAACACTTTAATTATTGTTTATATTTTAGAAGATTTATATACAAATCCATCTTGTTACACAGAGTATTTCTTCTTTCAAAGTATTATTTCAAAGTCCTTTAACTAAACATATTAGCCATAATTCAAAATGACCACAGATATAACCTGACATTGGTTCATTTTGTCACTCCTCTGGGAACTTGAAAGGCTAAACTCGTTTTTATAATTGCAGCTTTTGTTTTAGCATCTTGAAATCTTTCACAAGCTTTTTGAAAGGCAATCATATCAAAAACAAATTTTTCTTCACAGTGTTTTTTATATGTTTCTTGAGCCCTAAGAAGAAAAAAAGGAAAGTAACAGAATGAGATACTTTTAGATAACGAAAGTGTAACAATCATTCAGATTGTTAATGGTAAGTAGATGCTTTTAAAACAGACATACAAATGGGAAAAAATTAGAACTTCACTTATTGCATAGAATTTTATTATATCAATGATATCTATAATTTATTTAATAATATTCATATTGGACTAATATTTCTAAGATTTTTATTGGCTGTAACAGAATTCTCATAAACCCTGGTTTAGAGTCCCAAAGAGGCTCCTGGGTAGCTCAGTTGGTTAAGTGTCTGCCTTTGGCTCAGGTCATTAAACCCAGCGGGGGCCTGGGATGGAGCCCTTCACCAGTCTCCCTGCTCAGTGGGGAGTCTGCTTCTCTCTCTCCCTCTGCCCCTCCCCCTGCTTGTGCGCACACACGCTCTTTCAAATAAGTAAATCCTTTATTTTTTTTTTAAAGATTGTAATTATTTATTCAACACACAGAGAGAGCACAAGCAGGGGGAGCGGCAGGGAGAGGGAGAGGGAGAAGCAGGCTCCCTGCTGAGCAAGGAGCCCAGACACTCCGGACTCTATCCCAGGACCCTGGTATTGACCTGAGCCGAAGGCGGACACTTAACCAACTGAGCCACACAGGCGTCCCTAAATAAAATCTTAAAAAAAAAAAAAAAAAAAAAATTGCAGAACTTTTATTTAAGCCTCACTAAATCCAAGTTTCTTCTAGGATGCTGTTATGGATTGAACTGTGTCCCCACTTCCAACCCCCAAATTCATGTTGAAGTCCTAAGCTCTAGTACCTTAGAACATTACTATATTTGGAGATAGGGTCTTTAAGAGGTAATTAATTTTAAATTTTATCATACAGATGGGCCCTAATCCAATATGAGTGGTGTCCTTATTAAAAAGATGAGGAGACACTACGGATATGAACAAACAGAACAAAGGTCATGTTAGGACAGTGAGAAGTCAGCCAGGGAAAAAGGCCTCAAACCTGAGAAGCCAAATTTGACATACCTTAATCTTGGACTTCTAGCCTCCAAAACTGTGAGAAAATAAATTTATGTTGTTTAAACCACCCAGTCTGTGGTATTTTGTTATGGCAGCCCCAGCAGACTAATACGGACTCTAAGTTAGAGAAAAGCGGACCAGGTTACCCTGTCAAACCTAGAAAATGTCATGGGCCTTACAGGACTTCACTCATTCATCCTCATTCATTCAACAATTATGTATTATAATGCCCCTAGATGCTGGAACCATAAAGATAAATATGACATAACAATGAGAAGCTTATAGAAAGTAGAGAAATAATGAATATATAAATAAAATATTATAGCATCATAATGAAAACACTATGTAACAATACAAGGACGGCATAATGAAAAAATTAGTAAATATTATCTGAAGAAGAGGGTAAGGAAAGACAAGAAAGACTTAAGATTTGAAATAATCCTTGAACTCAGTCTTGAAAGATGTGTATTTTTCAGGCAGAAAGTGGAAGGGAAGAACATTTTGTTCATGTATGTTTGTTTAAATAGCATGAATAGCTAAAATAAAGTCAAAGATGATAGTACGGCTTGGCATGCTCTGAGAAGTGACAACACTCTTAATTTCTGGGACAGTGGAACAGATAACTCTGGAGAAACAGACTTAGAGCAGATCATAGAACCCTTGATTTGTATATAGATATACTCAGAAATCTGGACTTGAGGAGTAGAAGAAAGGCCAAAGTCTAGAAAGTCTGCAACTTACTATGTAGTTTTGGACAAGTTATTTCAGTTCTCTTTACCTCATTTTCTTCATTTTTAAAAAGGGGGATAATCCAACTCATGAGGTTTAGTAAAATACTAATGAGTTAATACATTTAAAATCCTTAGAACAGTGCCTGACATTTAATAATTCCTTTTACTGGATGGATAATAGCGTTATTCAACAGGATAAGAAATATAAGAAGAGTAGCCAGATGAAGAGAAATATTGGAATTCTATTTTGGTAATATTGTGTTTAAGGAGCCTGGCTGTCTATATGGTAATGCTCAGGTAGTTGACTATAGAGAAGCAATGGCTTATGGATAAGAGAAAAGGTAGTAAAGCCATTCTGCTTGGGGTTGAGATGCAGGTCTGCAACTTATTGATTGTGTGATTTGGGACGCGTTATTTAAACTCTTCTCAATCATTTTCTTCATCTATAAGAAGGGACAATCTAACTTATAGGATTTAGTAAGGACTAAACAGCTAATACATTTAAAATCCTTAGAAGAATGCCTGACATTTAATAATCACTCAATGAAAATTAGCTATAACTATTTTGAGTCTGGATCTCTGGAGAGTGGCTATATCTGGACATGTAGTAGAGTGGAAGTCATGGCAAAAGGGACTTCGCACATGTAATTAATAGTATTAACTAAGTCTAAGAAATGTATTAAAATAGTCCTCATACAGATAACAATTATAAACTGTGGACAAAATGTAAAAAACAAACAAACAAAACAAAGAACACAACAAAAAACAACAAAAAACCAAACTATTAAAAAGTATTGAAGAGTGAGAAATAACAATCTACTATATTTATATATGCCAGGATAAAAAAATTGGAAAACAAAATTAAGAATGAATTCTATTTACAATAGCATCAAAAAAACAAAAACAAATACTTAGATGTAAGTTTAACAAAAGATATACAAGGCTTATGAGTGAAAATAATAAACTATTGCTGAAAAATTAAAGAATATCTAAATTAATGAAAAGTTCTACCATTTCAAGGACTGGGAGACAATATTATCAAGATGTTAATTCTCCCCAAATTTATCTATATATTCAATGCAATCCCAATTAATATGCCAAGAGTCTTTCTGGTAGAAATTATCATTTAAGTTTGTTTTACACATATAGAAGATCAAATTTAGATTAAGATTTTAAATGTATTAAATTTAGGTATTTTGAATTTATTAAAATTTGAATTCTATGGCAATGCAAAGGTCTTATCTTAACCAAAGCAATCTTGGGAAAAGAAGAACAAAGTTAGAGTTTGTATTTTCCTATCGCTGTGTAACACATTACCATAAATGTATTGGCTTACAACAACAACAACCATTTTATTTTTCATAGTTTTCATGGGTCAAAAGTCCAGGCACAGCTGGATCAGCTGGGTTTACTGCTTGGTTCTCACAAGGCTGAAATCAAGGTGTCAGCCAGGGTTGTGGTTCCTTTTTTTTAAAAGATTTATTTATTCATTTTAGAGAGAGAGAGAGTGCACAAGGAAGAGCAGAGAGAAACTTCAGCAGACTCCTCAATGAGCTGGGAGCCTGATGCAGGGGTCAATATCAAGAGGCAGAGATCATGACCTGAGCCAAAACCAAAAGTCAGTCACTCAGCTGACTGTGCCACCCAGGGGACCCAAGGCTGTGATTCTCATCCAGGACATGAGGTCCTCTTTCCCAGATTGTTGGTTGTTGTCAGAATTCATCTCCTTCTCATTCTTTCCACATAGTCTCTTCCATCTTCAAGTCAGCAATGTCATATCAAATCCTCCTACTTTGAATTTCTCTGCCTTTCTTTTCTGTCCCTGCATGTAAAGCCTCATGTGATGCATTGGGCCCACCTGGATAATCCAGGATAATTTCTCTATTTTAAGATCCATGAATTAGTACCCTTAATTACATGTTTAGAATTCTTGTCATGTACGTACTGTTGTGGGTAAGAGGAAAAAGAGTAATCAACTGAGAGAGCAGCTAAAGTTGGAGGCCATACAATTAATATTAGTGTAAATTTACAAATTAGTGGTCTCTTTTAGCCATTTTAACCTGAACACAAGACGTAAAGATAGTAGGATTATTCCAAAGTGGAAGTTGGGGCGGTTAGCATTGTGGAGGCAATGAAAGGAAAGGACTTCAGAGACACTGAATGAAATGGAGAAAAGAATAACTGATATGAAGAACCCTGGAGGACACAGTAGAAATGAAAAGAAAAGAAATATTTAAGGAAGTTTATTTAAGGGCTGAGTGTCATAATATATTTGAATAATTCATGTGGTGAAAATAAAGGAAGAAAAGAATTGAAAAGATAGAAGATTTTATCCATAAATAAGTATACAAGGATTTAAGATTTAAGAGGTAGGGCAGTTCCAAGTGATGAGGAGGCCCTTACGTGTCTTTGAAAATGAGTTTAAAGGTTGTTGAGATCCAAAAATATTAGGCAATTGGGAGGGCTGTTCTTACGAATTTGGAAGTTCACTCTGATTACAGCTGAAATTGGATGGAGAAAAGCTTTATAAATCAGGATATAAACACCACAGGGAATGAAGAGAGTAGTCTAGGAGGTAAACTGATGACCAAACTAAGGACAAGTAGAAGATGATGTAATTAGATAAAGTGCCTTATGTGCCAGATTTTCCATGCTAATTGATAACTCTACTGCAAAATGGACACCCTGCTGTTCTGCCCTGAGAAATGTCATCACTTTTTCAGAGTATGAATAAGAATATTTTGGAAAATTCATGACCAGCTTTTACCTGATATATATGTATTTTTCTCATTTCAAAGTCTCTTTTTTATTCATTCTTAAATACTCTTGTGGGTAGTTTATCAACTTTCTAAATTAGAGCTTTACGGTTCCTCTTTCTTTTTTCATTCTTCTTCATTCCACAGCAGGATCAGGAACTACATTCTCAGTAATGACTTCACTAGCTATTGAGAGTCATCAGAATGCTTTTAGGTCAAGTGTTTGATACATTAATGAAGAATCAACTGGGAGAAAAAGAACTGAAAAACTGCTGAGGTCTCTAGACAGCCTTTACTTTTTTGACTCACTACTCTTTTCTGCATGTTGATACAAAATCTTTATTTGAAAACATTTATAATAAAACTCAGTAATGCCTTTTAGGACATATTACCTACATAGCCAGAACACTGCATTATTCCTGTGTGTTTTCAAGGATATGGATAGTATCTTTGCAGCATCTTGCAAGAGAAGATAATTCAGTTAACATACATTAGGAAGCTCATTTGACTCTGTATCCTCTACAAATTAATGATGGCCAGACATTCAATCTGCTGTGATAAAACTAAGCTGATTGAATTTCTCTAACATTGATTTACACTAGATTTGTATTTTGATATACTAGACTAGCTTTCATTTTCTTTTCCAAAATATATTTGTTACTAAATTATAGAAAAATTATTTCCAAAAACCACTCACCCATACACACACATAGAGTATACATTAAGGAAAATGTTAAATTTTGGAGAAGAGAAATATAAAATATTTTTCATACCTAAAAAGATATTATGTAAAGAAACTCAGTAAATAGTTTAAAAATTGCTTGTAACTAGGAAAAGGCAAATGCTTTCTTCTTATTATTTTATACTCTTTTCTATTACAAACTACTTTCTAATGATAGCATTTATAATTATAATTTTTTTATTTATTTTATAACTCGAAGTTGTACCTTTTAATCCCCTTCACCTATTTCACCCATACCCCCTACCCACTTCCCCTCTGGCAATACAGAGATGAAAATTATAGCATCAGGAATATAGTCAATACTATTGTAATAATGTTGTATGGTGACAGATGGTAACTACACTTACAATGGTGAGCACTGAGTAACATGTAGTATTGTCAAATCATTACGTTGTATACCTGAAACTAATGTAATACTGTATGTAAACTATACGTCAGCAATAAATTTTTTAAAATGTAGATGAAATAAGCAGCAA
Source organism: Phoca vitulina (assembly GCF_004348235.1). Classification (NCBI taxonomy): domain Eukaryota; kingdom Metazoa; phylum Chordata; class Mammalia; order Carnivora; family Phocidae; genus Phoca; species Phoca vitulina. The sequence goes on along the minus strand of NW_022589705.1, from coordinate 41,043,090 downwards.
TATGGATCTCTAAGTATTTCTAGGCAAGCCTTAAGCATATGTATTTACATTGTTTGGATGGTTAAAATGTCACCGGGATAAAACTGTGACTGGTAAGTTTCAACCTAGTATCAGACAAAATTGTGTGAAACATGCTGAAAGAGTAAAAAACAATTACTGGGAATCCTGTCAGTGGACCCTTCAGAGTTATCTGTGTCTTTCAATCTCTTTGATCTATTTTACAACCCTATATAAGTTGAAGAAAACTATGAGTAATACAGATGATTCTTGTCTATAAAGTGTAAGTGAATTTTGTCCAATGGAGTTATAATTGATTATCACTGGTGGATAATGACTAAATTTATTTTGGCATTCCTGATTGCCTTTATATATACATGCTCTTAGAAATGTCATTTGAACTGGATGTAACATCTTACTGGTTCCTTAATGAGTTAAATAAAATCTTCGATGTGTTCATTTTATATTTGTATGAGTTACAGTTTTATGTTCTAAAAAATATCCTTTGTAAAGAAGTTGTAGTATATATACAATGGAATATTATTTAGCCATAAAAAGAAGGAAATCATGCTATTTGCAACAACATGGATGGGCCTTGAAGTCACTATACTAAGTGAAATAAGTCACACAGAAAGACAAATATTATATGATCTCACCTATATGTGGAATCTAAACAAACTGAACTCACAGATACAGAGAACAGATTGGTGCTTGCCTGAGGTAGGAGATAAGGAGTAGGTAAAATGCGTAAGGAGGTCAAAAGGTGCCAAGTTCCATTTATAAAATAATTAACTCATGGGATGTAATATATAGCACGGTGACTATAGTTAATAACACTGTATTGCATATTTAAAATTTGCTGAGAGACTAAATCTTAAAAGTCCTCAGCACAAGAAAAATAATTGTAATTATGTGTGGTGACAGATGTTAACTAGACTTATTGTAATCATTTTGCCAGATACACAATTATTAAAACATTATATTGTACACCTGAAACTAATATAATGTTATATGTCAATTATACCCTCCATAAAAAAAATCCTTTGACAACTAATACAGTTTAAATTTGTTAAATGTAGCTTAATATATTTTGAGTCAATACTAATTTTCAGAGCCTTTGCACTAAATTTAGTTTAAAATTTAAAAATCATCATGGAACAATTTTTAAAAATTTTGCATTTGTTTGAGACAGCTTTGTCCCAAGTACATTCTGAGGATTAGCATTCTGAGACATTTCTTGAAATGAAAGTTCTGTGGTAAAATGCATGTTTAAAATATGTTTTATTTTTTTAGTAGGATTCCTAATGGTCTTTACCATGTGACTGTCCACTGAAATTACAGTCCCTTTCTAAGCTAATTTAATGTTTCTTCAGCAATTGCACTTTCAACTACTCCTCTTCAAAACCCTCTGCTACGAGTAGAGCAATATTCACTACCTCCTTCCTCTCCCCTCGTGTTACCTATTCTGAGCTCTCCAATTTTGCTCATCCACTTTGCCAATAATGATTTCCCCTCAGCACTCTGCTTTTCCAAATTTGAATTGACAACTGTAATTTTCCTACTTCTATTTTTTGTAATGATTCAAGTATATGCTTATATTTGCCACTGAACTGTGAGTTCTTAGAGGATCAAGAATATGTTATTAATTTTTCTATGGGGGTGTTGGGGAGAACTGAAATTAATTAACACTTTGATGTTTAGTTATGCCTTCTCTTTGAAGGTGTCCTAGATTACTCTCATCTATTTATTACCTACCATTTAACTGGAAATTTTAATTTTGTCCCTTGATAGTTCTTGTATTATGTTTGTATTATTATTTAACTCTGGTAGTCTTATTGTGTGGTGACTTATCTCCCACCTAGATTTTCAGTTTATTGGAGTCAAATAATCTTTATGTCCCCATATCACCTGACATCTCCAATAGCTGAAAGTGAATTACTATTTGAATGATTTGAACTGAAGGTGTTCCTCAATAGAAATGTCAATGATAACAGAGAGACAGAAAAAAAAAAAGTGTAGGAAAAATTTATTATCATGAAATAAGCACTTGTTTTAAGATAGATACCTATTTTAGTAACTAGTGAAGCTACTTTCAAAACTTGGTTAATTATATTTTAGTATATATTTAATAATTCTGGTTATATATCTTCACTACACAAACATTCTGAAACAATATACATTATTTCTCATTCTAGTGGCTTAAGTATTAAGTACACTAATATATATATTACTAATGTTCATGTTTAAGTACATTAATATATATATATTAGTAATATGTATATATATGTATGTGTGTATATATATGTGTGTATATATATATATATATGTGTATATATATACATATATGTATCTAATTAACCTGCCTCACAGGCTCTAGTATATGACTTAAATGGACTTACATACAACCATTACTAATTCAAAAACTTTTTGTCCTATTTTCCTCCATAAATAATTACGGAATAGATTTTGGAAACTAAGTACTGTACTAGATACTGAAATGGAAAGATAGACCAAATTATTTTATAAAGGACTTTACAAGCTAACGTGATATAGGCTGTCTTGCGATAACGGCTATCAAGTGCTATATGTGAACCACCAAATGAAAGGGATTAATTCAGACTGGAAGAACAGTTGGGGAAAGGTAAAAAGAACAGGTACCATCTCAGTTGGTTACTAAAGGATGAATATAAAATAATAATAAAGGATGTATTTTGTCAGTGGTTGTACAGTTCATACACTGCATGATGGGGGCAAATAGGGGACAAATAGAAATACAGTCACACTCAGCCAAGCATCAGCCACTCACTAGTGATGTGTCTCCCTGGAGAAATAAGTGTCTTGTCCTTCCCATACAGGCACTACCCCCTCACCAATTTGAACATTCCAAATCTTTCTAATTTGCACAATAACAATAGAGGCTTGTGTTGCATAATAATATGTAGATAGCACTAATATTATGGGCTCCTAGTACTCTTTCAAAGTGCATAATGAAGAAAAAGGGGATAGAACTAGTAAGGTCACTGGAATAAGAAATTACAAATCTGGGTAGGGAATTGGGAATAGTTTAGTCTGTATGGAGCAAACAGTGCTGTTATGGGGAAGAGGGAGGGGCTATAGGAGAAAATTTAGTAAGATGAGTCTAGATAAATTGGAACAAAGCATGATGTCTGAAATGCCACTCAGATTTTATTCTGTGGACAACTGCAAAGCATCAATATACTTAAGTAGAAAGTGACATGATCAGAACTTAATTTTAAAAGACAGTTGGGGGGGGTGCCTGGATGGTTCAGTCAGTTAAGCCTCTGCCTTAGGCTCAAGTCATGATCTCATGGTCCTGGTCCTGGGGTCCTGCCCCCACCCCTGGTCCTGAGGTCCTGCCCCCACCCCTTGCTCATGCTTTCTCTCTCTCTCTCAAATAAATAAAGAAAATACTAAAAAAAATAAAAGACAGTTGAGGCTTGGCTAGAGAACAGATTTGGGTTGAAGAAAGGATGTCTTGAGAATGGAGATGGAACTCTCAATTGGAAGGATAAAAGGTGAATCTTAGAATGACTGAGAGTCTGCATTTGAATGGGAGAAGTGGGATTGAAAAGAATCAGTTTGAGACTCCTTTTAGAGTAAAATGAATAAGGAAACTTATTAGATGTTGGCAATGAGAGAGACTGAGTTGTAAAAGACTGGTTTCTAGCACTAGTCAAGAGCCCAATGATGACTGCCATTTACGATAAGAACGACCATTAATTAAGAAGCAGGTTTTGTTGGATGAGGGTGGAGGTGGGATGAGACAGTGTTGTTTTATTGTCTCATCTTTAGTAATATATTAGAACATTTTTGTCCTTTTTTGTTATTTCTATTTTTCAAAGAGAATGTTATAAACAAAGTACTGTTTATTAGGTCTCAACACTTAGTATGCAATATTCACATGTAATTGACTTAAAATCTTCTATAATATCAAAACTGTACCTACCTGATTTCCTTCATTTGTTTTAATAAATTCTTTTGATATTTTTCCATTTCTAGCCTTTGCTGAACAATCAGACTTTTCTCTTGTAAGACAGCTTGATTCTTCCTCAATCTGTCCATTTTAATAATTCCTTTGGACAAAAGAGTGCGCTCATTACTTATATTTTGAATTAATAAACGGTCTTCAGCCTTTTGTTTTTTTTCTGCTAGAAACAGCACTCTCCTCTCTCTAACTTTGTCGAGGTAATTGAATCTGTCCTGCCAAAGTTGTTGTAAACCATTCTGAATTGTCTCATTATCTTTTGCAATTAGTTTTTGTGCAGCATTTTTTTTCTTATTTAGGTTTTCTTGAACAGTTGAGCGAACTCTTTCTTGGGCACCTTGTGCAATGGTGATAGCTGTTATTTTTTTTTTATGGCTTTCCTGCTTCTTTTGTTCTGAATAATATTTATCAATATCCCAAAGTATTTGGAGTTTTATACCAGTTCTGTGTGCTGTAAAAAACTCTTTTCTTACATTATTCTTCAACAGCATGTCTTTTTTTTTAATTGTTGGTTTTTGATGAGTAGTAGGAAATGGCTGGACATATGTAGGAAAATAATCTTCTTTTTCTTTCAATAATGCAGCATACTTCAATGAATCTGAAGTATATATGGGTAGTTTAAACACTGATATCCTAAAACTGGCATCTAATTCTTCATCCTCACTTTCATCTTCAGACTCCTTCTGACCTACATCACACGGAAGACAAATATAATACATTTCACAAGGGCTAAGCACAGTTTATTTTCTGCCCCTATTGTTTTGAAAGCTACATTAATAAAGTTGACAAGAACTTGTTATTGACTTTATTAAGAAGCATTTTTCCCAACTGATGTTCTTTTTAAACTTGTGTTTTAATAGTGATTTTGGAGAGGGAAATCACTATTGAAACCATTTAACACAAAAATGCACTGATTCCTGGGCGCCTGGGTGGCTCAGTTGGTTAAGCGACTGCCTTCGGCTCAGGTCATGATCCTGGAGTCCCTGGATCGAGTGCCGCATCGGGCTCCCTGCTCGGCGGGGAGTCTGCTTCTCCCTCTGACCCTCCCCCCTCTCATGTGCTTGCTCTCTCTCATTCTCTCTGTCTCAAATAAATAAATAAAATCTTTAAAAAAATAAATAAATAAATAAAAAATGCACCGTATTTCCTGCATTATCTCTCACAATCACTTAACTGGCAATGACTTAATAGCAGTATCTTATCTTACACTTAATACTTAATCGCACATATTATTTTTACATTTAGTTATTATTATCTCATATTTGCAAAGGACTTTGTAATCCATTTTACCTTATTTGTCTTAACTGGTAGAAATTAATAGCTGCCATCAAAATTGTTTTTTCTCTTATTGGACACACAAATCCCTCAACCTCCTTTGCTATTATGTGTAGTGATGAGACTAAGTCCTCTCTAGTAAAGTGTGGACAGAAGTGATATGTGTCATTTCTGGTCCAAGGCTATTAGGAAACAAATATGTCTTCTCTATATTTTCTTTCTTCTCCTGACTCACTAGACAGAGATAAGGATAAGGCCCTAGAAGATGGTGAATCCACAACGTGGAAGGATCCTGGCTCCCTGAATTGCTGCTTAAAAAACTACGTACTCACCAGGATTAATCAAACTTGGACTCTTATAGAAGCCAGAAATAAATGGCAATTACATTTGGGTCTATTTGTTATTATAGCCAACCTAACTAATACAATAACTTGAATCACATCATTGTTCATATATTTATTTTCCAACAAACCCAGTTATGAATTTAGGATTAGGTGGCAAATACAGTTTAAAAAAAGTTGCGCTTATTAGTCTTGGGAAAAGATGTTTCCCATGTTTGACTAATTCCCTCTATCAAAATCACATCTCTACTAACTATAGTCTACAACAATTTTATTTTTTCTAATAGAAAATTATCTTAAAATCTTTATATGTCAAATGCAAATCTGCTGGTGGAGACTTTATGGAAGTTAAGGTGACCATAAAAAAGGGTAGGCCCTAGGTAGGCAGTAGGGAAGAAGCAAATAGGCATGATTTTCACTAGAGGCCATAGGAATGTTAACATTAGAAAAGGAAGCAGAGTCTAAAGCAAAGTAGAAAATCAAGTCTAGCAAGTATAAAAGGTAATATACCAGGATACAAAGCCAAAGTGTCCAGAAAAAAAACTCTTAAGAGTTTGGGTCCAAAGCAAGACACTAGACACAGAGGGACAAAATATAGAATTTCAGTTCTAGAAATCTAGAGTAAATAGGATGTGGTCTGGGCAACTACCTAGAAAAGGTACTCTTTTGTGTTATTTGATTTTATGTGCAAATCTTGACATGAGAAAGCTGGCCAAGAATAAAAGATCAGAGATAGAAAATACAACTCTAATAATTTACTAAAGTTTCTGGTCATCGATTTCAATTCATATGGGGGATTGGGATTTTTTCCCCCATACCACCAAGCAATGCTCCAACACCAGCTGGGTGTCCTGCAATTCAACTCAATTCTGACACTATCTACCTGGAGACAGGGTCACCTCCCATATTAAAGGTTCAGTCCTACAAGACTGCCCCTACCCCTTCAGATGTCAATCACAAGTCCAGGTTATCACCTGTGCTTCTAACAAACTGGCTATAGATTAGAGGTTCCACTAACCCCCACCTGGGTTCAATTTGCTAGAGTGGCTCACAGAACTCAGAGAAACATTTTACATTTTATTTACTAGATTACTGGTTTATTATAAAAGGATATAACTCATGAACAGCCAGACAGAAGAGATGCATAGGGCAAGGTATGGGGAAAGGGCACAAAGCTTCCATGATGTCTCTCCAAGCACACCACTCTGCCCAAATCTCTATGTGCTCACCAACATGGAAGCTCTCAGAACCCAGTCCTTCTGGGTTTTTATGGAGGCTTCATTACATAGGCATGATTGATTATACCATTGGCCATTAGGGATCAAATTCAACCTCCATCCCCAAACCCTGTTCCAGAGGTTGAGGGTGGGACTGAAATTTCCAACTCTCTAACTATGGGGTTGGTTCCCCTGGCAACCAGCCTTAGGTGTGATCTAAAATCACCTAACATAGGGGCGCCTGGGTGGCTCAGTCGTTAAGCGTCTGCCTTCGGCTCGGGTCATGATTCCAGGTCCTGGGATCGAGCCCCGCATCGGGCTCCCTGCTCAGTGGGAGGCCCGCTTCTCCCTCTCCCGCTCCCCCTGCCTGTGTTCCCTCTCTCGCTGTGTCTCTGTCAAATAAATAAATAAAATCTTAAAAAAAATAAAATAAAAAAATAAAAATAAATAAATAAAATAAAATCACCTAACATAACAAAAGACATTTTTGTTGCTCTTCTCTCATCACTTAGAAAATTTCAAGAGTTTTAGGAGTTCTGTGCTAGAACCAAGGACAAAGACCAAATATATTTTTCTTGTTATAAATCACAGTATCACAGTTACTAGTATACATAAGTTTGCTCTTTAATAGCTTAATGTAGTGAATAGTGAGACTGCAAGTTCTTTGAAAATAGAAGCAATACTTTATTGTATATACTAACTACATTTACTTTGTAGATGATGATTGAGATGTCTCTCATTGGTTGATTGGACATAATCCCATTAGCACTTTTCAAAGTCTCCCAATTTCAGGGCACCTGGGTGTCTCAGTCAGTTAAATGTCAGACTCTTGATTTCAGTTCAGGTCATGATCTTAGGGTCATGAGATTGAGCCCCACAAGGGGCTGCACCCTAGGCATGAAGCCTGCTGGAGATTCTCTCTTTCCTTTTGCCCCTCCCCGCCCTCCTGCTAGCATGCATGCATCCACAAGCAGTCTCTCTCTTAAAAAAAAAGAAAGTCTCCCAATTTCTTTTTCTGCTTCCAGACATTGCTCACTGCTATAAAATACATCTTCCTAAAACAGGATTCTAATCATATCATGACTTCCACCCAAAGGGAAACAAAACCTGCCTGGTTCTCCACTTACAGGATGAAAGATAGTTCTGCTTTTAAGCCTAGGATCTTTATCATAGGGAAAGAGCTTCATTTTTTCCCCTATACATACACAACATGTTCTCATCTTTGGGCCTTTGCTTATATTATTTTATATTTTGTCCAGTTTGTTGTTTTCCCTATCTACATATGTATTCAAATTCTATCCATTCTTTAAGTCCTCTTCACATGTCACCTTTCCTTATTCTTTATATAAAGAATTGATATATTTTATTAACTCTAATATCAATCCCTTCCTCATAGAACTTATCACAATCCAGGGTGCCTGCTGGGTGGCTCAGTCAGTTAAGCGTCTGCCTTTGGCTCAGGTCATGATCTCAGGGTCCTGGGATCAAAACCCAAGGGCTCCCTGCTCAGTGGGGAGTCTGCTTCTCCCTCTACCCTCCCTCCCCCCCACCCGTGATCTCTATCTCTCTCTCTCAAATAAATAAAATCTTAAAAAAAAAACCTTATCACAATCCATTTATATTAAAGCTCTATGTAGAAATTCTTAGACATAGTAGCAAGCTAGATATAAGCTCCATAGGAGTAGGATTCATGTTTTCTTTCATCCTCCATTCCTAGCCTTTAGCCTGGTATTTTGCAGAGAGGAGAGTCTTTTCTTTTTGGCAGGGGGTGGGGTAGTAGAGTTAACTAAATAGTAGATGTCAATAAGTATAAGTGTTCGATGAATGAATAGATGAATTAATCTTGTTGCTCAATATTAATACATCTTTTATAGTGGTAAAAGCCTAAAATTTGGAGACAGCTGGGCTGGATTTGAATCTAGTTTTACCACTTACTACGTGGTCTAGGCAAGTTATTTAATTCTCTGGGCTTCAGTGTACTCACTGTAAGATGGATATAATAATATCCAATTTATAGGGTCATACAGGATTAAATGACTTAACAAAATGTGAAATGCCTGACGAAACTTGATATTTATGTATAAGAACAATGCCTTATAATGAGTAAGAGCCACACGTTAGTTATTATTACTTTTTCACTATATTTTATATGGAAAACTTGGAGCTTATTTCCTTAATTCCATCAATAGTACAGTTCAAATAGCCAGATAATCTAATAACAAGTGGGGAAAATACAGCAAAGCACTTTTATTGCTTCCCTCAACATCCAATGTATAGTGAAGTACAGAATATACAGGAAGCCTTCTTTGTATGCTTATTTTGTTTCAAGACTTTACAATTAATCTCACTAATTATTGTAAAAATAGAAGCCAACTGAAGGAAGTGTTCTCATCTTTTTATAACAAAATTTATAAACCTATCTGCATGTTCATGCACTTTCATCTTCTATCCTGATACAATAAAGGAAGCATCCCTTCCTTCAGCAGTGGTCAAATTTTTCACATGTACTTTGGCCCCATCAGCCTTTACTTTCACTTCTGCAATTAATGTTCTCCTTTATCACTGCCTCTCTACTGAATCATTCCCATCAAACCACGATGCAAGCACTACCACATTGCCCTCTAGCTACCATTACACTTTTCCTGTTCAGTTTTAGAATAAAAACTATTAAAAGAGTTGTGTCCCTATGCTACCTCCTTTTCATCACCTTTTATATTTTTTCAACTCATTTAGATACGGATCTTATCTCTACTGTTCCCACCCAAATTTTGAAACTCTTCCTACTAAAGACTTTTTCATGGTGATAAATACGGAGAATACTTTTTTCTGTTCTAATTTTTCTTAACTCTCAATAGTGCTTAACACAGTTAATTGCTTCTCCTTGAAATCTTCTTTTCCTTTCAAATTCTCTGATTTGCAGATTTGCTGAAGCTCTCCTGATATCTTAAAGATACCTTTTTTTTTCTCTAGATTCTCTGAAGCTCCCCTGATTTTTCTTCTAGCTTTCTGATTGCTCTTAATTTGCAGATTCTCCCTTGTCCACCAAATCTCTGGAGTTCTTCAGGACTTGATACTAGCTCTCCTTACCATCTCCACCTCTCCTTAAATGAATCCTACTCATGGCTTTTCAAAGTTGGTACATTCAATTTTTTGCTACCAGAAACCAATGCCCTCTAAAATCCGCCCTATCTCAGCAAATGCCACCTACTAATTTATTCTTCCCATATCAATTTTATCAATTAGCACGTAGATTTTAGTTCAAAAATGTAGCTCAAATTAACTGATTTTTTTTTCCTCCATTTCCCTCCATCAGCTTACTTCAGGTTTCTATCTATTCTTACTTTGACTAACTGCAATGGCTTAAGTAGTCTCTGTATTTCCCAACACACAACACACTTCATTGCCCACAGAGTGATCAAGTCAGAGTGATCTCTTAAAACTGTGTCTTTGAAGGCCTGTGGCTTACATATGACTTCATGACAAAATTCAAATTATTTGCCATAGTCTACAAAAACTTACATGCTTTTACACTTTTGTACTTATCCAACTACTTCTAACCACATTTATAATGCTTAGCTAAGACATAAATGATTTGTAGGTTAATTCCCAGGCACTATTTAGAGTGCCAGAACTATAAATGATAAAAAGTTGAGTTTCTTCTATTACAATTTTGTAAGTGAAAATTTCAATTTGACTTAGATGGATAAATATGTGGGCACCACCTACTATGAGCTGGAGTCTTCAAAAAAGTGAAAACAGTGCTGGCTCAAGAATTTTATAGTCTTAAAAAAAAACCTTAAAGCCTAGTAGAAGAGGCAAATGGATAAAGCAGATATCTTTAAAATACTATAGCAAATGGTAAGGTAAAAGTACATGTATGCAGGAAACATTGGAAACATAGAAGAAAGACACTTTACCCTATCTGGGTTAGGGTAAGTGGTTGTCAGCAAAACTCTTCTGGAGAAGGTAACAGCTGGGTTTACTTTTAAAGAGAGTCTTTGTTTTATATTTATATCTATATTACTATAAGTCCACATTTTGGGTGTGTGGGAGAATTCAGTGAATTTGCAAAAGGTGTGAGCAAGAAAACAAGAAACAAAGATTCCCAGGGTGGGAGGATCATAATCAAAGATACAGATGTGAAAAAAAAAAATGTGAAATTTGGTTTTATAAAATATACAGTCAGCAGCTATTATCCGCAGTTAGTTGCTACAGATGTCCAGCAAGCAGGTAGATAAATGAGCTGAATCTAAATGCTGGAAGAGAGGGCAAATCTGGAGATAAATATTTGGAGCCAATAGCAGAGGTTTTTTATAGGTAAAACTATAAGCATAGTCAAGAGATACAAGAGAACTAAGGATGAAACCTTGGGGAAATCGATATAATATGTACATGCTAGGTAAGCCAAACATTAAGGAGAAAAAAATCTGTGGCTATAGCCTCTTGATATGTAAGCCTCTAAAGAAATCACTACATGTAAAAGAGACTTGGCATATGTATATACCCAGTTTGCCATGGAAAGTCCCCGTTTTTGCCTCCTGTCCTGATGAAGTTTATTAACAGCAACTGCTTTCAGTTTCAGAAGTGACACAGGTTGGAAGGTAAATTATATGGTCACCTTAGCTATAGGGACATTGCCCAATAACAGACAACAAGTAGGAGAGTAACACTGTGCTGTCTGCATCGTTTTAAGTTACACTACTATCTTAGTACAATGACCAGGACTTGATAGATATATAGTAAATGATTTTGTTAAAACATAGGTTACCAGATCCTCAAGGTTCTATGAAAGTTGAGACCATGCTTGTTTTGTTCACTAGTTTATACTAAGCACTTAGAAGAATGTCTGGTGCATGACAGGTTTTCAATAAATATATGTCTAATAAATATTTTTTCTACAGACAGCTAGGTCAATTCAGGGATACTCTTCAGTTTGGGTGGTGGGCTGCTGGTTTTAAATTGATACTTTCCTCTCATCTTTTGCACCCTCACTTTCTGTATTCCCCACATCTATTGTTATTCCCTTTAAGAACCCTACACTTCAAATGTAACAGTCACAACTTCTGAACAGGACTTAGACACTTCTATTCCTTATCTTTGGCTCATGCTATTTCCACTTCTTTGAAAGCCCTAATTTTCATCACCATCTATAAAAAGATTATTCATCTTGAATAACATAAATATGGTCATTTTTTGAACCCTTACCTCTAGGGATACTTCTTTAAATATGTATTTATCATTTAATATTGATAACCCTGTAAGGTAGATGGTATTGATCTCTAATCATAATGATACAGCTAATATACACTGAGTGTATTTGCTATATGTCACATTGTTCCACATCCTTTAAATAAATGATCACGGTTAGTTTCCTCAACAATCTTATGAGGTTAAGTACTGTACTATTTTTATCCCCATTTTTCAGATAAAGAAACTGAGGCTTAAAGAAATAGCCAATATGTTGGAGTAAGATCCTAACATATGGCTAACATCTGGGAAAAAATGAAAACAAAACAACAAAACAAAGAACAAATATCTGAGGACTCTGGAGAATAAACTAAAACAGATAATGACCTGTTAAAAACATCAATACCCCTTATAACAGAATCCAGAGTATACAACATAACATTTGTGATGCCCACAATATAATCCAAAACATGTAATATGAATGAAAATTATATCATGAAGGATATCACTTCATATAAAATACAGAAATCATGCAACCATATAAGCCATTTAGACTCATCCTTTCTGTATTTTATGTGAAGTGGTACAATATTAAATAGATTGTGCAAAGTTAAGGATTTATATTAAAATCCCTACAGAAAATAAACATATAATGCAGAGGTTCCACTAAAAATCCAAAGGATAAATTAAAATAGGTTACAAAAATATTTGAATAAGCAAAAAGAAGACAGGAAAAAATAAACAGAGGAACAAAAAACTAAGGACAGAAAACAAATAATAAAATGTTACTGATCTAATAGGATTAGTGTCCTGTTTAGAAGAGACACCAAAGAGCTCGCTTTCTACATCTCTCCATGCGCGCACACACACACACACACACACACACACTAAAAAAAGGTCATGTGAATACACAGAAGATGGTTGCCAACTACAAGATAGAAAGAGGGGTCTCACCAGAAAATGACCATGCTGGCGCCCCAATCTCGGACTTCCAGCCTCCAGAACTGAGAAAATAAATTTCTGCTTAAGCCACTCAGTGTGTGGTATTTTGTTATGGAAGTCTGAGCAGACTAATAAAAAAAAAAAAAAAAAAGAGTACCCTCTCTTCTGAATTTCTAAGCACCATTCCTTGGCTGGTATGCTGTGGTACACCAGTATGCTGTTAATGAGTAATGGGAGTGCTCAGTGAAGTTGATCACTCTGGTGGGCTGTGGAGTTGCTAAACCCTCTAGGCTCCCTTTGGCATAAATTTCAACTAGAAACTTCGGAGTTCAAGTGGGGTCTGACATATTATTCTGCAGTCATAGCAATAGAGAGGGGCTCAGGAGGTATTCCATCACTTGAAAAACACACTTAGGCAGTGAGTTACCATGTGTGGCACTGTTTACCATTGACAAGAGGCTCATGAAATAGGTGCTTCATGGCGCATAGCCCAAAGTGCAGCCGACTTGGGGTGGGAACTCCCAAATCCTGGTATGCATATATCAGATACTTCAATCCAGTTTTGGTTGATATACATTTTTAATGATATTCTGCCTAGCAGCACAGTGGATGCTCTTCTATAACTTGAGTTTCATCATTATTTTAAAATACAGAATGATATAAAAATTCAATTAGATTGAGTCCATTCACATTTTCACACACACACAGAGATACACACACACACAATGTTACATTTGTCAATGAAAGAAATGGGGAAAATTCACGCACAGACTCAACTATTGGAAATATCTGAATGACTATAAAAATTGTTTTATATTTTTGTGGCTCATGGGTGGCTCAGTCGGTTAAGCCTCTAACTCTTGGTTTTGGCTCAGATTATAATCTCAGGGTCCTGAGATCTAGCTCTGAGATTGGCTCCACACTCAGCAGGGAGTCTACTGGAGATTTTTTTTTTCTCTCTCTCTCCCTCTGCTCCTCTCCCACTCTCTCTAAAAGTAAATAAATAAATCCTTAAAAATTGTTTTCTATTTCATCAGTCAACCTAAGTTACTTGTTATTGGAGACTATGAAGGCTTAAAAAACATTATCATTATAACTTGGTATATTAGTTACCTATCGCTACTTAAAAAAAATTACTCTAAAACATATGGGCTTTAAAACAATAAACACTTATTACCTCACAATTTCTTTGTGTTAAAAATTCAAGAGTAGCCTAGTTGGTGCTTGTGGCTCAGATTTCCCAATAATGTCACAGTAAAGATGTCAACCAGGGTCGCAGTAGTCCAAAGCTTAACTGGAGTTGGAGGACTTCATTCCAAGATGACTCATTCACATGACTATTCAGAGGTCTATGTTCCTTAATGCCTATTGGCAGAAGGCCTCAGTTCCTTGCTCCATGGGCCTTTCAAAAGAACTGCTTGGACTTCCCCCAGATCAAGTAATCTGCCAGAAAGAGCCCAGAGCAGGACACATATCTTTTATGATAGTCTTGTGAGACACACACCATTTCTTTTGCCATATTGTATTCATTATATGTAAATCAGTAAGTCCACCCCACAAGGAGAGAACTAGGCTCCACTTTTTTAAGGAAAGTGTGCAAAGGATTTGTGAACATATTTTACAATCACTGTATCTGATATAAAGATTTTACATTCATGGAAATCAAGCTCAAGTTCATCAAACAGTTGTAAAGACATCATTTCAAAGTTTTATATAAATTCAATATTTGATATCTTATTTAATAATTCATATCTTATTATTATCACTATAATATAAATATATAAATGGAATATAATTACATATTTCTTCTCCAGATTACAAACTCTCTTTTTAACCCAGTACCCTTTACAAATATTATTATTATTATTATTATTATTATTATTATTATTATTATTATAATAGATTTCTGGGGTGCCTGGGTGGCTTAGTCAGTTGAGTGTCTGCCTTTGGCTCAGGTCATGATCCCAGGGTCCTGGGATTGAGCCCTGTGCCAGGCTCCCTGCTTAGTGGGAGCCTGCTTCTCCCTCTCCTCCCGCTTGTGCTCTCTCTCGCTATCTCTGTCACTATCTGTTTCTCTCTCAAATAAATAAAATCTGTAAAAAAAAAAATTTATATAGATTTCTGCCATGACTGGAAACATTTGGAAGCACTGTCTTATAGCAGTGGGATAAAACCCATTCATAGAGTTTATAGAGAAATCTGTTTTTGCTGTAGCTGCCCATCTTAACACCTTGGGTAAATTTTAGTTTTTGGAGAATAGGGAACATGTCTTATATATCCTTGTGTCTGTCCTCTACTACAGCTAGCATTATGTTTTGCATTTTTGGTATTCAATTTTAAAAATTCAAATATTTATTGAATATAAATATTTATACTCAAAACAAATTTTATTTATTAAAGACTTATTTATTTGAGCGAGAGAAAGAGTGCACATGGGGGAGAGGGGCAGAGGAGAGGGAGTGAGAATCTAAGCTGACTTCACGCTGAGCATGGAGCCTGACAAGGGCTGGATCTCATGACCCTGAGATTAGGACCTGAGCTGAAAACCAAGAGTCAGATGCTTAACTGACTGTGCCAGCCAGGGAACCCTCAAAATGAATTTTAAAAATACATACTGTACTTCTAAATATATTACTTTTTCTCAAAGACAGTTTGTGTTTTACAAGGAAGTCAAAAGTCTCACTAAAACTAATGTAACATTGTGTATAAACTATACTTCAATTAAAAAAAAAAAAAAGAGTCCCACTATAAGATTTAGGTATAGCAGAGGAAGAACCAATTTTAAATATCTGATAGTACTTCTTTTGTCACATTAACTTATTTTTTCTTCCTTTTCCCTTATTCTGATACCTTTCATCTGCTTACTGTTCTACAGCCTTTTTGTTTCACCTTTCCTGTCTCTTACCTGAAAATGGCACCAAGAGTCTTTATTAGATACAGCTGATAGCATTGAGGGCCAAAACAGTGACTAAATTAAGCTAGAAGTTTAAAAAGTTCACTTCCTTTTTTTTTTTTTTAAGATTTTATTTATTTATTTGACAGAAAGAGCACAAGCAGAGGGAATGGGAGAGGGAGAAGCAATCTCCCTGTTGAGCAGGGAGCCCGATGTGGGGCTCAATCCCAGGACCCTGGGATCATGACCTGAGCAGAAGGCAGATACTTAACCAACTGGGCCACCCAGGCGCCCCAAAAGTGAACTTTCTAAACAAACATGTGTTAAGGTCTACATGTGTGCTTTCTATCAGTTACATTTTTTTTGCTACTCTTGCATTATCATAAGACAAGAAAGATAATCATGAAAGCTATACATATACAAGTTCAAATCTGTGAGGTAAACTGGTGATCTGATACATAAGCACCTTCTATATGATGTGGAGTGGCTCAATATCTAGTAAAAACTTTTCAGTAATAGGCCCTAAAATGGTATTCATATTTGTGAATTAGGGAATTGATAATAAATATAATCCAAAAGGGCTAAGGTCATCTATCTAGACATACAAGGCAAGTAATAACGTAAAAGGTACCACCTTTAGATATGAAGGGCACTGGCATAAAGTAATGCAAACAAACTGTCAAATCACAGTTCACATAGAAAAAGAGAAATGTGACATGAGGTAGTTTGGATTCTGTATCTCTTATCCAAGCTTACCATAGGAAAATGCCTAGAGATAAAATAATGCATATTTTCCAGATTTGCTTGACACTGCTATGGAATTAGCCTTTTACCTAAATTACTAAGTTATATAAGAAAATAGTTTATACAATTCTATTTAACATTCTCCTTTTCTATAGCAATTCTTTTTTAATTTTCAGAGAAAAATATTTAGAATTGTCTACTTGAATTGCAGGCTTAGAAATAACAATTACTTACTTGGCCATTGATCTAAAGAGAAGTCAAAACAATGCAAAAAATGAGGCATTAAAGTAGATTCTAGTTGCACATTTAGTCTGAAAGAGCAGAGCAAGATATCAGAATTATGACTGAAAACTGAGTATACACATAGGTGTTCTCAGAAACCCTTGGTTGAATTCTTAATAGATCAGAAGCCTTTTAACTCTCACTGTAAAATTAATGATTCTTTTTTGCCTCTTGCCTATAAAAAGAGATATTTAACAAATTGTAACTATTAAACAAATATAATGAAAATCTGAAATATCTCCCATGCAAAAGTCATGCTAGCTTTTTAAAAAATGTTGCTACCAAAAACCAGAAAGGGATCTGTCCATTAAACAAGCCTTGAGTAAAATAATGGAGCCATGATTGCATTTCACCCTGCCAATGATTTCTGTCCCAAAATACATTATAAAATGACCTAAAGATCTCCATACTTAGAAACAGAAGCTTCACTGCAAGGAAATCTTTAGTATCTAACACATTCTCCTCTCACTAAAAACTGCTCAGAATCTAAATATGGTCAGAAGTTTTTCTGGTTCTTAGTTTTTTCTTTTTTCTGTTTCATAAGCGGAAGGTTGACAGGGGTGTACATAAACACAAAATGATGAAACGCTGTTTAATACTGTTTGGTAGATAATAAAGGAGCATAAAAAATAACCTTTTAAATACTTAGTAATAAATTTACACAAGAAGGTGAGAGATCTGTACACTAAAAACATTAAGACGTTGACGAAAAAAAATGAAGAAGACACAAATAAATAGAAAGATATCTTGTATTCAGTGAACTGGAAGAATTAATATTGTTAAAAACGCCTATACTACCCAAAGCAATCTACAAATTCAATGCAACCTTACCAGAATACCAATGGCATTTTTTATAGAAATAGAAAAAACAATTCTACAATTCATATGGAACCACAAAAAGACCACAACAAATCAATCTTAAGTAAGAAAAAAGCTAGAGGAATAACACTTACTGATTTCAAAATATATTACAAAGCTATAGTAATCAAAACAGTAAGATAGTAGCATAAAGACAGACATATTGACTAGTGGAATAAAATAGAGAGCCCAGAAATAAATCAACACACATACAGTCAACTGAACTTTGACAAGGGTGCCAAGAATACACTATGGGGAAAGGATAAGGTCTTCAACAAGTGGTGCTGGGAAAACTGGATGTCTACATGGAAAAGAATGAAATTGGAATAGCTCACACTATGCACAAAAAAATCACTCAAAATGGATTAAAACCTTAAAGTATGACCTGAAACTATATAACTCCTAGAAGAAAATGTAGGGGAAGAGTTTCATGATATTGGTCTTGACAATGATTTCACAGATATGACAACTAAAGCACAGGAAACAAAAGCAAAAATAGACAAGTGGAATTTTATCAAACTAAAAAGCTTCTACACAGCAAAGCAATCAACTAACAGAGGAAAAAGGCAATCTACAGAATGGGAGAAAATATTTGCAAACCACATATCTGATAAGGGACTAATCTCCAAAATATATAAGAAACCCATATAATTCAATAATAATAAAAACCCCTATTATTGGTTTTTCAAATTTTTAAGTGGACTAAAGACTTTAATAGACATTTCTCCAAAGAAGACACACAAATGGTCAACAGATATATGAAAAAATGTTCAATGTCACTAATTATCAGGAAAATGTAAGTCAAGACCACAGTGAGATTTCTCCTTACATGCATCAGGATGGCTATATAAAAAATAAAAGATGACAAATATTGGTGAGAATGTGGAACCCTTGCAATACAAAATGGTGCAGACAGGTGCCTGGGTGGCTCAGTCAGTTAAATGTCTGTCTTCAGCTCAGGTCATGATCCCAGGGTCCTGGGATTAAGCCCCACATCAGGCTCTCTGATCAGCGAGGAGCCTGCTTCTCCCTCTCCCTCTGCCCCTCCCCACTCATGCTCTTTCTCTCTCTCGCTCTCAAATAAATAAATAATAAAATCTTTAAAAAAAATAAAGTTACAATCTTAAAAAAAAATGGTGCACACACTATGGAAAATAGTATGAAGATTTCTCAAAACATTAAAAATAGAACTACCATATGATCTAGTAATCCCACTTCTGGGTATTTATCAAAAATAATTGAAATCAGGATCTAGAAGAGATTATTAGCACTGCAATGTCCATTGCAGCACTATACACAACAGCCAAGGTATGGAAACAACCTAAATGTCCATCAACAGATGAATGGATAAAGAAAATGTGACATATACACATAATGGAATATACTTAGCATTAAAAAAAGAAGGACATTCTGAAATAATGAGACAATATAAATGAGCTTTGAGGACAATATGCAAGGGGAAATAAGCCAGTCACAGGAAGACAAATGCTGCATGATTCCATTTACATGAGGTGTCTAAAATAGTCAAATACATAGAATCAGAGTGGAATATTGTTGCCATGGTCTGGGGGAGGAGGAACTGGGGAGTTACTAATTAACTGGAATAGTTTCAGTTAAGCAAGATGAATGAGCTCTGCAGAACTGCTTGTAGAGTACACCATTGTACCTGTAGTCAACAATACTGTCTTGCACACTTAAAATTTGTTACAAGGGTAGATCGCATGTTAGGTGTTCTTACCACAATAAAATCAAAATCAAAGTACACAGTTAGGCCTAACCCACGAAAGTCATGCCTCCCCCCTTGAATTTGGCAAGTGACTACAATGCAAATAATCATGACAGATATATTTCTTCACTCCCTGCTTTCACACTAAGTTTTTTACATTTTTTTTTCTTCAGTTGAAAGATGCAGAGACCAAAAGATATTGCCAAATTTCAGTTCAGTGATTAGAGTAGCCAGGAAAGCTAGACCTTAAGTATTACTTACATAAGTCCCCTTAAGTAATTCTTATAATATCAACTTCTAAAGGACTCAATTTTATCATAATTTCCAATGATACAAGCTTCAAAGTAGAAATCAATAAATAGAAATTTCAGCAGTCTCACAGAACCTTCCAAGACTATATATAGTCTACTATAAAATAGATATTTAGGATTTTTAATTGCTACTTGTGGTCATATTAGAGTTCATTTTTCTCTTTTCTTCATTCCTAAATTATTGATTTCTATTTCATTTCAATTGTAATTCATCCTGGTGTGTTAATGATTCTTCTATTTTAATTTCTTTTTAGATAATGTACCAAGTATGTCTAAGATTCTGTGAGCATTTATCCAGTCTCAGATCTCAAATCTCAATTTCAGTGTTTTATTAATGTAATAGATACCAATTTCCTCCAATGGCAGCTACTTAAAATTACATATGGTCTCTGTGAAGAACTTAATAGCTTCTAGCTTCCTAGAATCATTTTGATTTATTCATCTATTAATTCATCTACCTATCCATCCTTCCATCCACTCATTCATATTTTAGTAGCTTGCAAATTCAATTGAAATTCAGGAATCACAACTATGAAATTTCTTATTAAAACTCCTTCTGGTTCTTAATTTTTTTTCCTCTAATTTTTATTTTCTTTCTTAATTGTTTGAGAATTACTTGGTTTCTATCAATATTAGCAATTTCTCTTTAATAAAAAATGTTTTATATGCTAACCATAGCATATATAACAAATACATGTGAAAAGTGCATACATAACACTGAACATTTGCTATGTGCAAGGCACTTTTGCAGACAAGGGTAGTATGAAAGACATGATCCCAGGTCTCATGGAACTTTCATTCTAGGGGGAAAAGATAGACAACAAATTCATAAATATAAAAAATGTCAAACAGGAATAAGTTCTCTGATGAAAATCAGGGTAAAATGACAATGAGTCTAGTAATTGTACTGGATAGGTAAGAAATATATATATATTTTAAATTAAAAAAAATTAATCTCAAGTCTGAAAGACAAGAAGGAATAAGCAGTGGGAAATTTGCGGCAGGGCAAAGAGTTTTCTGGGAGAAATGAGAAGCTACGGTAAGGACACTAGGCAGGAGCATATTTGGCCTGTTAGGGATACAGAGAGAAAGCCATTTATTGCTAGAACCCAGTGAGCAAAAGGAGGGGGGTGTGAGGTGTGGTGAGAGAAGTAAGATGGCAGGCCAGATTACATGTGGCGTTGCTTACACACACTCACTGCCACACACTCACACAAAGAGTTTAGATTTTATTCTGAGATTGAGAGTTATTTAAGAAGGGAATATGATACATGATTTTACCGTGAAGAAAATGGATTTGAATGTGGAGTCAAGAGTGTAAGGAGAGAAATTGGTTTGAAGGCTATTACAGAGGCCCTGGCAAAGATTTGATGGTAGGGCAAGACTAGAAGCAATGAAGTTGCACAGTAGAAGAAAGATTTGGAATACGTTTAGATGCAAAGCCAAAGGGTTTGCTGATAAATTAGATCACAAAGGAAAGAAAAACAAAACAAAACAATCAAGGATTAATGCTAGCATTTCAGCTTGAAGAACCAGATGGATGGTGATGTCATTTGTTGAGATAGGGAAATACGGGACGAAAATCAGATTTTGTGAAGGTTAAATTAAATGTTTTTGAAGTTCATAGCTTTCATATTCAAACACAAGTTAACATTTCACTAATATGTCATATTTAAATTATGTATCTTAAAAATAGTTTTAATTTTTCATTAATACAATGTCATTTTAAAATATTTTATCCTGAAAATAAGAAAATTATTTTGAACTATTTGTTTCCTTTTACATGATTACTAATAATACTCAGATAAAAATTGAGGAAAATGCTACCTTTGTATACTTTTCATTAATAATACCATATAATTTTGAGGCACAGCCATAATTTCCACAAACTGAACTCTTCAATACAAGGGCAACACAATTATTTCTTTCAGATATAGTTTACTCTATGAAGGAAAAATGTTTGTAAAAAAAATTATCCTAATATTTATACTTTATACAAACTTCTCTATTTAAGAGCAAAATAACTAGTCTATATTATAGTCCAATTTATTTTAAATTATCTCAACAGATAGTTTTAACTGTCACATGAAACTTTTAGAAGTCAGGAACACAGAGGCCAGTACCATTTGTGGTCAACAGAGCTTGTTTGGTTCTCCTAAATGTATTACAGATTTATGAGCCATCTGTGAGGAAATAATTGGTCTATTTTAAAGTTAGTACAGATATGATCTGAATGTTCACAAATGGATCTGAAGCAATTGCTCTCTTCAGCAAAACTGTCTGACACCTTAGCACTAGCAGATGGCCTTGTGTGGTAAATAGGCTTTGAGACAGCTTTGAGTTCAGGTAAAGCAAAAATGAGGGAAAGGAAAAATAAATACAAAAAGAAAGAGTAGTGACATCAACTTCTGTCATCCATTGTTTTCTGTGATTTGTTAGGCACATAAATGTCTTTGAAATTTGGTCACACGGGCCATTTCTTCTTTTGAGATTAATTTTCTTAGTAACAATACAAAAAGTTCTGAAGTATTCCCCTAACCCACCCCATTTACATGTACACACATAATATGGTATAAATAGCCTAAGATATGAGCCAAGATCACAAGAAAGAATCAAGTTTATAAAAACACACACACACACACATTCAGGGGCGCCTGGGTGGCACAGTTGGTTGAGTGGCGGACTCTTGGTTTCCCCTCAGGTCATGATTTCAGGATCTTGGGATCTAGTCCCGTGTTGAGCTCAGCAGGGAGTCTGTTTAGGGTTTTCTCTCCCACTCTGCCCCTCCCCTTGCTCATTTGTGGGCACTCTCTCTCTCAAAACAAATAGATAAAAAAAAAAGTCACACATTCATATGTACCAAAACTATATTGGGGATTGATTCCAATAGGAGAGAAAGTTATAGAGAAGCTGAGAAATTATCTCCCCACTTAATACCATTAATTAGACATTTTTGTGAAAATGCTATCCAGGAACCTATTTCTCTATAGTCACATGGGAAAAAATTGTAATGCATTACATGTTAACCAAAAAACCCTATAATTTAAAAAAAAAAAACACACAAAAGCAATGAAACTGGTATTTATAAGCACCTTTCATATTAACATGTAAAATACTTAAAACATTGTCACTTGATCATCAGCTAGTGAGGTTATTTACAAATAGTTGTTTCAATTGCAATGACATGGCTCCTATTGGTGGCAGCAACATCTCAGATGAACATCTTCATTGCTGACATCCAGCATGCTTTAAAAATGTTTACATGTGATTTTTTTCAAGATCTTTATTGAGACATATTTAACGTACCATAAAAATTAACTATCAAACCATTAAAATGCACAATGCAATGGTTCTAAAATATTCAGATTTGTGCAACCATCACCACAAACTAGGTTTACAAATTTTTCATCCCACCAAAAAGAAATGCTATAACCATTAGAGTCATTCTCCATTCTTCAACCTCAACTACCTTCCCTAACCCTACAAAACTGCTAATCTCCTTCCATTTCTACAGATTTATGTATTCTGAACATTTATTGTAAATGCAGTCATACAATATGTAGTCTTTTATAATGAGTTCCATTATTCTACGAAAGTCAATTGTAGCTTTATGATTTCTTCTCTTTTATGTCTGCCTTTTTGTTTGTTTGTTTTATTTAAATTCAAGTTAGTTAACATATAACATATAGTGTATTATTAATTTCAGGGTAGAATTTAGTGTTTCATCATTTGGATATGACATCCAGGGCTCATTCCATCAAGTGCCTTCATTAATGCCTAGCATCCATTTAGCCCATCCCCCCACCTCCCCACCAGAAACCCTCAGTTTGTTCCCTAGAGTTAAGAGTGTTTTATGGTTTGCCTCCCTCTCTGTTTTCCTCTTATTTTATTTTTCCTTCCCTTTCCCTATATTCATCAGTTTTGTTTCTTAAATTCCACCTATGAGTGAAATCATATGGTATTTGTCTTCCTCTGACTTATTTCACTTAGTATAGTATTTTAGTTCTAACCACTTCGTTGCAAATGGCAAGATTTCATTCTTTTTGATGTCTGAGTAATATTCCATTGTATGTATATACCACTTTTTCTTTATCCATTCATCAGTCGATGGACATTTGGGCTCTTTCCATAACTTGGCTATCGTTGATAATGCTGCTATAAACATCGGGGTGCATGTATCCATTTGAATCAGTATTTTTGCATCCTTTGGGTAAATACCTAATAATGCAATTGCTGGGTTGCAGGGTAGTTCTATTTTTAACTTTTTGAGGGACCTCCATACTGTTTTCCAGAGTGGCTGCTCTAATTGCATTCCCACCAACAATGTAAGAGGGTTCCCCTTTCTCTGCATCCTTGACAACATCTATCTCCTGTATTGTTAATTTTAGCCATTCTGACTGGTGGTATCTCATTGTGGTTTTAACTTGTTCTCCTCCACCACTGTCTTCACCTATTCCACCATGAGTTCTACTTGTCTGGTTAATTTTAGATAGAACAAAATATTCAAACCAGTTCCATGCCTGGCCATAAACACAGAAAACTAACTTCTGTCTGGGCAAATGTGGCTTAGTATTAAGGTCAAACTTCCTATAGGCTCCTGAATAACTATGATTTGGTCTTTTGATGATATATTATTTTACTTTATCCAGGCTTGCCACTTCTGTAATCTCCCAAGGAACATGGTGTCTCAGTCTTTTTCTCCTCTAACATCAAGATCTTAATTTGAAGATCTAAATTTCTCAACCTGATATCCTAGGGTCAAATCTGTGTGTTCAACTTAGACCACCCTGGCTACACAGAATATACTAGTTCAATGTCTATTGAAACAAGGCTTTGCCTCTATCATTCTGTTCTTTTTGAGCCATTTTACAGCAAAAGCCACTGTTGGATAATGGTTAGAAGTATAAAACCATGAGCAAAATCAATTGGATTTCTGAAATATCATATTCTAGCATTTCAGAAAGTAACTTTAAGCAAGGTATTTAACTCCACAAACTGCAGTTTCTTCATCTATGAGCTGGAAGAATGAAAATGCCTACCTTATAGATTAGCTGTGAGAACTGAGTGAAAGTGAGTGACACATAGTAAGAATCTTTTTAAATCTAGATTTTATTAACTTGGCTATCCATTTCATTTTGAATTCTACAAATTCTCATTGGTAGAAATTCTCATTTTTTGGAAATTAAGTATCACACTCCTAAATAACCAATGGATCAAAGAGGAAATCATAGATGATGTTAGAAAATACTATAAGATTAATGAAAACAAAAAGAAATTATGGGGTTCAGCTAAAGCACTGTTCAGAGGGAAATTCATATCTATAAACACCTATATTCAAAATGAAAATCTCAAATAGATAAACTAACCTTCCATCTTAAGAAACTAGTAAAAGAAGACAAACTTAACCCAACACAAACAGAAGAAAGATAAAAATAAAGATTAAAGAAGAAATCAATAGAAAAATAGAGAAAATCAACAAAATCAGTTTTTTTTTAACAGATCAACAAAATTTAGAAATCTTTAAATAAACTTCCCACCAAAAAGGAGAGAGAGAAGACCTGAATTACCAGAATCAGAAATGAAAGAGGAGGCATGACTACCAAATTTACACAAATAAAAAGGACTATAAGGAATACAATAAACAACAATACGCCAATAAATTAGATGAACAAATTCCTAGAAAGACACAAACTGCACTACTGACCCAAGAAGAAATAGAAAATCTGAATAATCCTATAACAAATAAATATATTGAATTAATAATTTAAAAAATTTTCCACAAATAAAACCCTAGGTCCAAATGGTGTATTAGTTTCTGTACAGTACTGTTATAAAACTTACCACAAACTTGCTGGCTTCAGATAATAGAATATTCTCTCACAGTTCTAGAGTCCCTTAATTCAACATTACTTTCACTAATGTGAAATTAAAATGTCAGCAGGACTGCACTCCCTTCAGAAGCTCTTACAGAGAGGGATGCCTGGGTGGCTCAGTCATTAAGCATCTGCCTTCGGCTCAGGTCATGATCTCAGGGTCCTGGGATTGAGCCCTGCATCGGGCTCCCTGCTCAGTGGGAAGCCTGCTTCTCCCTCTCCCCCTGCTTGTGTTCCTTTTCTCACTGTGTCTCTCACTGTCAAATAAATAAATAAATAAATCTAAAAAAAAAAAAAGCTCTGACAGAGAATCTGTTCATTGCATCTTTCAGCTTCTGATGGCTGCCAGCATTCCTTTGCTTGAGGCCATATCATTTCTATCTGCCTCCATCTTCATTACCTTTCTTTTGTATGTGTGTATATGTAGAATCTCCCTCTATCTCTTTTTTATAAGGACACTTATGATGGCATTTAGAGACCTTACAGATAATCCAGGATTATCTCATCTCAAAATTCTTAATTACATCTGAAAAGATCTTTTTTCCAAATAAAGTAACATTTATAGATTCCAATGATTAGATTCTGATATATTTGGGAACATCATTCAAGCAACTACAGATGGTTCCACTGGTGAATTATACTAAACTTTAAGGAATTCATACAAATTCTTCACAAACTCTTCCCCCACTACCCACCCCCCCCCCCAAAAAAATGGAGGAAGCACTTCAACTCATTCGATGAGGCTGGTATTATCCTGATACCAAAACTAAAGATGACAAAAGAAATCTACAAACCAACTTCCCTTATGAATATAAATACAAAACTGCTTAACAAAATACTAGTGACCTGAATCTAGCCATATAATAAAGTATTATGCATCATGACCAAGTTGAACTTATCTCAGGAATGCATGGTTAACATCCAAAAATTAATGTAATATACCAAATCAATAGGATAAAGAACAAAAGTTACCTGATCATCTCAATTGAAAGAAAAAGAGCAGTTGATACATTCCAAAACCCTGCCATGATTCAACAAATTCAGAATAGAAAGAACTGCTGCAATCTGGTAAAGAGTATCTACAAAAATCCCATACCTAACATCCTACTTAATAGTGAATGCTTTTTCCCTAAGATTAGGAACAAGACAAAGATGTTGTTCTTGCCACTTCCATTCAAAATTGTGCTAGAGGTTCTAGCCAAGGAGTTCCTGTACTTCAGCAAGAAAAAGAAATAAAAAGCATTATATTACTAAGAAGTAAAATTTGTCCATTTGTAGATGTGGTGATGTTCTCCATAGAAAAGCTAAGTAATACAATAAAAACTATTAGAACGAATAAGTTCAGCAGGAATTGTAGGACATATGATAAATATCAATTTAAAAATCAACTTTATTTCTACATATTAGCAATGAACAATTCAAAAAGAATTTAAGAAAACAATTTCATTAATAATAACATCAAAAAGAATAAAATGTTTGGGAATAAGTTTAGTAAAAGAAGTACAAGACTTTATACTGAAACTAAAAATGAAAATAAAAAACACTGTTGAAATAATATCTAAATAAATAGAAAGAACGCTATATTCTTGGATAGTGAGACTTAAAATGTTTAGAATGGCAAATGCTACCCAAAGAAATCTATAGACTCAAACAATCCCTATTAAAATTCCAATGACCTTTTTTGACAAATGGAAAAGCTGATCTTAAAATCCATATGGAATTGCAAGAGATTCCAAATAGCCAAAACAATCTTGAAAAAGAAAAAGTTGGAGTACTCTCATTTCCTCATTTGAAAATTTTCTACAAAACTATAGTAACTAAGACAGAGTGATACAGGCATAATCGATGTAATAGAATTGAGAGTCCAGAAATAAGCCCATTTATGATCAACAGATTTTTTAAAAGAGAGTCAAAAAAAAAATTCAATGAGGAATAAATAGTCTTTTCAACAAATGGTGCTGGGCCAACTAAATATCTCATTCAAAAGAATGACATTGGACCCCAACCCCACCCATCACAGCAAATGCAAAAATAAACTCAATTGGATCATAAACCTAAATGTATGAATTAAATCTGTATATCTCTTAGAAGAAAACGTAGGTGCAATTCTTCATAACTTTGGTTTAGGCAATGATTTCCTAGATATGATAGCAAAAGTACAAGCCAATAATACTAAAGGTAGGTGAGAAGGGAAGCAAAAAGAGGAATAAGGAAGGGAGAGAGAGAGAAGAGAGGGAGAGAGAAAGATCGGATCACATTAAAATTTAAAACAACATTTGTGTTTCAAATGATACCATCAAGAAAGTGAAAAGACTGGGCGCCTGGGTGGCTCAGTTGCTTAAGCGACTGCCTTCAGCTCAGGTCATGATCCTGGAGTCCCAGGATCGAGTCCCGCATCGGGCTCCCTGCTCGGCAAGGAGTCTGCTTCTCCCTCTCCCACTCCCCCCTCTTGTGCTCTCTCTCTGTCTCACTCTCTCTCTCAAATAAAAAAAAAAAAACTTTAAAAAAAAAAAAAAGAAAGTGAAAAGACAACTCACAGAATGAGAGAATATATATGCAAATCACATATTTGCCAAGAGGCTTGTATCCAGAATACATAAACCTCTTTACAAGT